>NW_028141170.1:213543-692104 GCF_030444845.1 Prenolepis imparis
AAGCAGTGGTATCAACGCAGAGTACTATACGCTGCGACCCCCACCACTACGACTTGGGACTCGGCCATCTTGTTGCAACGTGTGACGTATTGCGCTCCGAGCTCGCACGCCATACATACGCTGCGACCCCCACCACTACGACTTGGGACTCGGCCATCTTGTCGCAACGTGTGACGTGTTGCACGTCTCGTAACTGGCAGTGCCAGTCCGGCGTCCGTCACCTGTATAGCTGTTGTTAGGTGCATCCGTTGTTCGCGATCGACGTTTGCGCGCTTATCGTCGGTCCGCGACAGTACGAGTGTGAGATATTAGTGTACTTAATAAGCAGTGGTATCAACGCAGAGTACTAAATCGTGTACCGACATCGTGATCGCGATCGCACGGGCGAGTCGATACGCAGGCGACTTCATTACACGGGCGAGTCTCGCTACTACACGGTCGGATCGAATTACCGCTTTCGACGCGAGTTTCCGGAGTTTTTCGGCGTTGTCGATCCGCGATTTCTACGTCGTTGAATTGTGACATATAAAACATAGTGATCAGCGACTCCTGACCTAACCTGAGTGCGTCGCGGGGTAGTCGCCGCATCATCGTCGTTCGATGAGGTTAGGTCCATCTCCGATAAGTGGGCCTCGAACCTCGAGAAAAGCGGCGACGCGAAAACAGAGCATCGGTTCTATTCGCGCGTGAATAAGCTCTCGCGATTCTCGCGTTTTACCGAAACGCGTCGAAAATGTGATTTCTAAAATCCGGGCGTGGCCGCGCGTCGCGAACGAAAAAAAGTAACGCGAGTGCAACTGTTTCGAAGCTTCTACGCGAGCTTCTACGAGGAGGAGGCCCGGGGCCCAGGGTGGCATCGGGCAACGGCAGAGCAACCATGCGGTAAGCAGATTATAATTAAAAGAAATTTATATAATATATAAATATATACATATATTAAATAAATATATAAATAAATTATATAAATAAATATACCTATAATTTATATATAATTTATATAAATTTATTGTTTGAATTTTTATTTTGTATATACATCTAATTTGCGTTTTTTATATGTTATAGATCAACGCTTTGTACTATAGAGCTCCGCACCGTATCGGTGAGTGTATTGCATGTATACATATATATATGTATAACATTATCTGTATATGTAGATTAATCGCCAGAAATTAATTAAAGCGCAATTCCGAAAAAGGAGTTAAGAAATAATATGTTAACTTTATATAAAAACAGATTTAAGAAAATATGTTAACTTTTTCATTAAAACAATAAAATACATAATTTTCTTAAAAAAAAAAAAAAAAATTAAAAATATATGCAAGCAAATAAGTGTTAAATATTTTAGGTTTTTTTTTGTTCACGTACATTTACATATTCATGAACACGAATAAAACTTTCTGGCGATTATTTCTGTGTTATGTATTAAAATATACAAATATTGTGCTATTATGAAATGGCCCACTCTAGAAACAAAATAATTTCTGTTTGGTCCCGAAAAATTCGCAAAAACATAATACAATATTTAAATATATACTGAAAATTTGAGAATAAAACAAAATGGTTTTGTATAAAAGAGTTATGTACAAGATCAAATCTTTAAGAATGCTCTCTAAGAAACCTCAATCAAATTTAAGAGAGCAATATTTTTATTTAATAATTAGTTTTTTTAAAGTAATTTTTAGGTAATTAATAATAAATTTAAAAAAAATATATATATATAAATTAGTTCTTAAAATCTTTTTAATAATTTGAAGCATTTTACAATCAAATATGATTTATATTTTTTTCCGTTGAAAAATGCGCGCGCGCGTAATTTTTTCAATATTTTTATAACATAATTTATTGAAATCGAAGTTTGCTTGAATTAAATATGAAGTTTTTGTATAATTTTAGAATTTATTAGCAATCTAGAAAATATTTATCTTGTAGTTAGTTATCGGGGAAGATCCACATTTTATCTCGAGAAAGACGTAATCGTCAAATGTTCTAGTTCGTGATAGTTTGCAACATTTGCGATAATTTTTCTAAGAAATAAATTCGTGATCGTAATTTTCTGATATATTTTTTATATATTTATCATTCGCAGATCAGAGATTCTTCTTTTTCTAATGAAGAACTCTAATTATATATATATTAATTATATATAATTATTATATATTAATTATAATATACTAATTATGTATACCTTGCACATGAAGTTATTATTATTAACAATAACGCAGCTGCATTTTATTGAGTAGATTATTCGAAATTTTGTTATTATCTTTTTATCGTTAATGATAAAATGATGTATGCATCTTTGTTTTGAATAACACAATTAAATACTATTTTTACTTTTTTTATTTTGTTACCGATTTTATCTCAAATATATATATCAGTATTTTTTTATGGTTGATAACCCAAATCTTTTACTAAGAGTAATGTCGATTTTTCATCACTAAACTATTGAAACTATTGAACACATCACAATTAATTATTTTAATTCATACTTTTACGATAAATTTATATTACGAATGTTTTATATTTATAATGTTTATTCGATCAATTTCTATGTCAATATGGAACTGTTATTGATAGCTTGATCGCACGCAGTTAGTTAACAAAAAGTTGATTTTAGAAACAAGATAAATAAAAAATAAAATTAAAACAGGATATTTTTAATTAAAAATATCCTGTTTTAATTCTATATTTTATTTATCTTGTTTCTTTTTAATTTAACTTGCATACAAAACTGAAGTATTTCACATTATGGAACTAGTTCGCATTATATTACTTGCGCATTAATTTTTTAAATTATGGGGACAGAAAAAGTACTTAAGCAATTAAGCAATTATAGAAATAGCTCAATATGTGCAATTTCAAAATCCATCTATTACGAAACACAAACATGTGACAAAACTCCTGCAGATATTCTTCTTAATATATATACATATATATGTATATATATATATATATATATATATATATATATATATTACGAAATTATATATTCCAAAAAGAAAAACAAATAGAAGCGAAGGAATTTACTAAAATGCAGTAGACTTACAGCGCCGTATACATTAATGTTTTGTGGCTTTTTTTTTTTTTTTCCATAAAATTTTAAACATAGATCATAGATAATAAAACACTAATTCTTATTCTGCAGATATTGATATACTATGGAACAAATGAAAAAATTACTTAGCAGTTTTTTTTATGTTGTTACAAATTACGAAAAACAAACAAAATATGAAAACATTTGAGACCTCAGTATTGTTCTTAATATTCTTACGTTACTGCTGTTATATTCCGTGTAGTAAGCATTTAAAAAATATCGCTTTTATCAAACTCATCTTCAAAGTTTTGCATCATGATCTCGAACGAAATATTACCCTAAGAAATATTACCCTAAGAAGCAATTAGCGGAGGCGGGATTTTATTTCGCAGGAAATTTAGATCAGATATGTTGTTTTTATTGCGACTTATGTTTGATAGATTTGGACGACAGCGATAATCCCTAGGAAAAGCATTATTTTTGAAATCTGAAATGCTTTTATACATATATATACTCGAAAGGTAAATTTCTATATTAACGTCATCATCTCCGATTTGCTTCAAAATTTACATGAAGCTTTTATTTGGTTTACAATTATGATATATGATATTTTCAATTTGGGCAAACAATATGTTGTCTTTGGGAAAAAACGCCACTTGACGATTTTTCCCAAAGACAACATATTATTTGCTCGGCCTAAAAACATCATATATCTTAATTGTAGAAGAAGCTTCATGTAAATTTTTGAAACAAATCGGAGGTGATGACGTTAATATAGATATTTACGGAAAATTTATCTTTATAAAAAAATGCAAGATATGTAAACGCGACATTATTCCGAAAATACATTATTTAGAATTGTCATCGTAATTTCAAAATTTTTCTCACATTTAAGTCGTCGAGATATTGATTTTGAAATTGTTTTTTCCAAACTTTACATATGTTAACTAATAGATTGCAGAAGAAAAAAATTCTTGACGAAATTTCTGCACAATAAATTTTTGCATTGTTATGCGTTGTTTCCCATTTTGGAATTATAATTGGCGAAATATCTGTAATTATTATCCACTATGTGACAGTATTAATGTGAATCAAGTTTTTTTCAAAGTACGTGACCAAGAAATTACAAACCGCATGGTAATTAGTATAATTATTTACTTATCGCGCACACTTATTTGTCCATTTGCTTCGCGCCATGTTCGGTTGCGATCGATTGAATTAATCAAGTTGATTAGAATCGATGGAATCAAGTTTTACTTGGAGTTCGGTTTAGTTTTCCGTATCAAATTGATAAAACCAGAGTGCAGTCATTGTGCAGTCATTGTGCAGCGATTGCGATTTTTATCGCTATATTTCTTTCTCGAGAATATCATTCGCTGCGAATCGAAGGGATCAGATAATTATCGGTTGGGAATAATAGCGGACACAGGAATAGATTCGGGGGAACAATTACATTGCTGTATAGAAAGACGTAAAATGTTCTCGTCGACAACAAATGAGCTTCATTATACGGAAAATGTGCTAATAGCACGCGTTCACGCGGCGTTTTATTCAGCTACATTTACTGTTTGAGAATTGATGTTAACTGCTGTTAAAGCTTATTTCTCTCTTCAAGTTGAGTTATATTAGTCGAAACGTAGCCAATATTATATGCAATTGCACGTGCGTAGTAGTTTTGTGGCTCTTTTCCAAACGTGGCAACATGGAAAAGAATCTTTTAATCTATTAAAGAAAACACACAAATTATATAAGAAAATTCATTATATATTATTTACTATATATGTATTCTTTATTTACATATTACACATATTTATTTATTATATATGTATATTTTATATGTTTATTTTATAGAATTTTAAACTATCAAATAATTTCAGATTAATCTTAATAATGAAATAGATAATGTTTGTAAGACACCAATCATTATACCTGCCTAAAAAAGATTCATAAATATAGTAGTATAATCAAATATAAGCATATACATAAAATATAGTGTTTTTTTCTCTTGTTTAATATCTATTCGTATGTAAAAAGAATTAATAACAAAAATAATCGTAAAATAATTAAAAAAATAATTTTTGCATTATTTTTTTAGAAAAAGTAAAATTTGAAAAATAAACAAAAATTGCTTATATTAATTATATACATATATCATTCTTTTAATTATTGTTGAATTATTCTTTTTATTATTTTTCCTTTATATACGCGGATAGAGATTAGATGACAAGAGGAAGAAAATATAGGTGGACATATTTTATATTTATTTAATTATATGTATATTTATATTTGTTTACATATTATCTTTTTTTCTTGGATGTGTGTATAGATTTAGTCAAAGTAAAAATATACAAGTACAATAATCGACAATAGTATTTCAGCACCGTAAATTAATGAACGATTTATTTTTCGATTGTATATAAAAATATTTGACATCAATTTTAAATCATCTTGTACATACATATCAGGAGAGTTTGCAGCTTATTTCTTTTGTGAATTTTGCGCAGACACGCGGCTAGACACGTTGAAAACAAGCTCAGTTCTCTCACAACAAATGCAGGCATAATAATGGAATTATATGGATCCGTAGAGCGAATTTAAATTTTCAAGCGTGGCACTAACGCACGCGCGGCCGCGTATCTGGGTGTTCGGATCTGTTTTATAATCCGTGATATTAAAGTCACCGTAGCGCATTTGCATTCTCTAGCTCACGTGCTTTCGCTTCCGGCAATTTTTGACCGGAACGAAGAACATAGACGTAATGAGCGGGACAGAAATTCATAAAAATGTGCTTTCCGTCCGATCGTTGCCAATTGTTGTCGCGAGAAGATACACGGGACGTTTTCTGCACTTTTTTACTCTAGAAGTACGAATACCACAAAACAACAACAGTATTCAAAATTGATAAGATGCAATGCACTGATATAACAAACCGACAATGACTTCGCTCTCACCGCCTTATTACTCATGATTCCTTCAATAGACGTCATAAACTTTACTCTAATATCGTAATCGTAAAATATCCTTTGTTTCTGACACCCGTAATGATCGTACTTTGGTAATACAATTAAACAGATAGTTTACTTTAATTGCTTAAAATCGTTTGAATCTATAAATGCTTTTTCAAGATCTTTTCCTTTTAAGCACTTTCTGTTAAATCTGTATGGAATTTTATATACATTTATTGATTATATATATATATATATATGTATATATATATATGTATATATATGTATATATATATGTATATATATATATGTATATATATATATATATGTATATATATATATATGTATATATACATATATATTTATTAGTAATTTAAAATAATAATACATGTAACGTTTGGAAAAAAATAGGTAGTCTAATTTAAAAAAATAATGATATGTAAAAATCTTAATAAAATAATCTCGATGTGTACATGAATTATTCTCCAATTCGACTGACATATGACAAAAAAGCATAATATATATGTTATTCAGAACTTAGAATCTCGAAACCTTAACTCTGTTTCGAAAGAAAAATCCATTCATTTCAAAATGCAATACATTAAAATTAACTTTCGAAATTTGAACTGAAGCTGTTGTCTTTAAGCATACATAAAAATATCTTGGAAAGTATCCACTAATCTTTTGTGAAATGGATTTCGGTTAAATAAGCTGGATTCTTCATATATGTTGATCTGCTGAACAAAAGATGTAACAGCTTTAAAACTAAATGCTAAATAATAGACAGTTTCTGAATTACAGTCAACAACTCGCAGGACCAGTTTTTCGTGTTTGACTGGTTGTAAAATGTGTCAGTAACTGTCTATTATTTAGGCTTTTTGAGCCTAATCTTTTTTGTTCAGCAGGTCATAAGCTACAACATATATGAAAAAACCAGCTGATTTAACCGAAATCTATTTTATATAAGATTAGTGCCGGGTACTTTTGTATTTAGTTTCTGAAAAAATTATATTTTGCACCACGAAAGGTGGTACAAAAATTGATAAGTTAATTTATTCTTTAGATATTGTATGCATATCACAATTGGAAAAAAAATTAAAATTCTATGTTTAGTTTATTTCTTTGATGTCAAATTTTTTTTATATTTGTGTTAATTTTTTTATCCCACAATAAAGTAGTGAGTCTTTCGTTCATTCATAAAATTCGTATTGAGTTTCTAAAAATCGCCTCAACAAACAAATACTTATTGTTAGACAGATGGGAGTGTTGAACGTTTTCTCCAAACATAATTTGCTTATGGAATTAATTATTTTCAATGCGTAAATATTTATATAAAGATTGGTATAATATAAAAAATTTATAATTAATATTAATATAAAAAATGAATATCGCTGACAAGGCAATAATCGCAATTATTTTTACTTTAGTTATGTCATAGATATAATAAAACTTTGAAATTTAATTTCTAATATTTTTTGTTTTATTAAAATTCACTTGATTTTTTATTCTTGTAAGCTTGACAAATAACTCACTAAAGTATTAAATATTTGAATTAAATGAAAATGAGAGAGAGAGAGAGAGAGAAAAGAAAGAGATGCGATAACCGTATGTTAGATCAATTTATCAAATCAAATATTTTATCGTTACTAGAATCCATTTTTTCGCTACAGTATTAAAACATTTTGTTTATTGCTGAATTGTGTATATTGATTGTTAAAATTAATTATTCTTTCGATACATACACATATTTTTTTTCTTCGATTAATCGATTTGCTTATATTTGCTCAAATTGTTTGGTAACATTTGACATTAATTATTCCATCTAATTCCAAGATCGATAAGAGATTGACGTTTTGTAAATACATATTATTTTTTTATTTAAGAAGATATGTTAAAACCAATATGTATAAATTTTTCTAAATCAACATATTCCTGTTTTTCAGTAATTAAGTTGTTATACTTTTTAAATTGTTATACTCGGAGTTAGTATAAATCTGCTTAGTTAGTTTACTCATTAGAAACTCATTGTTCGTGTATTATTTGTTGCTCGCTAAATCGGCTTGTATCAAATTCTTGGAGTTCAAATGTTATTTTCTGTGACTTTCTTAGGCGACTTACATAATAATCTAAAAAGCAATGAGTATCTTTGCTAAGATAATACATATTACATTATTATGTTATGTTTGTACGTTTATAAATTTGTTCCATTAATGTTTTTATCTCTGTTGCTTCTCCCGCAGTTATGAAAATTAGACTAAAGTAAATATCTTTCTTGCGTATTTATATTAATATAATAATCTAATTATTTACTTTAAAATGTCAATTTAATTAATAAATTATTAGTTAATATATTCTGCATTTATTGTCTTTTTCATTGATATCTCGCGCACACATAAAACATTTCCTCTCTTGGCATTAAACGTTTTTTATTGTAAACAATAATAGATGTCGGTTTTCATAATATGTCGATTTTGAAGATCAATTTTTCAAATCATAATTTTCGTCTGCTTTCTCTTTTAAAAAGTCATTCGAAACAATTTAAAATATTATCAATATTGTGATACAGTCAGATATAAAAGTAATAAATATTTATTTTGAAATCTTACTAAAAGTAGTGCTTGAAATTAGTTACATTTCCGAGATAATTTTTGGCATCTCGCTTACTATCTCCCTCTTTTATCGTTTGCCTTTTAGCAACACATAAATATATGAATTTATATACATGGAAAAATTTAAAAATTAAAATGAAGTAGTGCGTCACGTACCATAACTACGAGCATCAAAACAGCTCATTGCTAATGTATGAGTGGCAAGAAGAATGCAGTACACATGATCCAAAGATTGTCTTTAAAAATGAAACTAATTTCGAACACTGACAATGAGCTAAAGATAGAAACCAAAAATAATACCTCGATCTCGGCACATTTTCTTTATGATATTGAAAAATCATTATTATGCGCAGAGTTTTACTCAACAGAAATATATATATTATAAAAGAAACAATAGTAGTAAATATTTATATGGTATCTTATACATATATCTCAGGTAAACATTTTATAAACAGATGTTTTGAAAGTTTTGAATTTCTATTTGCGCATGAACGCTTTGAAAAACTTTACAACTTTGTCAGATAGATTGCCATCTTAATTGTCGTTTCATAAGTTTTACGAGCGTGTCTAATCATAAAAATCAATTAGTCACTTTCTAACTCATAAAATTTTACAACCGTTCCGAATATTCTCTTATCTTATAGATTTTTTGTGAAAAATTTGAAATTTATTTTTCTTTAAAGCTTTTCAAGGCTTTTACAATCACACTAATCTTTACTTCTCATTGTTTTAAACAATTGTGTATATTGTTTATCTTTTTAATTCTTAATATTAATATTTTTAAACAAATAAGTTTTAAGCTGTCAAAATAAAACAAGGTTAAAATTAATTGGTAAAAAAAAAGTTTTATATTTTTATTATACAATTATTTAATTATGTTTCCTTGGAAACTTAATAAAATTTTGTTTTTACTTTGTCTATAAAGTAATTAAAATTGAAAAAATTGAATGTTTTTGTTTCTTTGTGTGTAGTAGTTTGTAACAACACAGTGATTTTTACTTTTTCATATGTTAAAATTTTTTAATCTATATCAAATCTAATTTTCTTGAAAGAGTTAGCTTAGAATCTAATATAAATTAATATGCTACTTATACACACACACACATATATATATTTACTACACACAAAAATCTATTATTAAAATTAATTAAACTTAAACAGGGCGAATATATTATTCCCGACTTTAAAATATATCTGATATTGAACGCATCAAATTCATACTATAATTATATGGCTAAATAATGTTGAAATTACAAATTTCTGAAAAACGATGCCTTCGATGAAATTTTCGTTGTTCTCGACGAGTTGCCGAACGAAGTGTAATTTACACTCCAGCGGCCCAATATAGAGGACATATTTCCGTCATTCCGTTCAAATTTATTGAAATTATCAATAACTTTCCACTTAATTAAACAAATTGAATTATTATCAGGATATTATGGAAATGCTTTCTCGATGTTGGCAAAAAGAAAATATTCCGTCGTACATAATGTGTAATAAATAGAAAAACAAAACACGTGAAAAAGAGTAATCTAACCGATTAAATTTGTCATTTTTTTTGTTCCATCCGCACATATTTCCATCTATCCCGAATCAAGATTAGACTTATAAGCTGCCTATAGGCAGCAAAGTAAAAGACACGAGATATTTAATAAAATCGTAGTTACGAGGCATTTAACATTCTGCTTAGCGGTGGCGAGCTAAAAGGTCAAAGTTTTATTTTGAACTTTAATAAATGAAGATTGAGCAGGCGTAAAGATAAAAATAAAGATTGTTTGGAAATTGTTCGATTAGCGGGAGAAGCATTATTTGCCGAAATATCGAAGCGATTTTGTACGATTCCGGAAGTTAGCGAATAGCATCCAACTCTGGTACTGACGCGATTCAACGCGACACGTCGCGATGTCCAGTCAACCCTATCCTATTGCTCTCGCATTAGTGGCGATGCCGCGCTCGAGTCTGACGCTCTCCTGCGCGACAGTCACGCGTTACGCTGCAACCGACACGCGCTAATTATGCAAATGAGTTTAGGCAGGACCGTTGTTAATGAGCGACTGGCACGTGCATTCGAGTTACATCGAGCGGAGAAACGTTTCTCGGCTGAGCGTGACGCGCGCGTTACCCTCTCATCGTCGACGATCGGCGTCGTGTCGCGTCGCGTCGCTCCCATCGCTCGCATTTCGTCTCACGCACCCCTATTTTTCCTGCCGGTTGCATATTGCGCCGCAGGCGCAATATCAGTTTATTGACAGAAGGAGCGGTAGAGAATCCGTTCCGGTCCTCGAATGGAAGCGGCATGCATGGCGCGACGTTACGCGTCGCAGCATCCAAAATTTTCCGCATCAAATGATGGCGATTCTGGTTTAGATCCGTAATAATGCGGACGAATGGGAGTATTCTCATCAACTCGAGATTAAATGAAATCGATCGCGCACAGAGAATTTTTACCCTTTTAATTCGGACCCTCGAAACGATAGGATCTTATATTCAAACTTTATTATGTAATTAGAATGATCACGTAATTAGAATGATCACGTAATTAGAATGTAGGGATATAGTATGAATGCAGGGATATAGAAGAAAGATGGAAAAAGGAAAGAAAAAGAGAGAGAGAGAGAGAGAGAGAGAGAGAGAGAGAGAGAGAGAGAGAGAGAAACATATAGAAATACAAACGACACGACGGTGCGGCGGTGAAAAATCTATTCACCGGATCCGCAGCCATTGTCACAACTCGACTATGTCGACTGTGCGGTTATTTCGTAGCGTTCGTGCGCGAGGTTCGGTTAAACGAGAACCTTTTATACATTCCATGTACGCTGTTCCGCTGCCCTTTTTCTCTCCCACCCATATTTTAATTAATGGTAGCTTCCTGTGCGAATGCAACGTGCGGGAAACGAAATCACGACGACGCGACCGGAGTCGTTTTATCGCTTTCTCTGTTTTCTCTCTCTCTTTCTGTCTCTCTCTATCTTTCTTTGTCTGTCTCTCCATCTTTCTTTCTCTTTACGTGGCATGCGTATGCACGCTTGTTCGAATAGAAATATGCGCGAGTATCAAAGTTGCTTTTTACACTAGAATATCTTCTTTGCCCTCTCTGCGCTCGAATATATCAAACGTACACGATTCCTTTTCTCTTTTCTTTTTCTTTTTCTTTCTATTTAGATTTATATGAATTTTTATGAGATGGTCGCAATATTATTTGTTAAACATCGGAACATAAAAGTAACTCAATTGATTCATTAGTTCTATGATCACACTAGTTCTTTCTAAGTGCCACAAGATAGTTGATTACAACTTTCAAAATTATAAACGCCTGAAAAAGAGATTTCCAAAAATTAAATTTTAACGATAAACAGAGAATTTTACTTGATAGATAAAAGCAATTTTATTTTAATAAAAGTTTAATGTTAAAATAACGCAAAAAAAATATAACAAAATATTTAATATAGGAAATTAAAAAGTTGCAAAAAGGTTTGCTATCCATATTTTGCTAAAAAAAGTTTACTTCCAAATTAGTTACATAATACATATCCTACTTGTTTTTATTTTCTTATAAGACATTTGAGATTTTAAAGAAAAAATATATATTTAGTAATAAAATAGAGAGAGGGGGCGAGGGAGGGAGAGAGAGAGAGAGAGAGAGAGAGAGAGAGAGAGAGAGAGAGCACTTTTCTTTTTTGTCCTCTTACCATATGTTTATACAAGTTTTTATGAATTCTTAGCATCACTCTTTAATATTAAAAAATGAAATGACGCCTAATACATATCAAAGCAAGTAATTTGATATAAACAATGTTAAAACGATTACATATAATATAGGATCACATCTAGCGAGCATTTAATGTGTGCACAACACCCAGCATCTCAAAGCTGGAGATAGCCATATACATGTACTTATGTATATGTATCATTAAAATTGTATATTATATTATCATACATCACATCAAAATATATGTATATATACATATAATCGTGCACTCTTGTGTGTATGTTTATATGTATATGATTTATATTTTATATTTATACATACAAGAGGGGGAGAGATACGAATATAAGAATGATAAAAATTTTAGCGCGGTCTACACATAAAATAATAAAGTTTTTCTCAACATGGGTACGCAACCCAATTGTTTCTGATGTATGTATATATGTATATACATATATATAGAAAAGCGCAATAATCTATTTTTGCGTTACATAGATGCAAAGATTTATGTAGATTTGTTCATTCCTTTGTCATTTTTCATTTATTCACCCAAAGTATACGCGATATTGCGAAAAATACGTCAATGTTCATACATGTAATTAGAATGGCATCTAGATTACAGTTGGCCGCAGGCAAAAATAAATCTGCTGCCTCAAGTATATAGAATATGTGTAGGTACATAAAGTAAAACAGAGGTAATATAAATTTTTACACAAATAAAAGAATAAATATTTATTTAATTATAATTATTACGATAGTCCGTAAAAAATTTAAAAACTGACGAAGATAATAACCAAATAAAACTAAAATTATTATAACTTATAATAAATTATAACAAAAATTATATTCCCGAAATTTTGAAACATGTTTTATGTAAATAAAAATTATTTAATATGAAAATTAAATGCAAATAACTCTGCCTTGTGAATAATAAAATGTGATAATATTTCTGTTAAAAAAAAAATAAAAATTTAATTATTTTATATATTAACTATAACATTAAAAAAAGCTTTTATAGTTTTTCGAAACTTAGAGATATTATATCATATATTATATATTATAGAATATAACTTAGATATTATATAGGAATGTTAATTTTATCCGATATTTCGCGATTAATTAGATATTAAATTTTTAAATCATTTCTGTGTGTGTGTGTGTGTGTGTGTGTGTGTGTGTGTGTGTGTGTGTGTGTGTGTGTGTGTGTAACATTGTTAACCTTAAATTAAATATAATTTCAATTTAGAAAAAAAGTAAAAAAGTAAAAAAGTAAAGATAGTAAGGTTGATAAAATTATTTAAAAAATTATTTTCGCATTATTTTTTTTATAAAAAATATAATTTGAAGAAGCGAGAAAAAATTGCCTATATATAATTATATATATTTATTTTATTTTTTAAAATTTTAATTTTTTTATAAGAAAAAATGCAAAAATTATTTTTTAAATTATTTTTTAATTCTTATTAGTTTCCCTGTATATACGGATAGAAATTATACAAAGAAAAACGTATTTTATGTAATTTTATATATATTTATATTTGATTATATATTTATTGATTACATATTTATACATATTTAATGTATGAATTTTTTCTCGAGTATTCTTTTAAATTATAAATATGTGTGTGTATATGTGTATACTATCTATCTATTATATTTATCTATATATGTATATAAGTCCTGGATGTTTTTGTAATATTAAGATTTGAAATCAATTTTTTTTCTTAGTAAAATTATCGAGAAACTTATCATTTTCTGCGAGCTTTTTTTCCATATATCTTTATAACTAACATGTTACGTCCGGCGGACTTCACGATTCTTTTCTTTCCCACGACCAAGGCGAAGTTTGTTGTTAGGTAAATAAGAAAGGAAGAAAAAAGATAATAATAATCTAAGCGGCACGTATATAATAAAACGAAAACGTGCCCAGCGAAACGGACAGCTGCAGATATCGTGAGCGACCGATAAATATTACAAAATCGGTAAATAAAAGAGACCAGGCGGAAAGATGCCGAAAGCGGATTCTTGCCGACACCCTCGCGAATAATAAGTTAAAATCACATATCGGCAAAACATAAAGACGGCGAGAACGCGCCGAAAGCAAATCCTTCCCTAGTAAAATTAGGGGAAAACAAATAATGAAAACGAAAGTGTGCAAAATAAGATAGCACACCTGCGGGTATTCTCGCGAGAAAGCGGCGAAAAATATAAAGATTAAAAAGATGCCACACGCATCGCCTCTCAGTAAACAAGCTCTAAGCCACACGCGAGGGCAATAAAGCGAGAACCCGCCGATAAAAGCGGCACTAACAAACGACAAATATCGCGATATAGGAAAAACTAACAACAAACACCGCCGCCGATATCGAAATCTCGAGAGGATAATAAAAATATAAACCTCAACAAATTCTCCATTGGTCAAAACCTAGGGCCCTAAACAAAAGCCCTGACCAATCCCGATAAACTTTTAAAGTCAAGAGACGCCTCCGGGACTGAAAGGGCGTTATTGAAAAATTCCCTATTCGTCAGGAAATATTAACAAACTAACGGGAAGGAGGAGCAAGAAGGTATATATACCCGTAACATCTCTCAGAGAATATCAATCTTTTCTCAAACCTACGCTCGCGGATCAATCGCGAAAAGTTGTATCACCATCCTTCGAGAGAATCTCGAACTCGTGAGCATTCGCAGTGACATTTGTGAAATCATCGTGTGCCCAGTGCTCACCGAGTACGACGATTTTCGCGAGTGAACAACTGCGAGTGGAACACCATCCTCACGGAGGAGTCCGTAGCCAGATTCACACCTGGAATAATTAACATCTACCTGCGCACTCCATAAGTAGTAAGTTATCAAGCACGCTACATCTCCACCCTTACTAATAATACTTAAAATAATTCTGGGACTTCAATTAAATTATAATTGTTTTCCTTTTTAATTTATTAATTTATTATCCTTGTTAAATTCTAACTTCGAAAAACTGTCCTTTCTTCCCCCATCCTTATCTCTCTCTCTCTCTCGAAATCACTGTGGATTTCCCGCGATAGCGGAGCAATCCGTGATTTCTATCATCCCCTTACCTTTTGAAATCACTCCGGATTTCCCGCGATAGCGGAGCAATCCGTGATTTCTTCCATCTCCTCTTTCTCTCGAAATCACTCTGGATTTCCCGCGATAGCGGAGCAATCCGTGATTTCTATCATCCCCTTACCTTTTGAAATCACTCCGGATTTCCCGCGATAGCGGAGCAATCCGTGATTTCTTCCATCTCCTCTTTCTCTCGAAATCACTCTGGATTTCCCGCGATAGCGGAGCAATCCGTGATTTCTATCATCCCCTTACCTTTTGAAATCACTCCGGATTTCCCGCGATAGCGGAACAATCCGTGATTTACTCTCTCTCACTCTCTATCTCTCTCTCTCTCTCTCTCTCTCTCTCTCTTGAATGAACAAATAAGTAATACAATAACTAACTAAATTATTAAATAATTAAAATATCAAAATTATATAAAAATAAATATATATATATATATATTTTTTTTTTCTCTCTTACAAGAACTCCCAGAGTTATTTTTCAGTAAAAACTCTTCTTGCCCGGTTACTTTATTATTCGCTCTCGTAGTGGAAAATCCAAGGAGACGACCCTCGCGAACCGCTGTTAAATTGGCGCGAAACCGGCGTAATAGGCGGTTAAAGAAAGCGTTGGCACGGAATCTGGCTGCGGGCGAAACCTTCGGCTCCCTAGAAAAAATTAACACACCGATCCATACAGAGACAACTAATACATATCACCCTACGGTCTCTCCTATTTTCTCACCCGAACATATAGAAACCCCGCTGACGCCGTCTCCCGCTACCTCTGCTTCTGCAGAATTTTTCGATTCCCCGCGAACTCCTTCTCCTCTTTCTCCCGAACCCGCTATACCTCAGCGGGCCCCTTCCCCTCACTCCTCTGTTTCCTCTGAGGACGCCGATTCTCCGCGGAGCCCTTCTCCCTTTCTTCCCCCTGCTTCTCCCGAACGCCCTGAGCCACCTAGATCTCCGTCTCCGGCTCCCTCAACAATCACCCTTGAAGATTCTCCTCCCTCATCCCCAACGTCCTCGGTAAATAGGGAACATCCGGAAGGGTTTGAGGTAGTAGATATCAGCGACGACGATTCCGAAGAATCAGAATCGCCTGCCAAGCTCTCATACGAGCAATTCAGAGCTTGGCTGATAAACCAGCTCCCAGGGATACGAGAAGTCCCTGAGGAAGCTTTCACGATTGGTCCAGGCCCCGTAGACCACGAGGCCTTACGCGAATTTCTAGAGACCACCGATAGGAATAACATCATCCCCTGGTATGTTCCCGGGCGAAGATATCCTTTAGCCGTCCCTGCACACCTTCTCCTACGAACCTATCCCCCCTCCACCGCCATAATTACCGAACTCATATAACCTAGAAGTCTCTCTTACACGCACACACATGGACACTAATTTTATATACCTATTACCATTTAAATTATTGTAACCACCAATCGGGACCCTAAAATTTAAACAATAACTCTTACCCCTTTCTGCCCCGATTGAAGACCTCCGTACTAATGTATCACCCGCGACACATACACATACATTCACTCTTCATTAGCAACTAAGTCCGTCAATAATATTATTATGTATATAAATTCTTTCGTCTTTATATTAGGAATAAATTTATAAATTTCAAAATAAATGATTTTCATTTATTAATAACCCGTTCCCACTTATTCCCGTAAACCAGGATCGCACAAGGTCCCATCCTGCGTAAAAGAGATTAAATTCTCTTGCCAAAAAGGGACCACCGAGCGAACGGCCCTTTAAATAGAGTAAGAGCGACCCTTGCGGTCGTTGACCTATTTGGGCCCAGACGTTCGTTCGGGTCGAACAGACGGATAGTCTGCCGTCGTTCGAAAAGATAAATTTAGTTACGTCCTTCCTTTCGACTCTTCCTTCCTTGAGTCTGGACGTAACATAAATAAAATTTGGGGGCTCGTCCGGGATTGAAATGTGCGATTCCTGGTAGCGGTAATGAGTAAAGGAACAAGAGGTCAAACTGATAAAGATCAAATAGAAGAACTATATAAAACTGCATTAACAACACCACATAGAACACGCAAATCTAAATCTAAACCATCTGATTCCGAATTAATTCACACATCCACACCTTTAGTACCTTCAACTTCGACATCTCGCCAAATAAATTTTTCGTTAAAAGATCCTTCCTCAGAATTCGATTTAACTGAAAATACTTTAGTAGCCGAATCGCCCGAGCCAGATTCCGACGATTCCGCCGATATAACTACTGAAACAATAAAAGATCAAATCGAAAAATTTGATATCGAAAGCGATCCCGAAAATTTACTTTCTTTTAACATGGCGCAACCTAACCCCTTTGCTACCTTAAAATACGCGGTAGACGCCGTCCCCTTTTTTGACGGTAGTAACATTCCGCTAAATTATTTTATCGAGGGTTGCGAGGAAGCGAAAGCTATGCTTCCTAAGGAAGCAGAGGCTCAATTTACTAAAATTATAAGAACTAGAATAGTGGGAGAAGCGCGTCGAACAATTCGGGATGAAGATTTTGATACTGTATTGCAATTAACTACTTATTTAAAGAAAATTTATGGACCCACTAAAAATGTATATCAGTTACAAGGAGAACTAGGATGTATTTATCAAAGGAATGAAGAGGATGTCGTCACTTACGCAAATAGAGTTAAATTACTTGGAAAACAAATATTGGAAGCATATCGAAGTTCCGGTCACATTTTACCCAATCAAAATATAAAAACAACGGTAGAAAAAGACATGTGTAAGTGTTTTATTAGAGGGCTAAAGCCTGAAATAGAGCAAAGAATCGCTAGAGATTTAGACGTACAAGAAACTGTCGCCGACGCCCTAAGGATAGAAAGAGAGCTTCGAGAGATGACAGATTTGCGCCAAGGCCAAGGCGTTAAAACAGGCCAATCACCGTACACTAATCAAGTGCGGGAAATCTGTCAGATCTGTTTCAAAGAGGGACATGCCGCAAGTAGTTGTAGGAAGCTCGTTCAATTTTCCTTACAAGGGCACGATTTTCAAACGAATAACGGAACGGAGATTTTAATTTGCCAAATATGCAAAAAACGCGGCCACAGTGCGGATAAATGTCGCCAACGCGATCCTCGCGCTCGTCAATCAGTAAACGTAATTCAAGAAAAAATTACTATATGTCAATTATGTTCAAAAACCGGCCACGACGCCAAATCATGCCGACAAACTACTTCCCAACAACAAATTAATAAATCGACGGTTACTTGTCAATGGTGTGAAAGGCCTGGCCATTCGGCTAGTAATTGTTGGAAAAAACAGAACGAGGAAAGAAGTTTGGAAAGTAGACCGAAAGTTTCATGCCAACTTTGCGATAAATTCGGACACTCCGCTAAGGATTGTCGTGTTAAAATAAATCAACAACTGACAACGAAGAACGATACATTCTGCAGATATTGTAAAGAACAAGGCCATCTCCTTGAAAATTGTCAGTTACGCAACGCAAGTAATAATCGTCGAAAAGAAAATAATCAGGGAAACTACACAGGTCCCTCGGGGTCGGGTGCACAACGGGGGACCGGACAGACTTCACACCCGTCGACATCTCAAGAAGTCAAGTAGGCCGTCAAACCATCGACATACGACCCGTAACAGTAAACCTCGATAAACATAGTCGCGTGCCTACTGTTCAGGTCCAAATTAACGAAATACCATCGCAAATAACCTTTCTATTAGACACGGGATCCGGACCAAATATAATCAAGGAAAATTTTATACCTAAAACTCTAAAAATTAACTATACAAATATATTAAAATTAAATGGTATAAATAATCATCCCGTATATACGCTCGGAGAAGTCGCTTTAAATCTCCTTGGAATTCCGATATCTTTCCATTTAGTATCTCGCGACTTTCCGATTCCACAATCCGGAATATTGGGAAATGATTTCTTTAAACAAACATCATCGAAAATAGATTACGCTCAAGGATATCTGACCGTATCCGAAGTTAACATACCGTTTTTCTCACCGGAATCTATAATAGTGTCTCCGAGATCCGAATCATTATTTTATGTAAGGATAGAAAACCCCGAAATAAAGGTGGGATATATACCAAAATTAAAAATAGAACATGGAATTTACTTAGGAGACACTATTGTAGAGAACATCTCCGGAAAAGCATATCTCAATGTTATAAGTACTTTAGACGAAGAAGTGGAAGTCCGCGTACCCACTTTGCGTTTAAAGCCGTTGGATCAATTATTTGACGACCATAAATCCGACTGTCCGACGGTCAACAATTACGATGAAGTTTCATCTATAAATGAAGAACCAATGAACACCAACGAAACTTATATTGATATCGAAGACGAAGAAGAAATTTTCGAGGATGAAGGAAAATTTACGGAAATAACTCGAAGGACAAACAAAATTAATGTTGACAAGGGGAATAAAAATTCTCCTGAAAATTTTAATAATTCAAAAATCCTTGGAGAGGGAAGTTACCAAACCTCTCCTGAAAATTTTAATAATTCGAAAATCCTTGGAGAGGGAAGTTACCAAACCTCTCCTGAAAATTTTAATAATTCGAAAATTCTTGGAGAGGGAAGTTACCAAACCTCTCCTGAAATTTCATATAATCCAACAATTAACGGAGAGGGAAGTTACCAAACCTCTCTTGAAAAATTGAATAATTCTAGTAAAGGGAAAAATTATCAAATCTCTCTCAAAAATTTAAATGATTCAAAATCCCTTGGAGAGGGAAGTTACCAAACCTCTCCTGGAGGGGATATTTCTAGAATTTCGGAGGGAAATTTCCAAACCTCGACAGAAAATTCTAGCTCCGTCAATTGCGAGGAGGGAAGTTACCAAACCTCACTACGCGATTTGACACAATCTTGTTCTAATTTAAGAGAGAAAAATTCCTTATCAATTCTAGATATCAAATTTCCGAAAGTTGGATTATTCACAGAAGACCACAATGACAAATTAAAGTCATCTCATGTCACTATAAAAGACCTTCTTGAAAAGGCACAAAAATATTTAAATATTGAAAAATTAAACATTAAAAACTCTAAACGCATGAAAAACAGAACCAAACCGTCTTCGAAAGTTTCGACGTCTTTATTAAATAAATCGCAAGAAATTATAGATAAATTTATGCGAAAACGAAAATCTAAACATAAAAGAAAACAACAACAAATTAACGATGCAAGCAACGATTTGCATAATTGCCTGGTGGTTTCCGAGAAAAAAGAGAAAGACCGCTTTATACAAATTACCGAATTATTACGATTGGAACATCTAAATGAAAAGGAACAAGAAAGTGTAAAGAAATTAATAACAAACAGTCAAAACCAATTTCATATTCCCGGAGAAAATTTAACTGCAACTCATGTACTCCAACATCAAATACCAACCACAGATGATCGACCAATTAACACTCGTCAATACAGATTCCCGCAACTACATAAGGAAGAAATAAACAAGCAGGTAGAGGAACTGTTAGAAGGAGGCATCGTAAAACCCTCACAATCGCCATACAATACGCCCATATGGATCGTGCCGAAGAAAGAGGACTCCAAAGGAAACAAGCGCTGGAGAATGGTCCTCGACTTTCGGGCTTTAAACGACAAGACCATCGGGGACGCATATCCATTACCTAACATCATAGATATATTAGATCAATTAGGGGGCGCGCAATATTTCTCTGTATGCGACTTAGCATCTGGGTTTCATCAGATAAAAATGGATCCTGCTGACAGTCACAAAACTGCATTCACTACTCCCTTCGGTCACTACGAATTCGATCGAATGCCTTTTGGATTAAAAAACGCTCCTGCAACATTTCAGCGCCTAATGGATTTAGTATTAACAGGATTACAGGGCGAAGAATTATTTGTTTATATGGACGACATTGTTATTTATGCTACTTCCTTAGAAGAACACGAACGAAAATATAACGCATTAATAGAACGACTTCGCGAAGCTAATTTAAAACTACAACCTGATAAATGTGAATTTTTAAAAACCGAAGTAACTTATTTGGGACACGTAATTGGCAGAGATGGAGTAAAACCAGATCCGAAAAAATTAGAGGCAGTACATAAATTTCCCCGACCGAAAACCCCAAGAAATATTAAGCAATTTTTGGGACTTGCCGGATATTACCGGCGCTTTATTCCAAATTTCTCTAAACTAGCAAAACCATTAACAAATCTATTAAAAAATGACACTCGTTTCGAATGGACATCAATTCAAGAAGAATCCTTCGAGATATTGAAACAAAAATTATGTGAAGAGCCAGTACTACAATACCCTGATTTCTCTCGACCATTTATTTTAACTACGGATGCGTCGGGTTTAGCCGTAGGAGGAATACTCTCACAAGGAGAAATAAACAAGGACAGACCTATCGCATACGCTTCCAGAACACTCACGGACGACGAAACGAAATACGACACTTACGAAAAGGAAGCACTAGCCATAATATATTGCGTTAAACACTTCAGACCATACTTATATGGAAGAAAATTCACCCTAGTTACAGATCATAAACCTTTAATGTGGTTTAAAAACGCGCAAGACGCAAATATGAGAATACTTCGCTGGAGATTAAAATTAGCGGAATACGATTACGACGTTGTTTATAAGGCAGGAAAAACTAACGTAAATGCGGACGCATTATCAAGAAACCCAGTAGATCTTGAAGAAATTGATTGCAAAATAATAAAAGAACGAAAAACATTAAATCCAAATAATCCAGAAGATGCAGAAATAATTTCCAGAATGCTGGAAGAAACCGATGACGAAGAAGAAGAAGACGACGATTTTCAACTATATCTGTCAGATACCGAAGAAATTGAAGGACCGATACTCGAAGAAGAACCCCCTGATAATAATGCCGATCCTATACCTTTTACCCCCGAAGAACTAAACGAACCTCCAGCGTCACAAACTATCGAAAAAGCGCTAATACATGATCCTCCAAAACAAAACAGAATGCAAACAAGAAGTCAGGCGACAAAACGAAATATTAAGAAAAATAATGAAAATCATAATAACAACAAAAACAATACTGAAAAGATAGAAGAAAGAAACGATCCGCCAGACAAAGATCAGGATAACAAAGAAACAGATGGAAAAGAAAGGGAAGAAAGCGATGACGACGAAGAAGAAATTATCAATAAAAATTTAAAATCAAGAAAAACAAAAATGAAACCTACTATCATTGAGAATAAAATAATTAAAAGCAACGTTATAGATTCTCGCGAACTATTATTTCTGCGAAAAGACAATGTCGCGTATTTTGTCGACATTTACGGAAAACCTTTAGACTCAGGATCTGAAAAACTCTTCGAAAGAAACGAACTCCCGAATATAGGACCCCTGGAGTTAGGTAAAGCGAAAGCAATAAAATACAAAACCTACTACCACATAGTCTTACCCATCAGTGAGACGGAACGAGAAGGCCCCACAGCGACTCTCAACCAAATTATCGCGGTCATACACGACTTACGAAATTTGACTGAAAATTTAAATTTAGGAACACTCAGCATTGCAAAAACAGAAATTATCAACAACGTTCCATGGAATAATATCAAATCGCAACTGCAATTAAGATTCATTAATTCCACTACCAAAATAATCATTTGCAACGGACAAATTAAATATCCACCGAAAGATCTACGATCCGTTATAATTGGTGAGATGCACTGTTCGCCGACCGGAGGACATCGCGGCGTCACTAAGACATACAATAGAATAAAACACAATTACTATTGGGAAAACTTAAAACTAGACGTTCAAAGATACATACAACAATGTTTGCAGTGCCAACTGAGAAAATTAGTACGCGTCAAAACAAAACAGCCTATGATAATCACAGACACACCAGGCTCTTCTTTCGACAAGGTAGCCATGGATATTGTCGGACCTTTACCCAAGACAGAAAGAAACAGCGAATACATTTTGACCTTACAAGATCAGCTGACCAAATACTGTATGGGTATACCATTACAAAACCAAACCTCCGAAACTATCGCAGAAGCTTTCGTAGATCGTTTCATCTGCATATTCGGAGCGCCAAAGGCAATATTAACGGATCAAGGAAGAAATTTTATCAGTGATTTAATGAGGAAAATCGCAAAATTATTTAAAATTCGTAAATTTCGTACTACTGCCTTCCACCCACAATCTAACGGATCTTTGGAAAGATCGCATCACGCATTAGGAGAATATTTAAAACAATACGCAAACGAACAAAAACAGTGGGATAGATGGATAAGCCTTGCAATGTTCAATTATAATACTAATGTACACGAAGCAACCAGACATACACCGTACGAATTAGTCTTCGGAAAAATAGCCAGAATTCCTTCGAACGAGCTTTTACCTCCAAGCGACCAATTAGCGAATTACAACGATTATCTAGTAAACCTCGTTACACAACTTCATACAATTCAAGGAAATGCTCGTGAAAACGTTATCGAAGCAAAACACAGATCGAAGAAATATTACGATAGAAAGATTAACCCCCAAACCTTTAAACCAGGAGACCATGTATTTCTCTTAAAGGGGCCAAAACCCGGAAAATTCGGGGATCACTATACAGGACCTCATGAAGTACTGGAAATATTAAATAAAAATAATGTAAAAATTAGAATAAAGAAAAATAGCCGAATCGTGCATCCTAATCGATTGCGAATTTCCTACATTAAAACCACTAAATAATCAACAAAAAGGATTAATTTTCCACAAAAATAAATGTTTTTTTTTTTTTTATATATATATATATATATATATATATATATTAAAAATACAAAATATAATATTAATAAAAATAAAGTAGAAATACATAAAGGTTATAAGAGGAAAAAGATACACACACCTACAAAAATAATTAATATTTCAGATGGATCGCAAATTCAGACGAATAATCGCAATATTAATAATACTAGCAGTATACCTGCATCCAACACATGGGCTAATAGGATATGACTGTGGATCTTCCTCCGCAAACCTAACCACGCTATCACTGTTAAACATCGAGGAATGCGATATCCCTCGTAAAGAAATTAAACCGGATCAAGTTTACGTGCAGCTGTTACAAATTAATGAATTCGAAGCAGTGCACGTAATACAGTGCAAAGTTGAAATCGACCGATTAGTCAAGAAATGCGGAATGTTTTCTCACACAATGGATGTACATAACGGAAAATATTCATATATAGAAGAAATAACTCGCGAGGCTTGCAGGCGAATGCATAGTTACGGAAGTTATCAAGTAGGAAGCACTCTTATCTCAGGACTTAAATCCAATAGCACAATAACCAGACCGATTACGTTAGCTGGTCAAGTAGACAACTACGGCGAATGCCACGGAGGAGCATACTCAGATCCTTACGGAACATGGTCGGATGTCATTGTAGTCGGAACTGTAAAAATCACATTACAGGATTACACTGCCGACGTACGCATCAACACTAATAAAGTACAACTCAGATCCGGCATTACTTGCCAACTCGGCTCTACACATTGCATAGACATCGAAGGAGGAGACACGTATTGGAATACCGTACCTGCAGGTCCCTGTAAATTTAATAACTATGGAATATTATTCGAGGGGTACGCCTACAAAATAATTGACGACGAGCAAGGCCAAACAGTATATTCTCTCACCACACAAGACACAATATTCGCCCTAACCAGTAAAGGCAAACAAGATGTCTGCGGATATTCGATAATACGTACCGAACATCCTAAATTAATGATTTTCGAAACTGTACGAGGAACCGTCGTTTTCAAAAAACAATCGCGCGTTTCAAATCTCGATATCTTCACGTACATGAATTCTAAGTTTGTTTACGTGGAAAAACATATTCGCACGCAAATTAATCAACTTTACCATGACATTTTATTACAACAATGTAATTTAGAGCAACGAATGCTACAAAACGCTTTGGCCATAGCCACACAATCTCCAGATATTTTTGCATATCATCTAATGAAAGGGCCCGGCTATATGGCTCTACTAGCTGGAGAGGTTATTCACATCGTAAAATGCGTACCCGTCGAAGTCAAGCTCGCTCAAACAAACCGATGCTACAACCAACTACCCGTGCTTCGGGAAAATCAAACGTATTATTTAACTCCACAAACGCACATATTATTGCAACAAGGAACGCAAACCACTTGTAACACATTAGCACCCGCCATGTATCAGCTAGGAGATTCTTGGTACAAATTTATGCCAAGACCAGTGGATACCATACCGCCGGTCACTATAAAACCATTGACTAAGCCTGTATGGAAATACATCAGCCCAGGATCGCTCGCCACCAGCGGTATATACACGGAAACAGATTTAAAGGACCTACGAGATCATATAATGTTTCCAGCCGAACGACCTGCCGTCCTCAACTCCCTAGCGAGAGGGGTGATGGGAAAAACCATATCCCTGGAAGGGGGATCAATCTCCAATTTACTTGATACAAACACCATAGAAAAAATAGCAATATCTACATGGAACAAATTCTGGAATAAATTTCTATTTTTCGGGAATCTCAGCGCTGGACTAATCGGAATATACCTGAGCATCAGAGTCATAAAACTGACGCTAGACACAATAGTACACGGCTACGCCTTACACACAGTGTACGGGTGGTCCTTGTACCTGCTAGGAGCCCTATGGGACTCCCTAACACATCTACTAATACATTTGAAAACAAGGCAATCGAAAAAATCGAAAGCCAGCGTGCCGGTTCCCTATACCCAAAATAACGAGACACCTGAACCCATCCACACAGAAAACAACACAACTCTAACAGCTACCTACCCCCTCCTCCCCCCACGGGAAGATACTACATATACCTTGGAGCTTAAAGAAGCGAAATTTTAACGAGCAAGGCATACCGCCAATTACAATAACCCCCCCCCGGTTTTCTTCACATATCAAGCAAGGCATACCGCCAATTACAATAACCCCCCCCCGGTTTTCTTCACATATCAAGCAAGGCATACCGCCAACACAATAAACCCCCTTTTTGGATCTCCCCATGCACCAAAAACAGTAAAATTTTTTTTTATATACAGAAATGGAAACCTCTTACATCGACACTGAATTCTTGACTCGCGGTCGCCTGAAGGTGACCGTGGTAAGAGCGGAATCACCCTTGCTGTTTTGGGTACAACTAAAAAATAGCGCAAGGGAACTCCTGGAAATGGAAGAAGAAATCCAATTCCGGATGGATAGGAGAGCCAATTCATTGCTCGTATACCCTCACCATATGAAGGAGGACTTAGAGGTCGTGGTTAAAGACAAGAAAGGATGGAAGCGAGGGTTTATACAAAGCATAAATAAAAACACTTGGATGGTCAAAATAATGCTCGGCGACTGGGGAAGAACAGTGTGGCGCCGTATGAGCGAAGTGTATCACCTAGAAGACCGTTTTAAGGGGGTATCCTGGCAAGCCATAATATGTGGATTAGCCCACACCGCAGCCCCTAATGGTAGGCAAACGTGGCCAATAATGACACGAGACCTGTGTCGACTCCTTTTAGAGGGACAAGATGGATGGATAAATATAGTCCATCCTCTAAGAAAGGGTGCGGCCCTGGTGAAACTCCATATGGAGACCACCAAAATGTTCGATAGAGCATATAACTTTAGGGACGCGCTAATTCGGATTGGCCACGCCGAACTTTGCACAAAAATCACCGCCGACGTGGAACCCTCAGTCTAAAAAAAAAAAAAAAAAAAAAAAAAAAAAAAAAAAAAAAAAAAAATATATATATATATATATAACCAGAATTATGTATTAACTTAGAGTTATTGTAGCATTTAAATAATTCTATATATTCTAAATTTTTATTACTCCACTATTCATTTGAAATCTGAATTGTGTATTAATTCAGAATTACTCTAGTGTTTAACAATAAGTATTCCTATAGACCCTAAATTTTCTTTACCTTACTACTACTTCGTTTGAATTTTGAATTATGTATTAGTTAGAATTACGCAAGCGTTTAAGTACTCCCATATATCCCAAATATTAATTACTATTATCATTAGTCACTATATCACCCTACCTTTCCTCTTTATATTATGTACTTCTTTTGCATATTATAATTATAGCGTCATTATTGATGCTACACATTATCATATCATATTATTTTTTTTTTTGTATTAATTACTATTAGACCATATATATATATTGAATCGTTATTGGTAATATTTCAACATTTGCGTTCTTAGATTTCAGTTTTTTTGTATACTTATCATGAATATATGTGTTTCTTCTTTAATTACATGCGCAAATTTATACCTTATACTTAACCTCATAATAATAATACTTTGTAAACAAGTGGAACCATTTTCTATCTTAATTACATCATTATCGTCAAAACATACTGCCTGATCATCGGTTGCAGTATAACAATGCCAGTATATCACCATCTTCAATGGACACCCGAGATGCCGGAAGAAGTACGCCAAGGCCCAATCGACGGTGTTAAACCAGGAGACCACCCCGAAACATACCGAAATCTAACAGAACTCCGGTGTGTTACATTAATGGAGGGTGAAATCTATCAAGATACGACTGACTGCAGCAAAATTTGTCAAGAATGCTATGGTAAAATATCAGCCGAGGAAAACCAAGAATATGCAACAATACCACCGCATAATTTGGTCCACGAAATATCAGCTGGCGACCAAACAAATTGCACTAAATGCAATAAAGTAATAGTAACAATCAAACCGGCAATAAACTGCAGGGACTGCATAGAAGAATATCTATACGTCGACCAGACATACTTGGCCGAAGGCTGGGGTCAAGCTGTGATCCCCAGAGGGGTAGAAGAGCAATAAAAGGAAGGGACCTGCTACTTGACACCAGAGAACTGACATTTACTACTGACGAAAATCAGGCAGATAAAAACGTGCCTAAATTCTTTTCTTTTCTTTATATATAACATATATATATTTTATATATATATATATCCCTCTATTTTCATTAGAATTTTCATACGATAGAAAAAGGGCTCCACACCAGCGTTACATGTATTAGCGGTACTAAATTTAAATAAATAAGTACAATTAAAAATAAGCTATAAGTAAATTGTATAAAAAGCGAGGAAAGGACGAAAGAACAAAGGAAGGGGTTATGGTGGTCGCCTTTTCTTTCCTCCTTTTCTACAAAATATTTAAATAGTAATTAGGAACTCAAAGAAACACATTTAATAAAAACAGAATTAAATGTGAGTCTTTCTACCAAATCGGCAAGTCGTGGCAAGAAAAGAATCGAATTATTCCTCACAGATTCTTTTTGCAAATGTTGTGTTTTTACACCCCCAACATTTGTCTAAGGCGGGGGGTGTTACGTCCGGCGGACTTCACGATTCTTTTCTTTCCCACGACCAAGGCGAAGTTTGTTGTTAGGTAAATAAGAAAGGAAGAAAAAAGATAATAATAATCTAAGCGGCACGTATATAATAAAACGAAAACGTGCCCAGCGAAACGGACAGCTGCAGATATCGTGAGCGACCGATAAATATTACAAAATCGGTAAATAAAAGAGACCAGGCGGAAAGATGCCGAAAGCGGATTCTTGCCGACACCCTCGCGAATAATAAGTTAAAATCACATATCGGCAAAACATAAAGACGGCGAGAACGCGCCGAAAGCAAATCCTTCCCTAGTAAAATTAGGGGAAAACAAATAATGAAAACGAAAGTGTGCAAAATAAGATAGCACACCTGCGGGTATTCTCGCGAGAAAGCGGCGAAAAATATAAAGATTAAAAAGATGCCACACGCATCGCCTCTCAGTAAACAAGCTCTAAGCCACACGCGAGGGCAATAAAGCGAGAACCCGCCGATAAAAGCGGCACTAACAAACGACAAATATCGCGATATAGGAAAAACTAACAACAAACACCGCCGCCGATATCGAAATCTCGAGAGGATAATAAAAATATAAACCTCAACAAATTCTCCATTGGTCAAAACCTAGGGCCCTAAACAAAAGCCCTGACCAATCCCGATAAACTTTTAAAGTCAAGAGACGCCTCCGGGACTGAAAGGGCGTTATTGAAAAATTCCCTATTCGTCAGGAAATATTAACAAACTAACGGGAAGGAGGAGCAAGAAGGTATATATACCCGTAACATCTCTCAGAGAATATCAATCTTTTCTCAAACCTACGCTCGCGGATCAATCGCGAAAAGTTGTATCACCATCCTTCGAGAGAATCTCGAACTCGTGAGCATTCGCAGTGACATTTGTGAAATCATCGTGTGCCCAGTGCTCACCGAGTACGACGATTTTCGCGAGTGAACAACTGCGAGTGGAACACCATCCTCACGGAGGAGTCCGTAGCCAGATTCACACCTGGAATAATTAACATCTACCTGCGCACTCCATAAGTAGTAAGTTATCAAGCACGCTACATCTCCACCCTTACTAATAATACTTAAAATAATTCTGGGACTTCAATTAAATTATAATTGTTTTCCTTTTTAATTTATTAATTTATTATCCTTGTTAAATTCTAACTTCGAAAAACTGTCCTTTCTTCCCCCATCCTTATCTCTCTCTCTCTCTCGAAATCACTGTGGATTTCCCGCGATAGCGGAGCAATCCGTGATTTCTATCATCCCCTTACCTTTTGAAATCACTCCGGATTTCCCGCGATAGCGGAGCAATCCGTGATTTCTTCCATCTCCTCTTTCTCTCGAAATCACTCTGGATTTCCCGCGATAGCGGAGCAATCCGTGATTTCTATCATCCCCTTACCTTTTGAAATCACTCCGGATTTCCCGCGATAGCGGAGCAATCCGTGATTTCTTCCATCTCCTCTTTCTCTCGAAATCACTCTGGATTTCCCGCGATAGCGGAGCAATCCGTGATTTCTATCATCCCCTTACCTTTTGAAATCACTCCGGATTTCCCGCGATAGCGGAACAATCCGTGATTTACTCTCTCTCACTCTCTATCTCTCTCTCTCTCTCTCTCTCTCTCTCTCTTGAATGAACAAATAAGTAATACAATAACTAACTAAATTATTAAATAATTAAAATATCAAAATTATATAAAAATAAATATATATATATATATATTTTTTTTTTCTCTCTTACAAGAACTCCCAGAGTTATTTTTCAGTAAAAACTCTTCTTGCCCGGTTACTTTATTATTCGCTCTCGTAGTGGAAAATCCAAGGAGACGACCCTCGCGAACCGCTGTTAAATTGGCGCGAAACCGGCGTAATAGGCGGTTAAAGAAAGCGTTGGCACGGAATCTGGCTGCGGGCGAAACCTTCGGCTCCCTAGAAAAAATTAACACACCGATCCATACAGAGACAACTAATACATATCACCCTACGGTCTCTCCTATTTCCTCACCCGAACATATAGAAACCCCGCTGACGCCGTCTCCCGCTACCTCTGCTTCTGCAGAATTTTTCGATTCCCCGCGAACTCCTTCTCCTCTTTCTCCCGAACCCGCTATACCTCAGCGGGCCCCTTCCCCTCACTCCTCTGTTTCCTCTGAGGACGCCGATTCTCCGCGGAGCCCTTCTCCCTTTCTTCCCCCTGCTTCTCCCGAACGCCCTGAGCCACCTAGATCTCCGTCTCCGGCTCCCTCAACAATCACCCTTGAAGATTCTCCTCCCTCATCCCCAACGTCCTCGGTAAATAGGGAACATCCGGAAGGGTTTGAGGTAGTAGATATCAGCGACGACGATTCCGAAGAATCAGAATCGCCTGCCAAGCTCTCATACGAGCAATTCAGAGCTTGGCTGATAAACCAGCTCCCAGGGATACGAGAAGTCCCTGAGGAAGCTTTCACGATTGGTCCAGGCCCCGTAGACCACGAGGCCTTACGCGAATTTCTAGAGACCACCGATAGGAATAACATCATCCCCTGGTATGTTCCCGGGCGAAGATATCCTTTAGCCGTCCCTGCACACCTTCTCCTACGAACCTATCCCCCCTCCACCGCCATAATTACCGAACTCATATAACCTAGAAGTCTCTCTTACACGCACACACATGGACACTAATTTTATATACCTATTACCATTTAAATTATTGTAACCACCAATCGGGACCCTAAAATTTAAACAATAACTCTTACCCCTTTCTGCCCCGATTGAAGACCTCCGTACTAATGTATCACCCGCGACACATACACATACATTCACTCTTCATTAGCAACTAAGTCCGTCAATAATATTATTATGTATATAAATTCTTTCGTCTTTATATTAGGAATAAATTTATAAATTTCAAAATAAATGATTTTCATTTATTAATAACCCGTTCCCACTTATTCCCGTAAACCAGGATCGCACAAGGTCCCATCCTGCGTAAAAGAGATTAAATTCTCTTGCCAAAAAGGGACCACCGAGCGAACGGCCCTTTAAATAGAGTAAGAGCGACCCTTGCGGTCGTTGACCTATTTGGGCCCAGACGTTCGTTCGGGTCGAACAGACGGATAGTCTGCCGTCGTTCGAAAAGATAAATTTAGTTACGTCCTTCCTTTCGACTCTTCCTTCCTTGAGTCTGGACGTAACAAACAATAAGCTTACAAATTAAAATTGTATCAAAGTAAATTTTATTCAAAATTAATTGAAGAATGTAGTTTATTATTAATCTTTTAACTCCACAAAATTTAATTAACAAAAAGTTTTTCTTTTTTTAATCGCTTTTAATTCGAAAGTTATTGACATTTTCGCTAAAGCAAAATCGTTTCTAAATTGATTAAGAAATCTGCTATTAACATTCGGGTCTTTTTGAATATTCTATGTGTGTATATACTATAAAATATATATATATATATATATATACATATATCTGATGTATGTATATATGTATACATATAGATAGATCGCTAACACATATAAGACTCATATGATGAAATATGCAAGGGCAGTCATATCTAAATTGGGCAGAATATAATGTATCGCTTAATAAGACGTGATAGTAAACATACATCTTAAAGTAAAAATGAAAAATATATGTATACAGTGCACATATAAAAATAAGAAATATGCCAATGACTTTGCAGCATATACTTAGCTACTCTACTTTTATATTCTATCCAATTTTAATTGGATGTATGAATATTGAATATTATGTTGCATCACTTTTAGTATCGCTGTTAACGGTCTGCTATATAGAAGTCTGTCGTTCTATTACGTCTCAAGAAGAGTCTGTTTCAGTTCATGATTCTAGCTCACTCTTGAATTTGTACGGACGATCGTTCCATTGCCGCGTATCCGACACACGATCGCAGCTAGTTATCGCGCAAGTCGTGCTTGACGCCCGGAATAAAATTGAAGACGAAAATGAAATAGTTAAGTGGAAAGGGAATAGAGAGAGAGAGAGAGAGAGAGAGAGAGAAAAGGAAGAAGAAGAGAATCCGAAGAAATCCTTAGGTAAGAGAGGAAGAAGGAAAGAAGCCATCGTTCACCATCGATTTCTCGAGACAAGTCCGGGTGAGTGACGGGAGCACAGAGTAAACTCTGAGCTATAATTGAGTTCGATGTGACTTGGGAAGGCGGTCGTATACCGCAATATATATATATATATATATATATATATTATACACGTACGTACACGAGTATGTATACTCTATACCGTACACACAACGATACATATAGACTGAATATAATATAGTATCCTTTCGTGTGTACACAACTCAGCTACGTATCCGTACACGGAGCGAATTCAACGATCGGTAAATGCATAACGAAATTTAGTTTTTATCGATCCTCTGCTGCCGGACCGCCGGTTGACGGACAGTTTAATTAATTACTTTTAATTAACGCAAAATCCAAAACGAGTGTCTGGAATCACTCCGCAACGCGCCCCCCCCGAGTGGGATACTAGAAGGATCAATAAATTCTATCATGCCGGTTACAAATATCGGAACGGCGGTTAACAGGCAATTAGAGCAGCAATAACAAATGAAAAAATAATACAGATAATTAATATAGACGATCGGTTAGATTAACCTCGAAATGTAGGCTATGTTTATGTGTAAAATTAGATTTCGAGAATAACTCCGAGTAGTTAAAGAGATTAGCTCAAGATAATGATGACATAATAAATTTCATTTTCGACTCGATCGCGCAAGTGCTTTTTCATTTCAAATGCATGTTTATATCAGTGACATGCAGAAATGAATAAAAATTCAAAGTTGTTGATTTTAAGAGATGTACATACATACATGCATATCGCTTTATAATTTAACAAATAAATTCTATGAAATAAGTGGTTCTCCAATGTAAGTAGTATAATTCAGTTTTCTCGGACATTCCTTAATGGTATGTTTACATCAGACAACTATATGATCAAAGATGTTTTTATATAAATAATCTATTTATTTTGTATGAATTTAAAATACTTTGAAAATAAGCTCCGCAATTTCCTTCCGAAATAATTCTAGAGAGAGGAATTTTAGAGAGAAAAGAACATTAACTCCTTCTTAGTAGTTTCAGCTGATACGATCGCCACTGTCCGCTGAGCAAATACAGTTGCAAATACACTGTTCGGTAAGCGATGCAAGGTATGGTTGATATATTTGGATGTATAACTTTGTTTAAGCGGCAATCATCGCGAATACAGACGTCGACTTATACGAGTGTTGTAAACGTTCGCTTTAGTGCATCCCTATAGCTCGACCGATCTTTTACTTGTATTTTTATATGTATTATATTTTGACAGAGACAATTTGAGGAAAAGCAAAGAGATCTGGGAGAAATATCCCCGAGAAAGTTTTCTTGGAAAACCGATCTCTCTATCACATATAACGATGTTGTTCGGACTTTGACATATAATTACTAAGAGATATTCCATTTCGGGATTTCTGTTTTCATGATATATTGATACTCGGATGTTCCTTATGATTTTCTTTGATAGGATAATACGTCATTTAGGTATGTATGCGACTTCCTAGTAATACTTCCTGACGTTTGCTCTTCCGTTCCCTTCTTTTTCCTTCATCTCTCTTACTTTGTTAGACCGTCTAATGTTCCGTCTAATGTCGAAAATCCCTCTGTCGTAGTCGAGACTACGAGTGTGTGGAACGAGGTAACCGTACGAGAATGCGCCATCTAAGACGCAGTTATGTACAAAACTCGACAATAATGGCGTCCAAATACATGTGCGACCACTTGCGCTCTGCAACCATTATTGTCGAGATTTCAACGTCCTCGTATGAGTTTCCTGCTTCCAGTATTTGCCGATTTAGTCAGACGCATTCGCGCAAAACGATTTCCCATTCGCGATGAATAGCGTAGTGCCATTCATAAAAAATAATATAGCGATAAAGAGGAGAGGGGACAACATTGCCTAACAATTTTACTAACACAAACAATTATATTTAATTCTCTATTCTTCAACAAAAATATTTTTGCAATGTTCAGATTAATTTTCTTAAATTTCGAAAACAAGCTTTTGTGTGTATGTGTATGTGTGTGTGAAACCACTGCTGTACTTTTAATTTATCTTGCGAGTAAAATTTATCTAGAAAGACATTTATGATTCTGGCTTTCTTCCGGTCTTTCCTGTGAAAAAAAGAACGAGTTTTCGCACTTACATTGTCCTGCTTTTATACAAACACGTATTGCATGCGAATCATCCAGAGGATACACTAAAGTTGGACCAACGCCGAGAGAACGTCGTTTATTCGCCTGCGTTGCAGCATTTCTCCACCCCGTTTTGGCCATCTTTCTCTTTCCCTTCTACGTGAAATTCTAGAAACGTGCGACAAATATTGTAAGGAGGTAATCTTCACGCCACGCGAGATCCATGTGCTTTGACGGTACTTCTGGCGCGAATAGTAGCACCGACGCAAATACACGTATCGCGCGCGCTTATGTGTGCTTATACGTTTAGTTGCATCACTTAAGAGGCGCAAAGAGAGGATGCGTTTTCCGAAGCGTCGGACCAACTAAGGATGATTCGCAATAAAATAAATGAGATTTTTCTAAAAAAAAAAGTACATATAAAACTATTACAATTTTTCAATATATTTGCCCTTATTGAAACATAGTCGCCATCGATGTAACAGTTTTTTGTAGGGCGGAAAGGAGAAAAGAGGACCGCGAGTCTGGAATGAGTTGGTCTTTTATGACGCGCGCATGGCTTACACTTTTGACAGTCCTCACATTTTTTATGCAGATGCAGAATCCACGTTTGCAAAGTTCTCTCATAAATAGTAACATACAAAGATCAAAGATCAGAATATTGTTTTATATCCTCATAAAGACCTTTAATCTCTCTTATATGTTACATATTTTTATCCTTTTAGTTTTTCAATTAACAAAAACTTGAATAAAGTTTTTTTATTACTTGTTTTAATTTTTTTTCAGTATATTTCTTTCTCGTGTGAGACAAAATGCTACTACTCACTACTGATTAATTAACGCAATAATGAAAAATAATGAAAAAATGGTAGAGTAATTGGATTTTGTCACTGCGAACGAATGCGAGCGCGCGACATGCACACAAAGAGATGGGATTTACGTTTAGAACTGAATAAATACGTAAAAACGCGGCAAGAGGTACGTCAACTTTCATTCGTTATAATAGCGAGATGCTGAACAAAATAGCGCGTGAATAGAAAGTACGTGAAATTTCCACCCCATTGAAGCATGGGTGTCTAGAACGATTCCGCGTATCCAGATCGTAAGTTCGACCCCGTCCGAGGTCGAGGCAATGAAATTTTTATGCATCTAGTCCGTCCATGTTCACCGCGACATATTCGACACTCTCAACCGTAGCTTGCGATTTCGCAACCGATTTGATGTCAGTATACTCGTGTTGAATAATTGAGAGTGCGCGTCTCGAAACTAGATATCGTTGACAGATTGAATATACGCGTCAAGTGTTTCAACATAAAGATAATCCTATATTCAAATCTCTATAATTTCAAAAGATATATAAGGAGTGATGTAATTTTGAATATTTTTGTTTGTTGGTGCCATTATTATTTACAACTTCTTAATCTTGATAATTACGTGTTGGAGATACATCTTATTCTTATACTTCAAAGTCTCACACATATATACACGCAGATATTTGAGATTCTAGATAAAGTATACGTTTTTTTATCTCTTTAAAATTTAGATTACATAATGCATTAAACTTTTAATAAATAAAAAGTAATAAATTATTAATCATTTGAATTTTTACTAACAAAGGAGTCTCACCAACTCGGAAATTTTGATATTAATGAAACTTTATATATATGATAAAGAAGGTAAACAAATAAATTTAAAATTTTTAGTAGGTGCTAAAAATAAATCTAAGGAATGAAACTTTACCATCCTTCATATGTAGCTTTCGGTTTTTTCGACATATCTCACGAATTATTCGAGATATCAAAAAATGTTTTCTATAAAAGTTTTATAATAAAAATATCTTTATTTAATTATGATAAAAATAATTAAAAAAATAAGTATTAAAAAAAATTATTTAATTAAACATTTTGAAAAAATTATTTTAAATATTTATTTTTATATACATTATCCTTATATAATGTATCTTTATATATTACTAGAATAACATAAGCATTCTTCGGTTTTATGTTAAAAAAAATGATATTTAAAAAAAAACAATATAAAGCAGAAATCAGCTGATAACTGTCAAAAATATTAACCGAGTTTAAGGAATAATAATATATTATTTACAATAATATATTATTATTTTAATTTTTATAACATATTATTTTAAAAATTAATTAGTAAATTAACGCTTTAATCAGCTGATTTCTATCAAAAAATATTAATAAAGCAAAAATGTGCTAATTAAATATTTTAGCTTACATATTTATATTTGTATTGTTTATGTTATATAATGCGAAATAATAAGATTATTCTAATATTCTAATTCTAATATATGTATGTATTTTATTTGTTACAGGTAGCATTGCGATACACAGTGCGATTCATGCGTCGTCTATTGCACGTATCGGTGAGTGAGAAATTGTTTATTTTATAACATTTTTATAGCGGTAATATGGAGGTGCATATAATATGTTGAAAATATTAAAATAATAACATTTTAAATAATATGTTATATAATATCTTATTCGCGATTAATATTTTTTGACAAAAATCAGCTGGTAATTGTCAAAAATATTAATCGAATTTAAAATATTATAACATCCCTTTCTAATAAAGGCACGTTAAGTCGATTCTTGCAAGTATTTTGTTGCATCTTTTCCGATCCTGATTAACTATTTCGATTCGCATTGTGCGTTATATTCGTAACATCGAGAGGCTGTCATCGCGAGGGTTAGTAGTTTAACAGCTTGTTTAAAATAAAATAAAATAAAATAATATGTTTTAAATAATATGTTATAATACTTTATCCGCGATTAATATTTTTTAACAGAAATCAGCTAATAACTGTCAAAAATATTAATCGAGTTTAAAGTATTATAACATATTATTTAAAACATATTATTTTATGTTATTTTATTTTAAACAAACTGTTATACTAATTCTCGCGATGACAGCCTCTCGATGCTACGAATATAATGCACAATGCGAATCGAAACAGTCAATCAGCATCGCGGAAAAGATGCAACAATACTTGCGAGAATCGACTTAACATGCCTTTTTTAGAAAGGGATGTTATAATATTTTAAATTTGATTAATATTTTTGACAATTACCAGCTAATTTTGTCAAAGAATAAAGTCTTGTAGAATTTATTACATGTTTATGCTGCATTGATATAATTAAAGCAAACTTTCTATTAATATTTCATATAATGAATGATTTTAGCATAGAAGATTTTTCACTTTATATGATAAAGTCGGAGTTATATATATATATACCTTCATATACATTATACCTTTTAAAAGTCGTTTGCTTCTGGTAAAAGAGAGTAACATTAATCTCGGAAGCATTAAATAATTTCTCACGCTATCACAATCTTGCCGAAGCAAATCGAATCAGCTCTATCTAAGCTAGTTAAATAGCACCATTAAATATCGCGTCAGTTAGTCACAGAAGCACGAAATTCTATGACATAGCTCACTCGTAATGCTCGTAGTGCGTTTGAGAATTCTGCCTTCTCCATTCGAGAGCTTTTCTGTTATAAATTTTAAATAAGAAATGCAAATTACATTTATTTTTCCAAGATATTGCACATGATATATTTATAATAAAATTGAAATAACAACAAGTATGCCATTAACTCACAAAATAACATAATTGATCGTTTTACAATTTTCGATAGACACGCGATTATACACATATATAGAGTACACAAGGAGGACAGTTTGCGCTCTATAGAAGTCGGTTATATTTTTTTAATTGTATACTTTGTATTTTTTTTTGTCGACCAAAAAGAGTAGCCTCTAGCTCGGAAATACATAGTATTTGTCGCTCGTTACATGCGGTCCGCGCTTTCGTAATCACCACCAGACTTGTAACGATGTGTTTCCCCATCGTTGGTTACCCTTACGGCTACGAGAACGTGACATGTACACTTGTACGAAATAAAAAAAAATGCCCGCGTGTGCGCCCGGAGCATAATCCTATAAATGCTATTCATAGCGATTCGCGCTGCACCGTTTGTGCACCGCGAGAGCTCGTGAATACGATGGACTACGCTTTTATTCGCGAGTTTATGTAATTTTTCGCTGGGTCGAGGAAAAATCGGGAGTGATCGACTGCGAGCGAAAGGGCAATCTAGCGGTGGTAGTGAAAATTATATCACGTTGTTTTTATGTGTTTCTCTCCTTCTTTCTTGCAGGCGTTTAAAATAAAGAACATATTCGTATAGGCATCACTATTCATAAATCAATCCGATATAAAGGGATTGTGAAGGGGAAATACAATAAAGAATTAATATCGCGTAGCTAGGTTCGACTGTGCAAACTCTTTCTCTCTCTTTTTTTTAAGCTCCATATTGCTTTCACATACCAAAATAGTTTTGCATTTCGGACTATCTAAAGTAAAATTTAATAACGGCCACTACGAAAAAATAGGAGGCGGCCGCTCGTCAAACTGTGTACATTGAAATTCCTATAGGTTGTTTGTGTATCGAGAATCATGTAAATATCAAGGCGAGGTCACTTTATCAGCGCCGAGCTCTCGATCGGTAGCCGATCGAAAGTAATTAATATTCGGTCCCGATTTTCGTCTCGCACAATAATCACCGTTAAACTTTCGCACGGTTATTCGCCGCGCGGGTCCTGATGGCTCTCCTCTATGCAGCCACCTTTATGCGTGGAGTTTCACGAGAGAGAGAGAGAGAGAGAGAGAGAGAGAGAGAGAGAGAGAGAGAGAGAAAGCGCGCGCGCGGCTTGTTGGGACTCGAGAGTATCGATTCGTTCTGCCAGTAAACCATGCATACATATACATATATATATATATATATATATATATATATATATATAATACTGTTTGCAGTTATTACTGTTAAATTTTAGCTCCGTCATAATTATATGCACATAAGCAGATCACCGTGCTAGAAACACATACTCTGAAAACTCAAAGGTCTCGCATTACGCTCGGTATGTATGTATGTGTATTTGGCATATATATCATGCCAAATGCAGCAGAAACGAAGCTCGGATTCACAGTCGTTCGTCGCATTTTCTGCCTTTTCCATCCACCGATTGTATTCCTGATGATTAGTAATAAAATTCATACGCAATAATGCTATAAACATATTCTACATGTGCGTATTGTCTGCTGATTGAACACTTGATGAACATCTTTTCTTTCTCTTTTGAGATTCAACTTTCTAGAAGTACAAACGAGAAACATTTCGCAGCATCTCCTCTGTTTCATCAAAGTCATAGATCAAGAAACGAAAGAATAAAAAATACATAATTAATAAGAATTCCGAAATCTGTAATCAATTGTGCATATAGATTTAGTAAGGAAAATTGTAAGATTTTATTAGTAAATTCTTCTCAATTCTTTTGAAGACATCGCGCTGCGTGGAGTCGCTACGCGACGCGACGAATGGATCTTCGACGTGGGCGCGAGTATTATAGCAATCGATTTCGAGAGAGAGCTCCGCGGCATCGGCATCTCAGCGCGAGAGAACGCGTGGGTGCACCTGCGGATCTCCGCAAAACGATAGAAACGACTTCCTCCGTCGGACGGCCAGCTTTATGCGTCGTTATGTACGGAGAGAAAACGATACCTGACAATTTTATAGCGAGACACGTCTCTCTCTCTCGTATTCGAGCGAGCACGTAAATGTGTACCTACCTATCTGTGCGCGCGTCTGGGAATGCATACGCGCCCGTTTACCGCAACGATGTCTCTCGTTCCGTATCCGATCGAGCGTCTAGTTTCCGCAAGACTGAGCGCTCCACGCAGATTCCTCGATTCTTTGGAAACAACGGCATCGTGAACACGCTAGCTAGAGCATAAGCGAAGGTGTGTATAGTTGGCATCGAAGAGAAGGTTGAGAGATGCTTTTTGTTTCTTTCCAAAGTAATCTCTACGGATTTATTTCTCTATATAAGCAAGGGGATGTATTGGACTGATGCAAAAGATGTTTGTCGTGTTTCTCAAATAAAAGTCGAAACGAAATTATACACAGGACGCGCCGCAAGGGAAGCCAACAAATTTCAATAGTGTATTCCAGTGATATTTTCCAGCGAAAAAGATTCATGTACACACAATATGAATCTATCGAATTAGGAGTTCATTATTGTACGTGTCAAAAGAAAATTATTATGAACTTTATTTTATATATAATATTTCTGTTATTTTTATATTGATTTGCTTGACTGTATGTATTATTCAAATAATATTATTTTTACGAATATATTGTTCGAAGAGACATCTTGCGAAACGAAACAAGACAGTGTGCAAATACACTGGGATATGGCACATAGAATACATGCCAACAGACAGCAACATGTTTGCAGGCATACAGAGTGGACATTTTAAATTATTTGTAAAAATAATATTATTTTGATAATGCAAAATAAAAAAAATCATTAAAAGTAAAACAGAAATATTTGTATAACATTTATGTTACATTTATGTTCAATTTTATTTTAACAATAATGTAACTTTTATTTCAATAATGGACTTGAATAGATCATATATATTTTGTTAATGTACGTGATCTATTTTGTCGCAAAATATTGCTGAAAGACATTGTTAATTAAAAGCAAAGTTTTAATTTTTTCATGGAAAATTCTATTATTTTTAAATAATTTTTATTATTTAATCAAATAATCATTACTTATTTTAATATACTTTTTTATTAAAAAATTTTTTTCTTTCAAATATGATCCAGTGAATTATATGTATATTTCATTCAGAACTCATTATGCCATGTCTGTTTGTGAATCAGAAATTAATAAAAACAGAACTTAATAATAAATTAACAAGTATCTTTTGCACATACCTAATACATACACAGAGAGAATTTTCTCTTAGAATTTACCCTGAAAATCATGGTAATCGTGGGACAATATGATATGGAAAGAATTTTATGAGAATTTCTTTGATTAATATTTATTACAGTAAAATTAATAATATCTATTACAATAAAATATAAAATATGTTTGATTAATTTTACTAAACTGCATAGTAAAATTAATCAAACATTTTATATTTTATTGTAATAGATATTATTTTTACTGTGATAAATATTAATCAAAGAAATTCTCATAAAATTCTTTCCATACCATATTGTCCCACGATTACCATGATTTTCAGGGTAAATTCTAAGAGAAAATTCTCTTAGTGTACACATAATACAATAGTTATCAAAACCTCGATATAATAATTTTGTCTAAGTCAAATACGTACATTTAATATATTTTTTATATGCGTTTTGTAATAATATTATTAATATTTTTGAGTTATACGAGAATCAATATCATAGAGAGTTTCCCAGCAAAAATTAAAAGTGTTCGAGTAATTTTGACGTCAATTATTTCAACGATGTAGATACGTTACGCGCTCATAAAGCCAATACTTGTTCAGGCTTCTTATGCGAGATTTTTCCAAGAAGTATCGAGTTATTATATCAATTATGCAAATGCCGCGTTTGTAAAAAGGATCATGCGCACAGGATTTATTTAAGGGCGATTCTTGTCTCGCGCCGACGTCGGCGTCACATTGGTCGTCTACCAGTCCCGGCACGTTAGAGTATTTTTATAAGAGCCCAGGGTCGCGCGAAATGTTAGACGAGAGAGGGATTGGGGCGAGAAGAAAGTGAGATAGACGACTAGGGAGAGAGCGAAAGGGGAGAGCGAAATGCCCAGGAGAGTCGGTGAGGAAGTCGACGAAAGATCGCGGTGGCAGATGACACGGGGCAAAGACAGGATCAGGAAGGGATGTGAAAAATGGAGGCGTGCCGAATGAATGCTACCCAGCAAGGGAAGACTAAAGACATCGCGTGAGATATGGAGTAAATGAGAGGGGGAGAGAGAGATAGAAAGTTCCACGTGTCGACGTGTCTAATACATCCGTAAGAAATAATTACAGTGCTCTTTTCTTCCGGTTTTTTTTTTTTTTACATTAGATACTATCGTACGAAAATATTTTTTTTTTTTTCTATTAGATTCTATCTTGAACAAAGTGTCATTACAAATTTTTTTTGTGACTTATTGTAGTTTTGGATTAGTAGATTGTGACACATACTCTGGCTCTCTCATTTTTTCTATATCTGTCTCTATATTCGAGTTAAAAATTATTTCAAAATTGCATATGTAGAAATTTCATCCTCAACTATATAAATAATATAACTATATAAATAATATAATATATAATATATGTAAATGAGAACATTTGAAAGAATTTAAACAAATAACAAATAATTTTCTCTACTTTTACATCGTTTTATATTTCTCATTTATTTGTAAACGTTATCTTTCCAAACTACAATTTTATGAAGCTAAAAATATTAATTTTTGTTTTGTCCCCCCCCCCTCCCCCCGAAAAAACAGACATCTTAAATTACAACAATTTTGTTATAAAAATACAATATAGTTTGTTTATAATCAGTTTTCTTACGCACGTGATAAGAAATATTTGTTGAGTAATATTTGTTGAGAAATAATATATAACATCGCGGCATTGTTATATGGTAGCTAACTGTAAATCTGCGGTTAATAAATATATTTTATTAAATGTTATTCTCAGCAACGGGTATTGATCAATACGCAAATTGCATTGCTGGAAATGTGAGTCGGTTTGTAATATGTCGTTAAATTGAATGGACCGTTATTTATAATTTCAAAAACATGCTTTTATCACATTAAAATTCCTGTTTTATTATATTTGATGCAAAGGTTAAAACATAACAGGTATCATTTGCTATCATATTTAGTAAATATAATGATACGCCATTGTACACTAAAATTTATATTGTATATATTCTATATCTTTTTGAGAAGCAACGAGAATACAGGATATATATATATATATATATATATATATATACCTATATATACATATATATATATATATATATATATATATATATATCCTGTATTCTCGTTGCTTCTCAAAAAGATATAGAAGAGGAAGGAAGAAAAAAAATTAATTAAATGTACTTTTCGCATTAAGATGCGAAAGCATAAATGACATAACTTTTTTGTTGAGAAACAAAAGTCACGAGAGAAGAGAACTTTTCTTTCTTCCTCTTTCTCAACAAAGAAGTTACGTTATTCGCAAAAAATGTCTTTGGCTTACGTTAGTTAAGTGAACTGGATAAAAATAACCTCCTTGCGCGACAATGAGAGAATCGATATGGAGACAAGGCGAATCGCGGTTGCTTACGCTTGGGCTGCGATGGAGGAACGCGTGAAAGAGAAGAACTAAAGCCGCCGGGCGCGCGATATCGTGTCTTCTCGCAAAAGCCTTTGTTGCTCATGTCGCGAGACCCGCACAAAGTTGACGAGTTAGCTCGCATACTAAGGACATATTGTATAATCGCAACCCCCCTTAGTCCCTCCCCCTTCTCTCTCCTCCCTTACTCCTGATCCGGAGTACGGCGATTAATGCGGGCAAATTATGCAGCGCATCTGAGCTTTGGTTTTGTCGCGATTACACAGGCGCAGCTTGGGAGCAAGAGTGTATTTTCAGACGACGCCGTAACGTAAATGCATTATCACACGAAAACGCCGCCAATGGCAAATGCTTGCTCGCCAAAATCTCTCTCTCTCTCCCTCTCTTTCTCTTGCTCTATCTCTCTCTCTTCAACTATCATTAGATGGATACATTTATCCTGTTAAAACTCTGAACAAATTGCATTTTGCAAAATAATTTCTAATTACACATCTATGCAGGTCTTATTGAAATAAATTTTGAAGCCTACTTGAAAACGATCGAGACAAAACTTTATATTTGGAGTTTTTTTTATATGATATTATTAATATAATTATAAATAAGGAGAGAAAAAAAATACATCCATGTTAATCACAATTTTTAATTATACATATATTACGTTATATATTTTTATAAATTTTAATAAAATGTTATGAATTATATAAATGTATGTTATATGTATAATTAAATATATTGTTATTTTATATTTACATTTGTTTTTAATCTGTCTCTCTCTCTCTCTCTCTCTCTCTCTCTCTCTCTCTCTCTCTCTCTCTCTCTCTCTCTCTCTCTCTCTCTCTCTCTCTCTCTATCTCTATCTAAACTTTGGCATTATTTAATTACAATTTTATTATGTAATTTTAATACGCACATCATTAATTTTGCTTGTTTTACTTTGTATCAAACATTAAATTAGCATTATTATAATTATGAAATATATACATTCTTTTTTTTACGAGTAATGAGATACGGAAACTGTAGATAGGCGAGACCTTAAATCCCGTAGATAATTGAGAAAAAATTTTTTTAAGGCTTGCGGTTCATTTTTTAATTGCTCTTATTCACGCTTAGCGGTAGCATGGTTACTTTTTAGAAATTTAAGAGGCACCGCACCGGCTACCTCTTATTTATATCGCACTCGTCCGCGATTGCAACGAAGTACTTTGTGTTTTCTGTTACATTTTCTTCTTGAGTTTTACATATTTTTATGTTTGCCTTTGTAAGGTTGACTGAAATGTTATTTTCAAGAGATATTTTTTTTTATAAAAATTAGAAAGTAGATTCGCTTTTGTTACACCAAGAGTTTAATTTGTCAAAAGCTATTCTTGCATGTGTTTAGTCATTATTTAGTTATTCAGTTATTACTTATATTTTGATATTTTATTAAAACAGACTTTTTTATTCTAAATTAACTAAATAATCTGTAGTATTGTAATATAGCAGATATAAAAATAAAATAGATTTTTAAATATTTTATTTACATATATTTATTAATCTCTTTTCCTTTTCCTCTCTCTCTCTCTCTCTCTCTCTCTCTATATATATATATATATATATATATATATATATATATTTATCACTATTCTTTCTTCGACTCTTTCTCACTATATGAAGAGCTTCTTTATGAATTTTTTTATTATATATGTACAATTGAAATAAAATCTCTAACAAAAAAGTTACACTGATGGATAAACATCATGAATATATTAATTTTATTATGAATCGCAATATGCAACAGTTAAACGCAATTATATAGCTCTAAATTTCGGTTATAAAATATGGAATATAATACATATATCTGAGTGTATGAGTTAGTCCTCGAAATAGTTGAACGCTTTGCCGGATCTATAGAATTCGCAGGAGCAACATGGCTCGGCCACACACACACACACACATACACAAAACGATTCCTCGGGGATTGAAAATACATACATGCGCGCAAATCGATGCACGTTCCCCGAATGGACCAAGAGTGTACCACTGTTTAAACACAGTCGTGAAACATTTGCGTTTAACGCATCTCTGACGATGAACGTAATTTTTCTTCTCACTCGCGGTACTACATCGTATCGGCATCGTTTGTCAAATTAGTTCGATTTCAAATGATGTTTGTGGAGGGACGACCCGCAGTCATGCTTCGATCGCTTTCTGTCCCTTTTGTTCGGATATCCGCTCGTTCGCTTTCGAAATCTGATACCAGCACAACGAAATCGGGGTACGACGAGCATCTGATTCAAATGGCGTAACGATATTATATAACGATCGTACACGGCATCAAGGTAATTCCTCTAGTCTAGAGATTTGAACTCGACTTCCGGTTCATCTTGTGTGTATTCGTGGCGTATCTTGCTAATGGTTTCTCTCTGTAACGGTGCCTGCAGGAACGAATGACCACAGAATCGCCACGTAAGTACGGATTTGGTCTTAGGGGAAACGTTATTAGGGAGATGACTTGGACGGTCGTTGATATTTTGTCGCAGGCTAACCGACCTTATTTCCTATTCGCGCGATACGGCAAGGTTAATTTTTTTACAACGATTCCGATTTCGTTTTACCAATCAATACTCTTATCTCTAATGTGATTGCAATAGCATACGTTTATTAATCGGTCTAAATAGCGCGCGATATCTATAGAATATTCCAGTTTGCATTCTCTATGGTCAATTTCATAATATCCAAAAATATTTGTATGGCTAATCCGGTAGATCGATATTGCATTAACAATTATAAAGACATAATTGATGTATATTTCGAGAATAACTTTGATATCCTCTCTGAAGCTATTTTCTTTTGAATATTTAATATGTGGACAAATTAATCATAAAAATTATTATTATTATTATTATTCATTGCATCACAGTCCTGGATGGACCAAAGCATCCAGCATTCATATTAATTGATAATCTCTAAATAAGCATTTTTTGAAGATTTGTTCATAAATATAGATGTTTATAAATTATTATTGCATGTTCTGCTGTCTGCGCAAACTTTCGTGTCACGTGTCACTTCACTAGTCAAGATACGTCGGATTTCGTTATATCACGATTATCTCTTTCCTACGCGCGGTTGTCTATTTTCTGTCAAAGTACGTCATTAATTTATTCCGTAATTAAATCTTGAACACGTTACTATGTTGCAAACGCAGTCCATATACGGTTGGCGAAAACTCTCAAAGGTACAGGCGATCAATTGCAGCGCGATCCATCGAATATAAATTTAGTAGACTGCCCCGTTTCCCGCGAGTTACACACTTATTACGTGCGCCACACATTTAATTATAATTACTAAACTTAATTAAACTGAACGCATATTCGCGCGCCATTGTTAGTCGCCGCGAAACAGAATTGGCGTCGTTTTGTCTCGGCCAAACCCGAAAGCTTTCTCTTTTGTCGCTCATTATCTTATCCTATAATGGCGATCCGATTACGACTGAAATACAGCGAATCGCTACAACCGGGGAGAGGAATGTATGTATTTTTTATTTAACTCTCCCGGTTACACGGAATGGCAGACGGTCGTACATTTCGGCATCCCGCTGCGCCCGGTAATTCGACGAGTAGTCCAACGACGGATTAAGTAGTGAGCACCGCGATTAAGCCGACCCATTCGTCGAATTCCGAGCTCGAGCGGATACATAGGTGATATTCGTAAGGGCAAATGAGCGAGATCCATCCGGATCTCCGCGTCTTAAATTAGAATTTTAGGTGAATCGAATCTCGGTTCATCGATCCTGACATCTCCAATCGATGACAATAAAATGGGGAAGGGGAGAAGAAAACGCAAAGAATGAGAGATAAATAGGATACTTTTGAGACTTTAAATCTTTCCAAAAACTCCGAGAAAAAAACGTTCATATATAATCGTATATATAAATACATATAAAATATATGCATATATGTATAATTATGTGTTCATATATGTGTATGTACTCTTTCTCTTATACATATATATATACTCTGTCCGTTTATGTAAGAAAAATAATAAGGATAATGAAAAAATAATTATATAATAATATTTTTTTTAGAAAAAGAGTAAATTATTATTATTATTATTATTATTATTATTAATTAAATTATATATTGCAATTAGATTATAAAATATTCTATATATAATTACATATATGTAATTTTATACATGTATGATTATACATATATGGAGATTTTTTTCATTTTCTCAAATTTAACTTTTTCTAAAAAAAAAGAAACAATGCGAAAATTGTTCATCTAATTGTTTGCCAATTATTTTTTTTATTATTTTTTGTATATATTATACAAGGCAGAGATTATATAAGAGAAAGCATATATTGACATAGTTTTTATATATAATTATATATATTTATATTTGATTATACATATATGGATTTTTTTCCCAAAGCGTATAATCCAGCTTTATAAAAGTTGTGTATATTCACTTAGGGTACAGTAATAGTTATAGTGATATATTAATGTTATAAATAATGGGATAGAGATGAGCATGAAAAAATATATCGGTTGCGCAGATGACTGGATCGGGAATTAAATCGGGATCTTTCCGTTTGGCCATTATTATATATTACTGAATTGTAGAATACGCCTTGCACTAATATCCTATTCCTCATTTATACATGTCCTAATGGCGCTTATAACTTGCCAATCTGACGATACATTCATTTCCGAATATCGCCTAAATCAATATGTAACGCTCGTGCATTACCGCGAATAGTGTTCATAAACGTAAACGGAACCACGCATACTAATTCGATACACATACGCGAATAAATATAAACATAACTCTCGCTCCGGAGGTGGATTCTATTATGTATATGAGCGAGAAAAGTATCGCAATAATGATGCGCCGCGTTTACGACTATCGCCTCAATTATAAATTAATTAATTTACCAAGAAATACATGGAAAAAATTGTAAGAAAGCAAAGTAAGATATTCGGTTATATCAGATCATTTAGATTAAGCAAAAATGAAAGAGAGTAAAATAAGTCACGGTTTACTTCACCACTTCCGTTGGTATTTTCTGGCGATTCTTCTTTATCAAATTTTCTCCCGACGAAGTCTTCGCATCGAAAACGGCGAATATTTGTCGAACGATACACGTGATTATCTCTTCTCGTTTTAAAATAGCTCGAAAGATTCCATTTCCGCTCGGTTAACTTCCTTCACCGTTTGTTTTCCTTCCCTTCTACTACTTACTTCGACCATTGCTGCGTTACGGTACAGAAACGACACGACTTGCCTCTTTACCACGATGGTGAGATCGCAAGGGCAATGTGTGTCAGAAAAAACGTTACCGATTCGACTTATCTCAAGGTGAGGTCTTCACTTAAATGGAAGCGACGAGAAGGGAGGAAATCTGACGGGAATAGACGAGTTGGCTATCGGGGTTTCTCTTGCAAAGACGCTCTTCATCCACGTGAAGAAACAAAGGATTTAAAAAATTCAAAGAAAATGAGATGAAACTCTGTGACATTAAATATTTGTATTACTAGAACAACACAAGCACGCGCTTACGCGCACGATACACACACGCGATTCTTCGATTTTATATTAAAACGAATGATATTTTTAAAAAAATAATATAAAGTTTGTTTAAACTCGATTAATATTTTTTTAAAGAAATCAGTTGATTAAAGCGTTAATTTCCTAATTAAATTTTAAAATAATAATATGGTAAAAAATTAAAATAGTTATATGTTGTAAATAATATGTTATAACACCTTATTATCAATTAATATTTTTTGACAGAAATCAGCTGATAACTGTCAAAAATATTAATCGTGTTTAAAGTATTATAACATATTATTTAAAACATTATTTTAATTTTTATAACATATCATTATTTTAAAAATTAATTAGCAAATTGACACTTTAATCAGCTGATTTCTATCAAAAAATATTAATAAAGCGAAAATTTGCTAATTAAATATTCTAGCTTACATATTTATATTTATATTGTGTATATTATAACTTGCTAATTAAATTTTTAAATAATAATATGGTAAAAGTTATAAAATAGTAATATGTTGTAAATAATACCTTATTCTTGATTAATATTTTTTCTTTCTAAAGCTATATCTTTTCACCTAGCACCCGACTTTTTAAAAATTAATTTTTTAAAACGGAAAATATTAATATGATAGCATTTCGTTTGTAGTTGTTTGTAGTAACAATAATTTCGTTTGTAGTTTTATCAATTAATAAATTTAAAAAATTTTTTTAATGACCCGCACCCGACATTGAGATATCACAAATCCGCTTGCGCAGTCTTCTTTAGAATTGTTTGTAGTTGTTTGTAGTGATTTTCCTTTCGTTTGTAGTTGAGCGGTTCAAAAGTTATAAACAATTGTTTATTCGTCCAAGAGAGCTAACTTTGTCATATTTTAAGATTTTTTAAATCCGCTTGCGCAGTCTTTTTTAGAATCGTTTATAGTTGTTTGTAGTGATTTTCCTTTTGTTTGTAGTTGAGCGGTTTAAAAGTTATAAACAATTGTTTATTCGTCCAAGAGAGCTAACTTTGTCAATTTTTAAGATTTTTTAAATCCGCTTGCGCAGTCTTCAACTCCACTACAAGCTCAACTACAAACGAAAGGAAAATCACTACAAACAACTACAAACGATTCTAAAGAAGACTGCGCAAGCGGATTTGCGATATCTCAATGTCGGGTGCGAGTCATTTAAAAAATTTTTTTTATTTATTAATTGATAAAACTAGAAACGAAATTATTGTTACTACAAACAACTACAAACGAAATGCTATCATTTTCCGTTTTAAAAAATTAATTTTTAAAAAGTCGGTGCTAGGTTCACATAGCTACGACTTTTCGTTTATAATTATAGACTGTTGTGAATCTCGATTCATACTACTTCAAAAAGTCTGACTAATTTTAAACTGTACTACTGAACATAAAGTTAGATTTTTATTTCTTAAAATCTGTTATTTTGCTCTCTAGTAAATTTGTTGACTAATATATTACACATAATTAGTAATTTTATTTAAAAATTAGCATTGTTTAATCTTGATTTACACTACTTGAAATAGGCCGATTAATTATAAATTATATCACTAAGAACAAAAAATTTGATTATTTCTTAAAATCTTTTATTTTTTTCCGTGTAATAAATTCATAAATTAGTATGTTACATAAAATATCGTTTATAGTTATATACTGTCGAATCTCGATTCATACTACTTCAAAAATCTGACTAATTTTAAACTGTACTACTGAACATAAAGTTAGATTTTAATTTCTTAAAATCTGTTATTTTGATTTCTAATACATTCTTAGACTAATATATTAATCATAATTAATAGTTCCATTTAAAACTTAGCACTGTTTAATCTTGATAAACTTAAATGTTTTCTGCTATTAATTTCTTTAAATATTTTTATTAATAAAAATATATATATATATATTTATTTATTAATATTATATATATATATATGTATATTACTCAGACTTTTTGAAGTAGTATGAATCGAGATGCAACAGTATATAATTATTGTATAAAAAATACTATGTGACATACTAATTTATGAATTTATTACACCGATAAAGAGGTTATAAGAAATAATCAAATTTTTCGTTCCTAGTGGTATAATTCAAAATTAGTCGGCCTATTTCAAGTAGTGTAAATCATGATTAAACAATGCTAATTTTTAAATGGAACTATTCATTATGTGTAATATATTAGTCTAAGAATCTATTAGAGAGCAAAATAACAGATTTTAAGAAATAAAAATCGAACTTTATGTTCAGTAGTACAGTTTAAAATTAATCAGACTTTTTAAAGTAGTATGAATCGAGATTCAACAGTATATAATTATAAACGAAACTTTATGTAACATACTAATTTATGAATTTATTACACAGAAAAGAAGAAAAGATTTTAAGAAATATTTAAATTTTTCGTTTTTAGTAGTATAATTCAAAATTAGTTGATCTATTTCAAGTAGTATAAATCAAGATTAAACAGTGCTAATTTTTTTATGAAACTATTAATTATGTGTAATATATTAGTCTAAGAATTTATTAAAGAGCAAAATAACAGATTTTAACAAATTAAAATCTATTTTAATGTTTAGTAGTACAGTTTAAAATAGTCAGACTTTTTGAAGTAGTATGAATCGAGATTCAACAGTCTATAATTATAAACGACACGTTAGCTATGTAAACCTAGCACCCGACTTTTAAAAAATTTATTTTTTTAATGGAAAATGATAGCATTTTGTTTGTAGTTGTTTATAGTAACAATAATTTTGTTTGTAGTTTTATCAATTAATAAATAAAAAAAATTTTTTAAATGACTCGCACTCGACATTGAGATATCGCAAATCCGCTTGCGCAGTCTTCTTTAGAATCTTTAGTTTGTAGTTGTTTGTAGTGATTTTCCTTTCGTTTGTAGTTGAGCGGTTCAAAAGTTATAAACAATTGTTTATTCGTGCAAGAGGTAAATTTGTTAATTTTAAAGATATCACAAATCCGCTTGTTCAGTCTTCTTTAGAATCGTTTGTAGTTGTTTGTAGTGATTTTCCTTTCGTTTGTAGTTGAGCGGTTCAAAAGTTATAAACAATTGTTTATAACTTTTGAATAACGAAAGGAAAATTATTACAAACAACTACAAACGATTCTAAAGAAGACTGCCCAAGCGGATTTAAAATATCTTAAAAATTGACAAAGTTAGCTCTTGGACAAATAAACAATTGTTTATAACTTTTGAACCGCTCAACTACAAACGAAAGGAAAATAACTACAAACAACTACAAACGATTCTAAAGAAGACTGCGCAAGCGGATTTGCGATATCTTTAAAATTAACAAATGTACCTCTTGGACGAATAAACAATTGTTTATAATTTTTGAACCGCTCAACTACAAACGAAAGGAAAATCACTACAAATGATTCTAAAGATAACTGCGCAAGCGGATTTGCGATATCTCAATGTCGGGTGCGAGTCATTTAAAAAATTTTTGTTATTTATTAATTAATAAAACTACAAACGAAATTATTGTTACTACAAACAACTACAAGCGAAATGTTATCATTTTCCGTTTTAAAAAATTAATTTTTAAAAAGTCGGGTGCTAGCACCTAGGTTCACATAGCTCGAATCTCCTTCAAGTTTTAATTAATTATTAATATTAAGTCATGTATATAGTATCGCGCGCACTATTAGAATGAAGTTGCCGATGTTTGTAGCCTCGGCCATTACCGAAACGCCGCGAGTATCAGGCAGTTGGAGCTGCGTCCCGCTGTGATTAATTAGTAAGCATAATCGTTAGAAACGATTTCTAATCTTTGTATTGTAATATTTATCAATCGCATATCATAATTTCAACGTTAATATGTAGGCGTAATTGTTCAAAACACATATTTCGCGAAAAATTCGATGCAAAATCTTTTGCCAACATAACCCAACTTATTCTGTTTTCGCGCGCGCGAATGTGTTGCGATCCGTGGATATATTTATCGTTAATTCCAGTTTACATATTTATATTGTGTATGTCATAATACGAAATAATAAGATTATTCTAATATGTATGTATTTTATTTGTTACAGGTAGCATTGCGATACACAGTGCGATTCACGCGTCGTGTCGGGAGTGCCGTGTAAAGTGTCGCGCGTCGGGAGTGTCGTGTAAAGTGTCGGACAATCGTCATTATTCGCGTTTTCGCGAGTATCGTGAGTGCTACGAAAAAGCAATGACGGTCGACCAAGAGAGGAGGAGGAGGCCCGGGGAGGCATCGGGCAACGGCAGAGCAACCACGAGGTATGCAAAATAAAAACATTTATTCTAAATTCTAAAAATTGTATTGTTTATGTTTATGAGATATGCGACACACACACACACACACACACACACATGTGTATATATAAAATTTGAATATTTTGTTTTCAGATCAATGTGCTGTGTACTACAACTTTGCTATTCTACGTATCGGTGAGTGAGAAATTGTTTATTTTATAACATTTTTATAGCGGTAATGGGGGTGTATATAATAAGTTGAAAATATTAAAATAGTAACATGTTTTAAATAATATGTTATAATATCTTATCTGCGATTAATATTTTTTGACAAAAATCAGTTCTGATAATTGTCAAAAATATTAATTGAATTTAAAATATTATAACATCCCTTTCTAAAAAAGACACGTTAAGTCGATTCTTGCAAGTATTGTTGCATCTTTTCCGATCCTGATTAACTATTTCGATTCGCATTGTGCGTTATATTCGTAGCATCGAGAGGCTGTCATCGCGAGGGTTAGTAGTTTAACAGTTTATTCAAAATAAAATAAAATAAAATAAAATAATATATTTTAAATAATATGTTATAATATTCTTTAAACTCGATTAATATTTTTTGACAGAAATCAGTTGATAACTGTCAAAAATATTAATCGAGTTTAAAGTTTTATAAAATATTATTTAAAACATATTATATTATTTTATTTTATTTTATTATGAATAAACTGTCAAACTGCTAACCCTCGCAATGACAGCCTCTCGATGCTATGAATATAACACACAATGCGAATCGAGGCAGCCAATTAGCATCGCGGAGAAGAGGCAACAATACTTGTGAGAATTGACTTAACATGTCTTTTTTAGAAAGGGATACAAAACAAATGAATCGAATAGCTAGCCACAATAGAATAGGATACGTACAAACGTAGAACAAGTGGGGATATAAATATAAAATGAATCTATACGGTTCATTTTTAATCATTTAAGACAAAAATAAAAATGTTTAAAGTTTTAATGTACATATGTAATTAATATTACATATATAAAACATTATAAAAGCATTATATATGTAAAGTTACAAGAGAACAATTAATTTGAACTTAATGTAATATACTAGAATTAATTCTGTTAAATAATCGATAAACTTATTCTTATCTTGCCCGTCCTCCCGTTAGTAAATAATTGTCAATCGTATAAATATACTTCAAGAGCAAGATTTATATCGCATCTTCGATTTCATTGATACGACGATATTGGTTCGGGAAGGCAAAGACCTTTTCGTTTCGTTGGGCGCGATATAGATCGCCAGATATGTTTCGACAACAAGTAGAAAAGTTCTCTAGTTACTTTACCAACAGTTTCGCGATACGTCATGCAATTTTATTCCGTTAACTAGTTCGAGGGAAATTTTAACGTAACGAGGAAACATCGCGGTTCGTAACGGTGTAGTAGGGCACGGAGAGAAATTGCTAGTAAATAAGCAAAATCATTACAGAAATGCTCGTAATGCAAAGTAATGTACTTAAGAAAAATTAGATAAATTAAATAAACTAGGCAATATTAGACAATCGATTTTCTATCGAATTTAATTGACTGCAACTACAAATCTAAAGCTGGTAACAAAAATAGTCAAGAGTTTTCATAAAATAATTTTTTTCCTATTACTATGTTTTAATTTAATAAAATTTATTTGTAGAAAATATAGTATTAATTGTGCATGTATAATGTCGATTAAAGATTAAATCGATTGCTTAAATGTCACATAAAATAGCATTTTTCATTATTAAAATAATATCTTTCATTAATGAATTCACGAAAATGCATCCAGTGCACGACGAAAGGTTCGTTAAAGCGTGCAATTACGATAACGTAATGATACCGCCACATCATCGTGAACAAATGAACAATTACAGAAACGTATATTTTAAATGTGAAGCGTATAATTAAATACAATAGGAGGAGCAAATTAAATATGCAATGTATTTTGCATGTATTTATTAACTTTTTCTGATTATTTTTAATGATTTTAGTCATATTCAAATATACATAATGCATTAAATGCAATACATTTTCTGCTATGTATTTCAAAATTGCAAACATAAATTTATTCGTATATATCGTTATTACGGTATTTTACTTTAAATTTTAATATACATATTATAAACTCGCGTATGTTTTTACTCTTTACAAATAACATTTTAAATTTACAGAAAATTCATTTCTATTTTTTCTCAGAAAAGACAAAATCGTAAGCCATTTTCAAAGTTATTACAGAATAAAGTATAAACGACAACAAGAATCGATATATTTTCTTCGCACTTTTCATAAAATCTCTCGGCGGTATCATTAGTTGTATATTTGAAAAATGATTGTACGCTTACTAACTGTTGTGCTTTCGCTTCGGGGTTTCAGCGCTCCTCGTTTCTCATCGACATTCGCTCACGCGAATATAAATCGATCGTAAAAAAAAAAAAAAAAAAAAAATGCGGTTAATTACGATCACATATAGCACGTCAATTTACACGCAAATTCAACGATGGCTGTTCGTACGGCATTTCCGCGGCTTATGTATTAATTTTGCACGATACATTTACACTCGGAAAGAGTAGATAATACAAGTACAACAGTCTACTATGATTAATTTATTATTAACTCTCGTGTTCCCATTGCCGCCGATTCTCGTTTATACATCAAGATATGTAATGAAAAGTGCTCATTTTACCATGAAATATCTATGAGTATATATATGTGTGTGTGTGTGTGTGTATGTGTAATCATTTTAATCTAATCTATTGTGAAACCGAGTACAAAACTTTAATAATAATAATATAAATTATAATATAAATTATTATTTTATTATGCTCTAGTTTACGTATTTTCGTAGACGGGACAAAGTAAGACACAGAGAGGAAGCTATACACTGATATATTCGAACCGCAATCCATGCGAGGTATACATCAGCTAATTACTATGGCGTCAGCTGTTTCATTGCTCGCGGAGGCACACTCATGCGTACGAATCGATCGAAAAAAAAAACTCGGACTAATTACAATCGCGTGGCATGCTAATAAAGGCAGAATCACAACATCCACAACACAATTCGACACAGATGCATATCGATGGAAACACGATATTTTACATGCGTAATTTAGATCAAATGGCCAAAATTTCCTTTAACTGCATTTGAACAATTAAAGCGATCGAATTATTAAATGCGGGTGTAAATGTGTGTCACTGTTCTTTTTATTTTTATATAATTATGTTATATTTTTATATAATTATATGTTATGTTTTATATATATATACATATGTATATGCATTAATTTATTTCTTTCTAAGTCAAATCAAATTTTGTTGAAATACTTTTTTGTAATCTTTTTATTTTTAGCATGAAATACTCAGAATTAAACACCTCAGAGTCAAATTTTTTGATCAAAAATTAAAATTTTACAAAAGTTAAACTTATTTAAAATTTATAATTACAAATACAAATAAGATTTTGTAAGACACTCTAGTACGTTTTTTCGGAATGTATGTTTTAAAATTGGGTATTTTTTAGTTTACTATTTTTAAGAATTATATAACAATAGTTTACCGCTGCAAATAGAATCCGACATTTGTAACATTTGATTGGAATTTCTTTTAATAACATGTTGATCGTATGTTAATTTATGCCGTATATCCTCCTATATCGTCAGTTTAATCAGCGTCACACAATTAGGCTAATCAGCCTATTTTGCATTATCATACTTCACACGTTAATAAGCCTCAGGAGTGCCTTATGAAATGATATCACGATGGTCGTATCATGCATGTTGATTAATATGATACAGAATCGTAATTACTGGGTTTTCCCGATCGATTTGTGTTTATGCGAATGAACGGCCTCGAGCAATGAAACAGCTGCTGAGATGGTAGATATATCAGCTGCTCGGTAAATTCATTTATTACACTCGTGTGATTAATTGTTTATTTATTCACGATGATTTAATGGTAATGTAGAGTTTACTAAATTTTAGCTCTCCTATATTCTCTCTTTCTCTCTCCAATTTTTCTTTCTATCTTCTAAATAAATATGAATAAATATGATAAATTGTGACGATAATGCGGCAATAAATTTTGAACTTTTTTATAAAAGTAAAAACTTTTATAATCACATTGTCAGAATTAAAATGGCGTTAAGACGCTATTTCTGTATCACACACAGATATTCACATATGTACGTATTTTCCAGCGAGCGATACGGAGCGAAATATCAAATTCAATGTTGATCAATTACGTACGGTGAATATACACAATAATTTGATAGCAAATCCGACTACGATTTATGCGAATGAGCGGCTCGAAACTGCAGCAGTTCTGAATGCGAGAAGTTCGTTCAACTTCGCTCGTACTACTGTCAGCGAAAACTCGATTCTCACCCCTTGACGTAATTTTGCACGCCGCGTACTCCGCATACGCCGCAATCCAAGTTATTTTACTTCACGAGCTGCGCGAGGTAACGCGACACGAGGATTTTTCCGCGATATATAATGGTACGCGCCTTCCGTATTGTCATTTCGATTTGCGATCCCATATTGGACATTATATGAACGCGAATATTGGCGAGAGTTATTCGTGCGGCGCATTCACGAGGCGTTATCGATTCCATTTATTTCGGAATGTTGCACGTAACACATTCAGAACAGTACCTTTTCTCTCGACCTTTTCTTTCGCAAAGTTTGTTTCAGTGCCTTACAGCCGAGATAAGAATGCTAGAATGTGGAAATGTTCAATCTTTTTTGTAGAGTACGCATTATTGGCACTTTCCGACGCGACGATTTAATAATTTTGCTTAGAATCCTTTGGATATTTTTTCCGTCGGTTATTGATGTATAAAAAGTTTTGCTGATTAATACTTCTAACTTTATATACATATACTGTATCTACTAACATCCTCCGACTCACAAGTTCATTACGACTCTGAAAAGAGTTTATTAACTTTCGTTTTGAAAGCTATTAGAAAAGTTTGCTGGAGAAGGAAAAAAAATTGATCGATGTCAAAGCATATGAAATATCACACATTTTTCTTACATATATATATATATATATATATATATATTTCGTCATTAATACCATTTTATATATATAAAAATCACTTTGATAATGTTGCAAAGTTTAGACTTGAAGAAGGAATATCTGATAACGCAGCAAAATTCTTGTATGAAAAGTAAGAGTACCTCGAAATTGTAAAAGTTAAGCAAGCTAAAACTCGAACTAAACTACGTACCGCGGCTGAGATACGACTCTTATTTAAATCTTGTGCTTGTTGCAACAGCGAGGAATGAGGTCGCTGCAAATGGCGACAACTTTATCGCGAAAGCTTTGGACCGAACGTATTCGCGTTCACCGATCGATAGTTGATAATTATACTTTCCATTAGCATGATAATGGTACAATGTAAAACACGGAGCAAAAGTTACCTAGAAATGTCGCTTTTCTAGATTGTTACATATGAAAATTGGTGAAGATATCTTGTTATTCCAATTAGCATCACAATTGGTATTTATGGAAACCAATTTTTGTGCCATCGAACGTATCTCTTTATCGTGTAAACCGTAAAATTTTTCGCGATATCTTTAAAATAACACGAGAAAATTATACCAACGCAGCGTATCGGTTTATTTTTATCGGCGAAGAATATCGTGGAATATACGAGTGAATTGGGGTAAAACTAGCAAAGTTGGCAGTGCTACAAAATACCCATATTTGCCAATCCGAACGACAGATTCGATTTACTCGCGCGCGCGGTACTCTCGCCAACTAATGAAGATCTCGTCTCTCAAAGATGCTGAATCCGATTCCGACCGCATCTCGGCAACTTGGTCGCGACATGTATGTATCTGCACGCCCGCCGATATTTCAATAGCGACGTAACTCATTGCGGTTTCGCGAACGCAAACTCGTTCAGGCGCATGTAGCCGTAAACTTATCGACCGCGGCGCTCATATTCCCGCGTGACTTACAAAAGCGCGCACGGAGAGAAGTGAGACCATTGCCGCGTGATATATGTATATACGCGCGGCGGATTAATTATCCCTTCTTCGAAGAGAGACATAAATATACCGTGGCGTCCTCGTTCCCGTCGAGATGCTCCTTACCATCGATCGAGACTTCTTTCTCCTTTTTTCTCACGCGTCGCCTCTATTTTTAATCCGACTAGAACATCGTGTTTGCCTTATCCGTATAATGAGACGCGCTATTGAGAGAGATTTATGCTTTATATAAGACAATTCAACTCGCGATATATAATATCGGCTATATATCCTACTTTGATTTTGAACCATATGTATGTATATGAATTTAATATAAAAAATATAGAGATACATAAGTAAAAACGATGTCAAAAATGCAATTAATTTTGAAAAGATCTCTTTCGCAATCGCTCAAAATATCGAAATTCGAATACGTGACATAAGTGTACAAGACTTTTAGAAGCTGATAAAAATGAGAGAAAAAGGGTGTTCGAGTGTTTTCTTTCAAGAGGAAATATGCGAACGGAGAAATTGTCTCGACCCGTTATTAGCGACTTCATCTTCGATGGAAAGGAGCTCGCGGAGCAATTTCTCGAGTCACGCGTCTAACGGAGACGGAGGGTGGTGTCGAGACGGGGTGGCTGTCCGCGCGTCCATTTGCGCCGTGCTGTTCCGTTTCGCGTAGCGTCGCATCGGTCGGTTATAAAAAATGATAAGGGAAAATGAGACCATGGCGCGCTTCTCGCGCGAGCCGTCCAAGCCGGGTACAAATTACTGGCGCGCTGCACGGAGTTGGATGGAAACTAGTCTTGGGAATTGAGGGAGGCGCGCAGGGAAATTGCTATACAGCTAACGGTTTTACCTTCGCTTGTCTACCACCCGCCCTCTTACCTTGCTCCCCTTTCTACCTCCTCCCTCCCTCCCACCCTCTTCTCTTACTGTATATACAACCCGCTCGCCTCCCTTATATTCCTTCCTCCCTCGCTTCTACTCCGTATATACTCCTTCCTCCACCGTCCACACCGCGGCAACCAGTTTCCACCCGACTATAGCTCTCTACTGATATTATAACGCCGAGCAAAGCCGTTGGTACCCACTCTCACTCTTCGCTTCCTCTTCCCTTACGCTTCTACCGCCCACTCTCGTCCATACGCCGCTTTCTCAGTCTTGTGCTCTTGTGCTCGGTGTTTATGAGGGTCGAAGATTCGCGGCGTAACACCTGGGGCTTATGATTCCAGGCATTATTGCCGGAGTAAATTAACCATACGATACGGCTCGTTTCTTTTTACCCCTTCCTCCCCCCCTCTCTCTAGAGCGAGAGAGAGAAAAGAGAGAGAGAGAGAGAGAGAGAGAGAGAGAGAGAGAGAGAGAGAGAGAGAGAGAGAGAGAGAGAGAGAGAGAGAGAGAATATATATATACCTCTATATATATACACATATATATATATATATATTTCTTGTAATATATTTAAATCTTGAGATCTTACAGGTACTTCTGTAATGTTCCCGATCGTCAAATGATAGATGACATGATTAAATAATGGAGCAAAAGCACTTGGGGTGTACAATAAAAATTATATTAAAATAAATAACTTTAGCATTTATTTATATTGTTTTTTTGCTAAAATTTCTACAACTAATGCAATGATAAAATTTGCTATAATCAAATATTATAACAGATATTACTAGTAGTATTGCAAAATATTATTGATGAAAATTACTTTACGGATAAATTCATTTGTTCAAAAGTGAATGATAATAAAACGAGCTTGAATATAATTTATTTAATTTTGTTTTTAAGATCTAGAATCATTTTTATGTATAATTAAAATTTACATATTTATTTTTACAGCAGGTATTTAAAATGACCATTTTATATGTCAATACAAGCCATTAGATCAGAGCTTTCTTTTTTCCTTTTAAAATTTTCGGGATTTCCTCGGATATGTTCGCATCTTTTCACAATATAAAGTCTGATATACAAAATGTGTACAATACAATGATACAAATATTTCAGCATTTTCGCGAGAGATATTTTGTAAAGAATAGTTTTCAAATAATTCTATAAATAAAAGTCTAAAAGGTATAAGTGGGCGGAAAACGGGCAGCCAATAGGTTCTGTGCGGTTTTTCAATTTACCAGAGGGAAATCATTTGTTCAAAAATTGCCCAGTTATTCGACTGCAATAAGGCGATATCACGCGTGTGTGACATGCGATATTAAATTTCTTTGAATAGTTTATTTAACTCGTAACTATTTAGGAAATAAAAATAAAAATTTTATATGATAATTTTCTCTAGCGAGAAATATAGGGTAAATTTGATTAATTATCGGCAATAAAATTCCTTTTCAAACATTTACATTGAACCTTCATTAATGTCTTGATTGAATAATGAAAATTTCCTTCAATCCAGTTATAAGTATTGTCAAAATGAATAACGCTATCTCTGATGAAATTATCCATGTATTAGATGTAATTCTTGATTAATATTTTAAAATAAGTTTCTATTCTTGCAAATAAAGAACAGTAAAAACTAAGCCCACTAGTGAAAATTATCATGATTCAGAAAAACACACAAATTAAAGTAATATAGAATAATTTATAGAATATTATAAGCTAATATTTCAAGAAGAGTTAGCAGTTACATATGAGATATAAAGCGTTATTTGTAAACATTAGCGTTTAATCTCAGCTGTACAAACTCGGTTTATTTTACGAATTACTAAACCACAGAAATAGATGTATCTCGAAAATGAAGTCAAATGTTTTATATATACCTATACATATATTTATATAAATTTTATTCAATATTAAATCTATTCCTAAAATCTCTTTTAATTTAACTGATAACAAAATACCAAGTGTGTATTTTATACTTTCTCCTCCTAAATATTCATTTTTTGTATGCGCGAGTATCTCAATTTATTATTATTCACTCAAATTTCTCTTTTTCTCTCTTTATCTTAGAGTTTATTTATTTTTAACTCAAAGTTTAAATCTAAAAGATTAAGTTGAGTTTTTAATCCCGTTATATTGGCAACAGCGCTCGGTCTAGTCACGCTGCCGAGTAGCTTGCTAACTTCCTGTCGGGCTTCATATCACGACGCCTTCCTGTTAAAGGATCTTTATAACATGTCGTTTCGAAATTACATTATAAAAGGATACGTCAGATTAAAATTCGAAAATTTGATACTACCTGCTCCTTGAAAAACAGTCACCATCAATGTATCCACCACCGGGTATATCGAAAGTTACCGTTGAGAAATTAATTTCCTGCAACGAGAGGATGGTTCGAGAGGTTCTCCGGCGGGCAATATATAGACAGCAGTATGGGCTCCGCAGGCACTTAAGATCCGACTGGTTCGCGGTTGAAACGGTAAAGTCAATGTCTTACGAGTTAAAGTTGGCCGCAGAGACACGGGGGTGGCTATGGCAACGTACACCTCTCTCTTCTCCTATCATCTCTTTCCCCTCTTTATTCTTCCCTCCTTTTCACAATGCTGTCTGCCGCCATAATATCATGTCTGAGTTAATTAGGCCAGCAAAATACAAGGAATAAAAATTTCTCATCATTATATATTATTTTTTCGTGGAATTCGTTTCTTTTTTTTTTATGCTGAGAAAGTAACAGATCGGGCGATTAAGAAAACACTCGGAGAGAAAAAATAGTTTAAATTAAATATTTACCCGCTTTGGTTCGCTCTGCGATCGACTTCCATCGCACGAGAATTCTTTCTCTCTCCCCCCCTTCCTCTCTTGCTCTCTTTTTCTCTTTACATTAGTAATTTAACGAGCCGTTCTTATCGGAAGTTGTTACAATGAGATCAATTAGATTCTTGCGATTTTACGAAGATTAATTTCGAACACGAAGCAAGAACGCACAGAGCTGAAAAATATCTCTGACCGTTTAAGAGACGGTAGCTGCTTTTTCGGCTGAGAATTTATCTACCGAGTGCGTGACTACGCTAAGAGAGAAATTTAAAAAATTTATTTAGTCAAATACGCGCGCGCGCGCGCCATGCTCACATATAGTTTCAATTTTACGTCGGAAAGATAATTTAATCCTCGATACGCATACGCGAGGCTGTGAAACAAAAGGTTTAAATACATGTATTCGTATGTACATACATATAATACTTATGCGTAACGTCTTGGGACGCCAATTATGTAAAGCTTTTTACAAATCAAGTAGTCGAATATGATTATGTGTATTATAGACAGATGCTAAATTACTACTTCTCTTTATTCGGGAATCTTGATAAGAGATCTTGATTAAGCTATGAAAATTATAATATTACACGTAATAGAAAAATCTAGCGCCACTTTTCTTTATAAAATGAAAGTTTCCTTTCACGTGCAAATAAAATTGACTCTGTAATAATCTCTCGTACCCCAAAGAACGATTCTTTATTATTTTTATGTACGTACGCAAATCAGTTTTATCTCTCAGAGCGCATTTGCATTGCTCACACATAAAAACATATTAAGATGTGTGTGTGTGTGTGTGTGTGTGTGTGTGTGTGTGTGTGTGTGTGTGTCAGCACATGTGTATGTGTGCATAATAATTTTGTTTCTCAAATATATTCGCGACTATCATTGTAATTTTTACATTTTTCGACGTACACTCATTTACATGTGATTTTTTACCTCCACATTATTTACATATCCAAGATATTAATCACGGAGAGAGAAAGAGTTAACACCATAATTGTTACATCTCCGACAATACACTTGTTTTGCCGGAAAACAATGCTTGCAGTATTGCAAGCGTTCCTGTAATTTCGCTAAGTAGTTCCTCAACGATTTAACCAAATGCGTATCTGAAAGTAGCAGCAGATTATTCCACCCCTGTTGAGCTATACCCTCTTGAACTTAAGTCGCTCGTTTCTCTCAACCCATCTTCCTCCCCTCCCCTCCCATCCCATCCCACTAGACGTGACACCACCCTGTGTAGTATTTCCTCTCCGTAAAAGCGTAGCGATCCTTCTTAAACCTCTTACGTTTTCTCTTTGTATCTCTGTTTTCGTCCCCGCACTCCGATTCCTACCTCGCACAATATCGTTATTCATTACTCGACATTCGAGAAGCTGTCGTATATGCAGTCGTTGTAAATAAAATGGATGCAAGCGGATATTTTTAATGCTTTCTTATACGAAGGACACCGATTAAGCTTCAGTCAGACGACAATAAATCCTCCGTGATATTACGTGCTTTTGCGCTTCGTGCACTTCTATAAACGAAGTCAAAAAGTTTTACGAGCGACATGGTGTGACAAAAACGTGTTTTCTTCTAACATCGAGAAAATACACATGTATCACAACGCGAATACTCAGTTCTAAAAGCATTGAAGAGAAATATTTTATTTTGACTTTAAGAAGAAGGATTGCCACTAAAATCAATCGGATAAAATATTTTTATTTTCTCAGATTGTGTGCAAATTCTATAGTGCGCGATGAATATGCGTAGAATATTAATCAATCGATTAATCTTTTGCGAATGTAATAATTAAAAAAAGCAACAGATGAAAGTTAACTAATTACTTTTTATAATTACCTTTTCTGTTTAAAAAAATGTATGAAAAGGGAAAAAGAGAGAGAGCTTACATATTGCTCTACATATATTGTAGATTTCCAAAATTGAGCTATCAACTTTGTATATTGTCCTGACAACAAATCTAGGGTTAAATTAATCCATCGATTTTTAATCTGGACATTGGGTAACGTGGAAATTCGCCAGATACCCAGGCTATCATTATCTCGTTATTTTTTGCTTACATGTTTATCGTTCTATTTGATATCATGTTTATATCTCCAGCACGTAAATTAAATCAATCTATCTCAATATATTGATGATAGCTATCTGTTTTTTATTGATAGTGATTATTTTGCGTTTTAGAAACTACAACTACAAAATGACATTAATTAGGTCGCTGTACAGTTTGCCTTAAATAATCTTTTATTATAAAAAATAATTATCATTGAACTCAACATATTTTTATCTATCTAGAAAGAGAAATATTTTCTTTTTTAAAAACTCAAAATCTTATTTAAAACGAAATTTAAAAAAAAACAAATCTTTTACTTAAAAAATTAATACTATAAATATTAATATTGATTGTTTTATTGATTGTTTATCAAATTAACATGTAGGTACTAAAAATTAAAAAAGTTAATAATTAAGAAATAACAATTGCTATATCAAATTATGTATAAAATTTGGTATGAAATAAATGACAATAGCTTATGGCTTGTATATATATAAACAATTTCGTTAAAGTAACATACATATTTAAACTATTTTTGCTTTATAAACCAAGTTATTTTAGTTCATCATTTTTTTTCGTCATTTGTGTCACAAAGATATTGTTTTACGTGCTACTGATTTGTTGCCAATTGTGAACTCAAATTTCCGTTGGCGGTGACATCTGTATTGACAGCTTGATTGAAAAATGGTTGATTGAGAAGAAATAATAAATAAAAGCCAAAATGGAAAATATAACGAAACTAAAAATAAAACGATGCAATGTATTTTTACTTAAAAGCATATTGTATGATATTCGCAAAGTATGTACAGTACGTAGACTAATAGTCTATCTTAATTTAGTTCAGTAATATTAATTTAAAATTATGCATCTGTATAATGCATCTTAAAACGTTTTAGACTGATTTAAAAACTCTTTTAAATGAAAATTTTCTTTAATCACGTCTTTCCTCTTATTTATATGTATAAACACACACGCGCATATATATATATATATATATATATATATGTAGGTATATATACAAGTATCTTCTTTATTTAAAAAAAAAAAATATATATATATATACATATATATAATACATATGTGTATATATAAATTTTGTTCGATTTATTTTATGTGTCCCCCTTGGAAGCATGCAATTTAGTTTAATTTATTTTTCTCTAGAGATAATAACACTGGCGTAAATCAAGATAATAATTTCAAGTGCCTGTATGTGTACACACACATACGCGTGCGCACACACACATACATATATATATATATATATATATATATATATATGATCAAAAACATTTATAAAATAAATGTCTTTAAATATTTTGAGAAATCGCTATATAATCTCATTATACATTCCGCTTGCGTACAAAGACTTTATGTGGAAATCCCTCGGTATTTTATATCTTTTTTATATAAAAAGATTTGTAATCTAGATAGAGATCCCAGAGAATACTCCACGTCACCACTCATATTATGAAAGTTTACGTTAACTCTATTCTCGAATGTTAAGATCAGCCTTCACACGACGTCATAATCCTCATTTGAGATTGCCTTTGGTCGAAGTCACTTCAAGCGATTGCATCTTGATCGCTTTAACGATTTGTTGTCGTGCGGTTCTTCGCGCGACTCACGCCGGTGCAGCTAAATTGCGCAATACGAAAGCGCGGAATTACTGGGAGCTTTACTAAAAGAGTTTATACAACGATTTAATAGGATTATATCAGCACCGGCGCGCGATTAATTTTGCAAAAGTTTTAACGATTCTCGCTGATTGCGACGTTTCTCGGCGTCATAACGCCTAGTCCGACACAGTGACAACGATGCACATCCAACAATATTTCAATTGTTATCAAATTACGATAATTTACTAAAACATTTGTAAAATGCGTAAATGGACACGGTATTAAAAATTATCGTGAATTTATATGATTTTAAATCATACGGAATATAATATTTAAATTAGATATTTATTCTTACTTATCGAATAAAATATTATTTTTATAATTTTTAAAAATATTTTGACATAAAACTCTCAATAATTAAATCTCAAATTAGTATTTTTTTTAAATCCATACAAAACAAATGGGGAAATAAAATGTAATGTTTGTTCAACTTATAACATTGCAGCTGAGCAAACTAAAGCAAAATATTTGCTTGCATTAGTAGAGAAATGGAGATATTTTTTTCGTAGAGCTTTAAAATTAACTTTTTTGTAGCTTAGATCTCTTATTATTCTCAATGGGATTCATATAATAATATAGGAAAGGCACCACCGAGAATTTCAGTCAACTAAGGGAGGGCTACAAACGAGTTATGCGAGCAATTTGCAGCTGCACAACCGACACCATTGCTGCACCATTAAAATTAATTAAGCTCTGTTATTGAAGGTAAGATTTGTACCGATTATACGGCTTTAGCTATGTTTAGCAAATGGCAAATGGGATACAATATGGTGGTTTGTTCAATTTGCGGGATAATGGTGGTTTATTAATGACATCATCCGCACAAAACGTAACGTAAATGAAATGTCATTTAAGAACGAAAAAGCGATTGCAATGTATTTTGTGACGCATTAAAAATGCGTATATTATATAATATTATATATATTTGCTGTATCCTTAATATACATATATTCCTTTGTAAAATTTATATATCTATATATGTGATACTTTTTATAATTTTTATTTAAACTAATTTTCTCATCAGAAATCATTGAAACTTTTTACATTTATTATAAAATATCTTGAATAGTGAAAACTTTTTCAAGTATTATTTTCTCGACATAATCACAAATATATATTCTTTAAGTCTGACAGTGAGATAAATGGAAAGATATGGCGAAGCACTTACAATCGTAGCTAAAAATTAAAATTTTGCGAAATATATATTTTCATTTTCAACTTTTTAATATGCAGTCAACTATATCTCTGCAATTGACGTCGAAAATTAAAGTTCTGTTAAAATAAAGTCCCCTTGAAATTAATTAAAAAGTAAGGCTTTGCCACCCAATAGCATCCTCCAAGTTTAATTCACCGAAACCTTGTAAGCGGGTACTTGGAGAAAAGTCATTATCCTCTTATGCAGAAAAGTTCTTATCTCGTTTTTTTTCTTTACATACAAATTATCTTCTTAAAATAACTTTTTATAATTAATTTAATTTAATTGTTTATTTCTAATTTTTTGAACTATATAAAGCTCCATTGTTACTTTAACTTAAAGTGTAATCTATTTCTTTTGAACAACACTATACATATATACGCGGACCAGAATGCATCTCACATTTACGCTTCTTTATTAGCGATGCGCTGCTTTGTTGCATTTTTAACGTCCACTGGAGCGAGAATAGCGAGAGTTTTTCCCAGCGTATGTAAGTGTGGTTGACTTATAACGCGGGAGGTATATCTCGCGTATATCGGAGATTTTTCCGTGCGAAACGGGCAAGAAAACGTCACCAAGAGCCACAATTACATCGCGTCCATATGTTAACGGGGCGAAAAAGTTTTAATACCGCCTTGACTCCCGGCGGCACTCTATATTTCCATGAACTTATTGTCGAGGCGCAAAACTCGGCTTTTTGCGGGACACGTGTTGCCTGATGTATTCCGAGCTCGAAAACTTATTTGCTCGGGAGACTATGCGCCACATTTCATAATGCGCCCGGTATGTTCCCCGCGGGTCCGTAATACCACCAGGGAATCAAAATGAAGACGAGGACACGCCACCATTGCAAATAACTGCTATCGGTGCACTGGTACCTCCTCCCCTTATCTACCTTATCGCTCATTCAACTTTCCCGCAGCTTATTCGCGCGCGTTTCCCGGTTAGAGGATTCGCCGCCGCACTTTGAGAACCTCCGAAACATAAATCACTTCGCGATTGTCGCGCGAGCTTTTATGGTATCGAGTTTCTCGCTTTTCACATGATACAACAACCCAATCTCTCATCGCAGGATCACATCGCCATCAGTACGGCCAGATTCGTGTTAATTAATTGCGAACAATTTCGAAATGAAATTCATCGGATGATACAGGTCGATGTTAATGAAAATCTTTGACGCTATCGCCTGCAGGGTCATGTGCAACCCCGAGATTGCAGAAGTCTGAGAAGATTTCGGTGACGAAGTTCTCGCCGGACGTAGGGGTGTGCAGCGTCCCTGTTGTCCTAAAGATTTATGAAAAGAAATACTCATAAATTATAAACATGGCGGTCGCGAGAGGGCCGAGCACCAGTGCAACGTCTGGCTTGATGCACGACGCGTACACGAGATTTAGGTTAGGTTAGGTTAGATTGGGGTTGGTTAGATCATGTGGCAGGTACGCAGCGGGAGTCGCTTGCTCCACTCGCTCGCTCGCTCACCACGTTGACATTTACTATCTATCACCGTAGTAACATCATAAAGCATACAAACTCGTTCGCGCTGGAACGGAAATTAGTACATAACTCCATTTTAACTCCCTCCCCTTCTTAGCATTCCTCCCTTATCTTAGGAAACATCTAGCTATAATAGCATCGGATGCTACGAGCACCGTAGATACCGCCTTGCTCAAGTATCACGCACACGCACTTTATATTTCTGCGAAACCTGAATTTTTTACTTGTAATTATTAAGAGACACGGTCGTGTTTCTTTATATGGTTCACGCAGCATATAGCAAAGTGGACCATGTATTTATACACGAATCGCTTAGATGTATAAAAGTATCTTACATTATCGGATCTCACGGCAATCGATTTTTAATAGACTTTTTAATAGATAACTCAGGTTCTCATTATATCATTTCTATATTTGTTCTATAAATCCATGTAAACGCTCTCTTTGTAGGTATAATGCGTTACTTTATGAGTATGTGAATTTAGTAGTCTTTTATCTTTTCTATGTTGCACTTTCAGTATCTAAAGTAAAATTTTCTAGTATGTATGTATATGTTTGGTATTTGTGAAGAAAGTAAAAAGAGAAAAATTACGAGAGAAAATATAGAATACAGATCTTACACAAAGTAAACATTTTTTAAGAATAATAGCTGAATACAAAATTTCTGAAGAGCATCAGTTGCCCCGTGGCGTATTTATATTCCGTTACGCTTCTTGCGGACGAAGAAATATATGAGGGAAGAAAACATTACACCTCATCATCATTGGTGGTCAATACATTTCGACCCATGTAATCACCACATTATGCCATATACAACGTGTTCAAATATGCAAATGTAGATGGCTACAGTTACATTATCCGTGCGGGGTGCTCTAAATTCGGTCACCGAATGGGGTGGTTAATTAATAACTATACATGATATAATAATTGACCTGCTACATATACATATAACATGTATACATACATAGAATATCCGATGTAATCGATCGTTGAGATAACTGCTATTTTAGAGACTCGGCGGAATTCTCTGCGGTATCTTCCAACCCGCTGAAGGCGTGGAAAAATTGCTTCTAAATTATTCATTTACGGAACTAGCGAGTAATCGCAACCACCTTTAGATATAGCATCCATCTAACGAGCATTTTCTCAAGTAAGGATAATCGTTCCCAAAGAATGTTCGTCTTATGAATATAGATGGATTATGATTACGAACAAACAGATTTTATACCGCAAGCTATATATAGATTAAAAGAAAAAAATTTGACAGAAACCTTGAAAAAATATTTTATTAAAAATCAAATTATTGAATAATTATTTGTTCTGTTGTTTATTTTGTTTTGTCATTTTTATTTTGCTAATTATTCTAACAATTTCTTTGAATTTAATCTTTCTGACCCATTTGTTATTTTTATAAATAACAATAATTCTATAGATGATATTGATTGCAATATCTGCAAGTTATGACCTTTTTTTGACTTTGTTAATTTTTCATTTTTTATATTTGTAAAATAGATAAGAGGAATGGGAATATCTTTGATTCAAATTATATTATAAAATATATAGTTTATATTTGATGAACATATTACACACACACACACATTGTATATATGTACATACATATATGATATCAAAATATCGAGATTTTACAATCATTATCAATAATGGAAAGATAATAATGAAATAACAGAAAGGGTTTAAAGTTGGGTAAAGTTTGCGCTTTCGAATATGATACATTGCACAGTAATAATGATGGTGAGATATTAGTAATTTATTTTCAAATATTAACATAATTTTGATATCAATATTGCTAATCAATGTTTTTTTAAATAAAATTAATATATTGTAACAGATAATATGAATAATAATAATAATAATAATAATAACAACAGTAGCATAGAAATATTACAAAATAATTAATGTTGAAATATATGTATATGCACCGAGCTGTCAAAGTTATCAAATAAAATTTGTTATAGGCAAATTATACGATATATCTTTTGTATGATATAAATGTTTTAATAAGTATAATTGATAAATAATTTCTTATTTTTACGATAAGATAAGTTTAGAAAATATTGAATAGATAATTAATTTAATTTTTTTATTTATCTTATGTGATAAAAAAAGAATACTTTTATTATATGACAGACATTTTATTCGCTTATAACATTATTCATATGACAGCTTTGACAACTTGATATGCACTGCGTTTTAATGCCAATAATGCATAATATTTTTGTCTTGCTATTATTATTGTCAGCAAATTTGTACAATAGATTAATCATTCACAGAAAAAAGGAGGAGATAAAATTGAGAAATGTTTTCGATAATATTGCAAAGATATGTTGATATTTGAAAATAGATGTGAGAATATTTTCACTACTGTGCCATGTACATTTAAATTTGATATTAGATTTTTCGTCTTTAAATACTCTAAAGAATCTTTTAGATACAATAATACATTTATTTTATCCTTTTAACAAAGTAATATGATTATTTGGATTTGCAAAATATTTTAGTAACATCAAATTATAACAATTTCTATTATAATCTAATTCCTGTGATATTTAAATTTTATTCTACATAAAAATAATATAAAATTTATCATATATAAACTTGTCTTGTTATAAAATTTATCAAATATATTAATGAAAACGTTATAATTCAACGATTAATTAAGTAAACATTTATGAGAATTTTTGAATAATCTAAATCAGTTAATATCAATCAGTTTTTTTTTCCCCCAGATCTATGTATGCATACATTGTATATGAGAAAAACTTATTCTAATGCTAACACAATGCAGAAACTGATTAAAATAGAAATGGTAATAACAATATCATAATAATTATTCGCAATTATGCTTATAATCACTATCAATTAAGGTAATTAATATTAAAGCTGGTGTTACAATTCAATTAGTACTTTGATAACCGTTTTCCCGATAGCAATTTAGTACTAATTACAGCGTAAAGGCAAATGGTTGCCAATATTGTTGTACGAACAAACAGATTGTTTATCTATCTTCGTTGTTATACATGATATTGTTAAATAATTAAACATGTTTGTCTCTTTTTACGGCGGAATCTGCCATCATCGAGACTTCTCCTTCTTTCAGTCCGAATTTATTCGAACGTACAGAAATAATCACACACTTGGGTGATGTAAGCTAGAGGAGTGTGTTGTGAAAAGCACACGGTGAATATGGAGTAACCAAGCGGCCAACAAAGCTTTTGAACAAGCATCGCGGCACGCAATTCGCATTACGAATGGAGATTATAATCGTTCGCGCGATATACATACCGCGTCACGTACGCCCCTCGGGCGAAAATCCCAAAGTATTATTCTTCTTGACGTTTACATTCGTTGACTTTCGCGCACAGTTTGTGTCGCAAAAGCAGATGCAGCAACGCGGATACGCGAATCATTTCCGCCACATGTCAGCGCACCGGCTAGTTTGGAGCACATGCTTCTTTATGTTATCGAAATGAATTTATGCACAGTGAGCGAAACCAGTCACATACACATATACATGCAAAATTGAGAAAAAATTTTTAACATAGAAAATATAAAAAAAAGAGAGGTAAAACTCTATGTAATAAACGCGATGGCGGAAATAATTTTGAATAATAAAGAATGCTATATTCTCCGTAAAATAATTCCATTAGCACATTATAAATTGATTATATTAATAAAAATTTTATTATAATTATATAAATTAGGCCGTACTTTGAGTTTTAATTCCACAAATTTTTTATTACTTGGAGTTTTTTTTCAGTTAAAAATTCCGCGTTGTTTCACGCCAACGGAAACTTTCTCGATCAATTTCGCGGGAAGAATGACACGGGCAGATTGCAATATCCGACTGTTGCGCATGTATTTCTAGAATTTGCACCGTCGTCGTCGTCGTCGTCGTCGTCGTCTCTCTTGCCGGGGTTCGCTCGACGGAATTACCCGCGTCGCATTGCAAATGATTCCAGCTGCCTTCGTTTAGCGACTAGCGGAGGAAACAACTTTTCACATCTTAATGCATAGCGCGCGTCCTCTCCGTACGACGTATATATTGTCACGACGATGTAACTCATTTATAATCATAAAGCTAGTAATTCGCGCGTGCTGTATAATTCAGGAATATTTTACTGCCGGCTCGCGATGGCGCTAACTAAATAACGACCCGGACACGAGCATTACTACGGCTCTCACTTGTCTCGCATCCCTTCGATTCGGTTGCATTTCTCCTAGTAATAGCACCCATATAATTTATAAGCTGTCCCATAAGTACTATAATTCCATTTACAGTCCCTTTGATTAATTTAGAACTGATTACTCTCTCAACCTTCTTTCTAGTAATGGTATTTGGGTAAATTCGTAATCTAATGTCTAATGAATAAATCGGTATTTAGATTTATTTAACATACTTCCTCTCTCTCTCTCTCTCTCTCTCTCTCTTCCCAATAGAAATTTTAATATATCTTCGGTTAAAACATTATAGCTAATAGCTATTATTAAATGACAAATGTATCAACACAACGCGTACGTACTCTGAAATGTGTCTTTAAAACAGTGCTTTTTTATTTTTCGATACATAATATAAAACGGTTTTCACCTAGAAAAAAGTATTAAATTCTTTAATTACAGAAATTTATAGACAACACCCTCTTAATATCCGACAAAACCATCTGCGATACGCTTGCAATAGCCGCGTACCTTGATGTTTCGCGTGTACCGGCGCGCGTATGTGTCTCTTCCGAACATTTGTCTCGCGTAACTTCCGTATAGCTCATAATCCAGGAATATCTCGCCTATCGTTCCGGACGCGGAAGATAAATACAACGACCGGCTGCTGTGTTCGTTGGATGCATTACTCTAGTCTCTGTGCAGGTGTTCCTGGAATTTGCATTACCGATCCTACTACTACTACTACTACTACTACTACCAAAAGTGAATTTCTTCGTTCAATGTCCCACCAACGTGTTGCGTTTGTATGTGATGAGAGGGCAAAGAGATAATACATCGTTTCGATATCACGCGCTGGATATGATAATTAAATGGAGAATCCTGTCTGTTTTAGGTGACAATGACACAGCGAAAACAACCGGGTTTTCTTTCATTTATGTCGCGTGTTAAATATCTATCTGAGTTCTGTTATGAGTATTAACATTAAAACATAAATAAACTGCGTATGGATATGTGTGTGTGAAAAAGAAAATTTAAAACTCTGTTAAAATAAAACATAAGAAAGAGATATATTATTCTTTTTAATAATTATTACACAAAATTTTTATTACATGTATAGATGAGTAATTCATTTATCTTTATCACTTAAAATATTCTAATTATTTTTAAACTATATTAAAATAAAACATAAGAAAGAGATACATTATTCTTTCTAATAATTATTACTGAAAATTCTTATTACATGTACAGAGTAATTCATTTATCTTTATCACTTAAAATATTCTAATTATTTTTAAGAAATGGAATCAAAGTATAAATTATACGATTATAAAAAAAACATCAATGATTTTAAAATCTCCAAAAAGATAATCTTGAGAAAAATGTCGTACCAATCATTACATCCTTACAAATTGAATAATCCTATTTTTAAACATTTTGTTCCATTTAAAAAACAAAGTAACGAAGATACTGTATATTAATCTATATTATATGTATATTACGAGAAAATAATATTATAAAATGATTCTATATATGGTTATAAACATTTATATAGAGAGAGATATACTATAAAGAGAGAGAGAGAAAGAGAGAAAGAGAGAAAGAGAGAGAGAGAGAGAGTCTTGCTATCAGTAGTAGAGATCAGTCTCGCGCGAGACGTGCAGCGTGGCGGACGTGCGAGTTTAATGCGCAGGTATTTTGATCCAAAGATTCTTATAGAAAATTCTATTTTTTGTTCACATTTTCTGTTAAAGATTTAAATATTGAATTTTTATGCACTGCATAATTAATTAATATATTTTTATATGCATGCATTGTAATAATTTTTATGCATGTGTTGCAATTTCTACGATTTTATTATCAAAGAATATAATTTTACTTCGCGTGCGTAATTATATTCGGTTAGATTAAACGAAATGAGAAAAAGAAATATATTGTATATATAGAAAGATATACATAGGTATATAAAAATATATACCGAGAAAAAATATACATATATAGAGCGGAGATTTTTAAAATGATTTAACATACTGATTTCTTCTTATTACAAATAACATTTTATTGTCATATTTAATGTAGTAACAACAAAAACTTCCAGATTGTTATTTTAATCGAAAAAAGTTATCACAAAGAGTTTACTATATTTGTTCTGTTATTGACTAATTTGTCTGAATCCGCTATGTCGAGATTTGACATATTAATATCATATTTGATAGCAATCGCGAAAATTCTCAGAGAGATATTTTTAAACTAATATTCTGGCAAATTGTGCCGTTAGAGATCTTTATACATTATGAATTTGCTATTTTGATTTTTGAACTTTTAATATCATCAACCTTAAAAATTCTTAAAGAAACTTTTGAGTATATAAGCAGTCTTATAAAAAGTCGCCTTATATTAAGTTGTCGCTATTTTGAAAGTATTATTTTGAATTTATTATAGGCACCGTGGAAAATTTCGAACTTAAAATAAATCTAAAAATGTCAAAAGATTCATTTCCGCGTTCAAAAATCATTTAAAGTGTCAAATAATACATTTATAACCACTCTGCATATATTTATTATATTTAATAATATCGAAATAAAATCCGTATACATATTATCTTTTTTCGAAATTTTAAGAAGCTTAATGAAATAATATCAAATCTAATAATATGTTTAAAGTTTAAAATCATATATAATCGATAAGTTATGTATGTCACTACATATCGATTAGACTATCGATGAGAGTATATTTCGGATTTAAACGCGCTAAATTAGCTAAATGCTAAGAAACTGTTACAGTAGAACAAGATACAGGGCAGCGATCTATCGCAACGTTATAAAATTTAACAGCTATCTAAGGAAGTTCATTTGTAAGAAAAATGTTGTGGAAATAAATTTCGTTTATTTATTAACATACAAGGCAATTCAGAAAATTTATGTGATAATCTATTTTAAGTGTTTTTATGTAAAGAAGAAATATTATTTATATTTACATATGTAATTTGAATTTTTTTTTTTAAGTTTTCTACAAGATGCTTGTGATATAAAAGGATAAAAGCATTTATTAGAATTTTTAGCATTTATTTAGATATTAATTGCTATAATTTTTTAATATAAAAATTTATATGCATTTTTACAAAAGCCAAATATCTTTATTAGTATTCTAAGAAGTTTATGAATAAACAAAATAGAACATATGTTCGTATATAAATGTTTTCTTATGTTATGTTTTGTATCTCTTATCATATCACGCTATCTTTAAATCAATTATTTATAAAATTAGCAATTTTTACTTTATATTTGTCTATTTGCCTAAGTAAGAAATATTGCATGAAAGAAAAACGTCTGCTCTACCTTTAAAAGCTCTATTTTTTCCAATATTTTTAAAATATTTTATGTTATTATTGTTTATTTATTGCTATACTTTAGTACTTTAGAATACACCGACTATTTAAAAGATTATTTATTTGACATTTTTTGTGTGTGACTAAAATGTTATTTTGGAAGGGAACACTTATTCTTTTACTTTAAAAAAATTTTTTTTGTTTGCTCGAACAGACCTGTATATCCTCATCATTTATTTTCATACTTTAGATCGTGTGTAACAAAAGTGATGGAATAGACCGTCTATTTACAAACAAAGTCCTCTCGTAGCTCATAAGGTGCGTGCGTATCGCGATCTGTGTTCCCTGACGACCGCCCTTGAGGCTATATACGCACGCACTCAATGCGCGTCTATCTCGATAAAAAAATAATTGCATATTTAATTCATCACCTTCTTTATGCTTTTATATTGCTAAAAGATGTAGTAACTGTTATTGATAAGCGCATATCACTGATCAATTTTCAATGTCACTTTTACATGCCGTTTTATCGATTGCCACCCCCTTTTCCCTTGAAAAAATATCTTTTTTTAAAATAAAATATTATAAAAAGCATATGAAATTATATGAAATAGAAATATAGCACATTTTTAGAGATTAAAAGTGTAAAAAGTACAATTCATTGCAAAAATTACATTTAGCTTCACTAATCCGAGAATAATGGTGGAATAGTTTGCTTTTTACACCACATTTGCAGATATGATTGGAACAAGTACAGCGGAAATAAAAATGTCAGAATGATGGAGAAGAAGAGAAAACCGGTAGTGACGTATATATATTTCTATAAAATAGTAATAACGTGTGGACGCATAATGAATGTAGCGGTTTATTATGTGCGGACATAATAATGGGAAGATATAATGAGGCGCTTTCTCTCTCTTTCTCTCTCTCTCTCTGTATACGGAAGCACCATTGTGTAAGATAAAAACTTAATTAAAGTGGTTTGTGCACATAATTTTGATTATCATAAGGACTATTACACACTCACATTGAGTACGAAATATTATTTTAACCGCAATGTTTCCCACAGTACATTTTGACATTATGTCATACGCAAATATTATATTACTATAAGTTGAAGAGCAGGTAAATATAACAGAGTGCGAGAAAATTAGAAAATATATGAGGATAAATAAAAAATGTTGTTGTGTAAGTTTTTTATGCAATCATTAATCAGAGAATATATACGTGTATGGGCAATAAATATACAAATTATACAAAACTTGTAAATATTTGTAAAATATATTCACATTATATATCTGTTTCAGGAATGACAAACTTTTGGAAACGCTATTATTAGGAATTACTATAAATTAAAAAAATTTTCATGAGAAAAACATTCTCTTGTTCATGAAAGATTATCTTTAGACTTGAGCTTTAGATTGTGTCAACAGAACTTATTTGATGCGCCAATTTTTGTAGAAATGAGAAAAAATTGTTCACATTTAAATAGAATATAGTATCATCTAATCGCGCGCGCGATTTTACTTTTTTTTTTAAATAATGCAAAAATTAGTTTTCTAATTTTTTTTTATTTTTAAATTTTCTTTTTTTTATTTTGCATAAACAGAGCAGATAACAGAAACAGGTCATATATATGTATATATGTATATTCTATTATAATTATATAATATACAATATTCTTATGATAATCAAAATTATATATAATTATGTGATAGTACATGAACTTTTTTCCGGATAATGTATAAAAGAATCTTTTATCTATCCGATTATCGCATGACACTGGATTCGAAACTCGTTAATTAAACAAGGAACACAGTGCGCGCGCGCGTCGCACTGAATAGCGAAGCACGAAAAAGCCATTCAGAAACGCAATATATCCTCGTAACACTTTACAAGAAACTCTTTACGACAGTGTATTATGCGCTCCACCTTATACGTCGCCAAGATAGCCTGTCTAATGCGCAGTTTCTTAATTAACACCAAAGCGAAAGAAACATAACATAAACGTTAAGTCTTTGTTCATCCAGCGATGAGCGAAATCCATTGGCAAATTAAGAATTCTGGCAACATGCTGGAAACGTCTTTGTGTCAAATATGTAACGGATATTAATATGATTTTACTAAAATTATATTGAGCTAAACATATTGTGTGTATATGTGTATGTGTGTGTGTAAATGGAGAGACATATCCAATAGATTACAGATTTATTGTATTCACTCAGTGATTAGCATCGCCAAATTTTGCGAATTTCCACATGATACTTTTTTTTCATCCCTCTCTCTCTCTCTTTCTATAGTATGACACGGCTGCTGCATAACCGATCGGATTTCAAATTGCGCGTTTAAATTTCCGTTCCATATGTTACGAAAACTGTCGACCGCTCGAAAAGCTATGCAACGAAGATAGCTGTGCGAATTTTCCGCAGGCGGGTATTATCAGTAACCAATCCACCGCCTGAATATTCCTCTATTTTTGAGATCCCTCTTTCTCTATTTTTATACATGTATATAACTTGATGTTAAATTGCTGTCAATGTTTGAAGTAACAAAATATAAATTGGAAGATCTAAATAGTACTGGTCGGATGACATTCAGCCATTTTGCGTTTAGGCATGACAAATCGCTCGGTGTATCGCGAGGGATTAAAAGTCGATTCAGAACAACTCACCACTTATCCGGTGGGTATATTCGTACCAATATGATAGCTTGCATGTGCGTATATTCCAATTGCATATACGACTATATACATATACATATATATATATATATATATGGACGTAATTATTTTTTATTTTCTCCGCACTAGTTGTAACATTACCCTTTTTGGCGCAATGACAAAATTACATATATATAATTTTTGTAACCATGTAATAATGGAATTGTATTTATTATAAGAGACATCGCAATATTTTTATTCAATAATATTATATACGTTTTACATTTTACAAAAGGACATTATAATATAAATATTTTCATGCACGAACAAATGCATATTATCGTTAAATTTACAACTTTTATAGTAATGAAAATCCTAATATCGTTCCAGCTTTACATATTATAAAATATAAAAAAGTGTATCTTTTTCATATAATTTGTACTGTAAAATTTTCCCCGTGTGCAGTATATTTGAATAGAGAAACGAGACAATGCACGTGTATAGACAATACATAGATAGAGATGACTAATCAGCGTTCTCTCTGAGCCACGTAGGGGAATCATGGCATGTCAGCGAGCTCATTGATCCATAGCAGAGACAGTACGAGGTTTCGGTTGTCGCTCTCTATATAACGCTAGCTATATAACAACGATGATGAAAAAATATATCGCTGATAGCCCCGTCGTTGGTGCGCGTGCGAGCTCAAATCGGGACAAGCGCTTTGCACCTCTGAACCAGAAAATTCGATACGCGCCGCGATGTATCCACCCCCTCTTCTCGTCCCTTTCGGGCTAACGCGAAAAACTGTGCCCCGCTAAATGTATCAAAATTTGAGATCGGAGGAAAAAACTACAATCGCCGACGGCACCCGTCACCGGTTTCTATATGTATAAAAGTCGGATCATACACGTTCCGCAGGCGCGCCAGTTTTAATCTTCGAAAAATTGCCGGTCGTGTTCGCAATTGAGCGGTAATCCCTGGTAACACCGTAACGTAGAAAGACTAACGCGCGAACACGCGACCGCGATATATGAAAGGCATATTGAGCATAGCTTAACGAAATCCGAAACCCGAGTCCCGAGTTTTGCACAGACGCGAACGTATCGATGTGATTCGACGCGAGTCCGGATTCTAATTGAGAATTTAAAGCCGCGTTTGTACACGCGGAATGTCTTCGAACCTATTATTTTTAACCTTTTAATTAGGATGTCAAATCGAGACAAACAATGTCTTTGCAGCTTTTCGGTCTTTATATAGATTTGAAGCTTTTACGTATACACAGAATGTATCGGAAATTGTAGTAAAACCAAAAATAGAGATGACCATTTCACGCAAAAATAAGTCGGAAATGTAGAATAAAATATTTTTATACAAGACTGTTTTTGACAAAAATGGTTTTGAAAATTGAAAAATTAATAATATATTTGTGATTTTTTAAGCTTGAAGCTTGAGGCTCTAACGATCTTGTTATATATTATTGAATTTTTATCTCGATAGCGGTTACTAAAATATGTATGAAAAAATGCAATATTTTATTTAAAAAATAAAAAGTAATCTCTTGATACTTCACATACATAATTTTAAATTAAAATTTAAAATATTTTGAAATGTCTTACTAAACGGAAAAAATGTATTTTTTATTTTATTTATATATAAATTGCTGAGAGACAATTCTAGGACATATAATTGTTAGAGATTTAAAAACTTTAAAAATTATAAATATACATCATCAATTTTACAATATTCGAAGTCATCCATATCTCTATTCAAGAATAAAATTGCATACAAAAGAATTTTATTCTATATAGGAATTTTTTTTCCTTTTATAAGAATTTTTTATTTTATTTATTTATTTTTTTATTTTAAATTCATTCAATTATACTACGATTTACTCTGTATACATTTGAAAAGCATGTGTTTAAAAAAAATATTGTTATAGTGGCGGCTCTAGACGCGCAGTCGATTTTAATTTGCGACATTATATACAGAGGGTGTCCCAGAGTCGACGCACCACTTGTCAATGACAGATTCTTGGAAACGATTTCTTTTCTTAACGAAAATGTCGAAACATTAATATATTTATATATATTAGGCTAACTAAATGATTAATTATACATGAAATTAATAAATAATAAGTAATGCAATGCATTTTTCCTAAGGAGAACGTGCAGAAGTTTTGGAAGCCTATTTTCAAGTTTTGATATAGCAGTAAACGTCGTCCATACAGTTTTACAAAAGTAATATCGAGCTCTCGGCGAGCTTTTCGTCCTTCGGTGAGGCCATTAGCCTGGCGTGATTTTAAGCGATCGTGAACGCTAAACGCGCGCGACGTTTCGCGCTGTGGCTTACGAGCCGCAGGACAAATACGACCTTAAATACGAATTGCGTGTACGGTGGGTACGGTCGACGCGACTGCCTCGTAGGCTCTAAAGGTCTTTTAATTACTCGTTCGCCCGGTGTCACGCGATCCGTCGATCCGTAGCGAGTAAGTCACGTAACAAGCTGAGAGGGTGAGAGAGAAAGAAGGAGAGAGAATAGGGGACGCCGTTAAACTTTGGACAGCCTCGGTGGTAGCTGCCACCGTCTCGTTTTACACGAGCGATCGCACCGATAATTCGACGCCCTTGTTTGGCGAGATACTCGTCCATTCCCGTCTTAACTGGAGTCGTTCTCCGACTCGTGTATACCTCCCTTTGCGATGAGTTTATTCCCAACGGATCGCTGCTCTCTGCGGCTGAGAAGATACTTTAGGGTGTCTCCGAATACGCCTCCTGGCACTCGTATACGAGCAGTCCCAGCTCTGTCAATTCGAATTCTAACGATGGTTATCCCGTGGAATACAAAATGGATTTTTCCTTAACGCACGAACTTTATGGTACTTGGGAAATTTTCTCACTATTTAATATAAATAAAAAAAATATCTTTACATATAATTAAGCTTTCAGATAAAAATACATAGATGAAATTCTTAAGATATTGATCCTAGTATTTGTTCTCTCATTTTTAATTATCGATATTATTTATCTGTCTCTATTTGCTGCATATGAGCATTATTTATTTTTTTGTCAGTGTTCGCTTAAACTGAAAATGCCAGCTTATCTACCTGAAATTCATACAATTTTACAAACATGGGACACATTACGGATGTTAAATAGGATAACGCAGTTTTCCAACGACGTTCTCTGGAGAAACATATATTTTTGTAATATCCCCCGATGCGCCGTGCATTGCAATTTTACTTATTTTGATTCGCCGTGTATTACAGGATACGTGTACGTCCGTGGAAAGAGAAATTTCATTTCCCCCAACGTCATTCCAGATTCCATCCGAAAAGGTGCTGAGCTTTCAGCGCGGAAAGCGCCAACGTTTACGTGCTTCTTGTTTTAACCAATATACGCCGTTATAATCCCGATATCGGATCAATATACCATAAATATTCCAAAATACCGTATCATTTAGCGATTACTTTTGTTAACGCAATTCTCCCAAAGTTTCGCCCTTTTTTGTCTCCTCCTCTCTGTCTCTCTCCGTTAAATTGATTTCCGAGATTTTATCGACTTTTTTTCTCCACGCACGTGACATTTTTACAACAGCAGAAAGCTTTCGCTTTACCCGTTATTATCTATCGGATATCACGCTTTGTTATGAGGGAATTAGCATTTTTTCCTTCGCAACGTTCGCAAAAGCGCGGAATCTGCACATCGTCAATCTTACTGACACACCTGTCGCAAGCTGCCTAAGCTCCGTATATAACGATTGCAAGATCTTCAATAGGAGGACGGGACAAACTGATCGCGACGAATTAAAGTCGCATAAAACGCATAAAAATGGGAATTTTCTTTTTATGGTTATCGGCGTACATTTACCTAAGTATTTGATATTTGAACCTACGTTGAGCGCGCACATTCAGTGATTTCTAATTCTATTGGAAATATTCCAAGCTTTGCAACATAAAATGAGCTTTCATTTTTTTTCATCCCAATTGTAGAATTTAATCGACGTCTGTGACAGTTGACCAAAGTTATCGAATAATCGATGGGTAAATATATGGATATTCGATTCGACGCGCGTTACTCGTACGAGTATCTAGCACATTTCTAGAGCTTTGGTGTCCAGCGGTCCCGCGTGGAACGCACGAAATCGTCCGATACGTGTGATTTCTTCCCGCGGTGAGCCCGAACGTTCCGATATCCGATGAAAAGGTCCGCGACAAATGAGATTACGAAGCCATCGTATAGAAGAACGTTATCGGGTTGCGAAAAACGGCGCACGTTCAATCGCGCGACATACCGGTACCGGTGCAGCGTTCGGACCCTCGCCTCGTCGCTAATCGATTGTTCTATCCCAAATACGCACACGACAGCGAGAAAGAAACAGAGAGAAAAAGAGAAAGAAAGAGAGAGTGGAGAGGAGAGGAGAGGAGAGAGGTTCTTTCCGCGGACGGAGTTAATTCGGGGGTAAGTTCACCGATACAAAATAATCCGCGGTGACAAATGTCATGGCGAAACAGCTCTCCCACTCTTTCTCTTCCTCTCTCTTTCTATCTTTCTCTGATAGAGAAGATCCGGTTCGACGGTCGTATAAATTTGTAGATTCCGGCGAGCGCCCAAGGGACGATCCGAGAAGATACCTACCTACCTACCCCAGAATCGGCGATTGGCAAGACACATGACCGGTTGTTAGCCTTCTAACGAGGCTTTAAGCTCCATCTGAGCGATGCCACTCGTTAACAGCGGCTGGAGAGCTATAATTACAAGACAATTTTAAGCTTTTTGCTTCGTCAAAAAGATATTTTTTGTAGATGTACATGTATAATGTACAAAATGCAGCGAGAAACTGTAAATGTAAATCAAGCCATTAATATTTGAGTGATATCCAAACATTCTATCGTCAAACACTTATTTTTTCTTGTTAAATATAACTTTATTATTTGAACACTCAAATGTGTTTGCTTTGTAGAAAACAGGAACAATTAATTTGTAAATATTTCATTGGTCGCTTCTTAATTTAATGATTTTATTGTTATTTAATGATTTTTTCGTTTTGATATTTCTTCAGAAGATTCTGTTTCTTAGAAATCAAATAATCATATAATTGTCAGATATTATATTTCCTATTATTATACCTAATGAATAAAATGGCTATTAATTTAGGTCTATGACGACTAAAGTTATATTTTCCACAACAGCCGCAAAGCGCTTGGCGGTATAACATTCCTCTGCTTCTTTCGAAGGAAACCAAATTTCGCAAGATAGACACTTTGAAAGATACAAAAATATGCAAATTCAGAGAAAACAAATTAAAAAAAAACCACTCATGACCTACGCTTGTGAATATGGAAAGATGAATCTGTGAAATATTAAAAAACATTCGTGAGACGAATCTAAAACGTATAATATATTATATAAGGAGTATATGCGTGAGTTTATTTTCCGGGTGCTTATGCGAACGTAAAAAGTGCATTTTTATTTATGGTGAAGCGAGATAGAAGTATACACTGTAGCTACCGTATATAAAGATGAAGAGGGAAGAGGACTTCAAAGAAACGCAAATTCTTCCGGGCTTTTATCAACATGTGAGTTAAAGCTCAGATGTAATGTTAAACAGTCTAATAAAATATCTACTTTTTCGGCGTTTCTCTAAAGTTTAAAAAATCTCGCAAATTTCGTCTCTCAGCGTCTAACTCTTCTCACACTCTGCTCTTCGAGAAACTGCAAGAAAATATATACATTAGGAAATAAAAATCGTGCGTTATACCGAGTCAGCACGTTATCGTCCCGGAACATTCATCGCGCCATTGTGGCTCGCCTTTTTATCCGCACGGCCATTTGACGCTCGTAATATCCACTCGCTTCTTTCTTCATTTCCTTCTAACTTCGCAAACGAACACTCACTCGGATATATTACGCTCATCCGCGTCCAGAGAGAGAGAAAGAGAGAGAGAGAGAAAGAGTTCAGGCTTCTCTGCGGGTCGATACAAAACGCGCGAGACAAAAAGCCCTTGCTTTCGGCGCAAACGCACGGAGGTGAAAACAATTAAGCAAATTAAAATGCAGCGATGTCATGCGGCTTCTCTTCGGTCGCGTGTGGAATGCGGCTTCCATATTTCAAAATTGCACGGATAAATAAGATTGTCGAATCATCGAGATAGCTGGCCCGCTATATTCCCTCGCATCATTGTAGATTGTAGATCATCACGGATGAACCTTTTCGTCAATTCCGCTCTTAGATTCCGATACTGTGTCCCAACATACTTGTCCCAGGACTTGCTCGGACTCCGGCATTCGCGAATTGTTAAGTCCACGGCTCGTTGCGTTCTGGCATTCCGGTACCTTTCAGTCCTTCTCGGGGCTTGTTGGAGATGATCGAGACTCTCGGGAGCGATCTCGGTTCGCCATGCCTCATTCGAGATGGTTTCTGATGTTTGGCATCGGTATGCAATAAACAATGGTCGGCAGATACCGAAGAGTCGCCAAACTATTCGCACAATGCCAACATAAGTCGACGGGCGGAGAAATCGGTTCAAATCGCGGTGGTGTTTGGTGTCCGTGGTCGGAGATCGCGGAACCCTGTGGATGTTCTGGGATGTTAACATCCCAACAAGAACAACTTACCCGATCGACGATATTTATAGAGAATGCGTTTTTCAATTTCCGAAATCGTCTTTGTTAACTCCGATACGATGGGTATATTTTCACATATCAGTGCGATTTGACATATGTTCAATGAATATAAACAGATATATAAAATAACAACTGTTACATTTAGAAAAACATGTTTTTAATGTTTTTGTTGCAACTCTCAATGAGACGAAGAGAGTTTACATTTTTACAATCTTTTTAACAATCATATAACGATTAAAATATCAGATTATAAAATTCTAAGAATTATATGTATAAGAAACCTGATTTCTCTTGAGACATTTCCTTTCAATATCAAAATTAATTTTAAATTTTATAAGAAACAATTCTTTTTCTTTAATAGAATTATAGTTTAATTTAAGGCTGAATTACACAAAAATATAAAATGGCATACATACATTAAAGACTTGCAAAAAATAATGACTTTTGAAATTTTCTCTAAAGAATAATTATCTCCAAATTGATCAGAGAATTTGTTATTAAATAGATAGCCGCTAGTTTTTAGGACTCTATATGTATGAGCATTTCATATTACACGTGAAGCTTGGACAGGATTTTTCAAAATTTCAAAATGCTTCATAAATATTCGCCCGTTTGTCAGAAACGTGAATGCGTAATTGAATTTTTTTGAATATTTAAAAAATGAAGAAAAAGATCCAAGATAACTCTGGGAACATAAAATCTGTGAAATGTGTATTGAATGATTATATAGAAAGCATACGCTTTTAAAGTTAATGAGGTATAAATCCTCGCATAATTCCATTGTATATACGTATACATATATATGGGTTGCATTAGTTAATTCATTTCTATGAATACGTCTGCAGGTGAAACTCGTTCATGCAGTCCCGTTATTTTGGATGATTTATCTATAGAATGGCCATTAAAGAATTAAATGCTTATAGACTCATTGCCAGTTTCGTATAACGCAAATAGTTATGTTAATTTTCACGACATCGCTCGCATATACAATCGCATTGTATATCGGTTTTATGGCCGTCGGTCACTATAATATGTACGTCATAATCCAGTCTATAACGGTACAGGGGCCGCGAATAAAGCTCCCGGCCTTTTCGCTCAAACCGCGTCCCGACTGATCGGATTAATGCGGGAGAGACGAGAGACCGAAGAAGCTTGATCGTTAAAAATGCTCCCGAATCCGGCGCGCGGCGTGCGGGCCACGGAATTTTTCATGCTCGCGAGCGTAAAAAGAGGACATTAATCCCGCCGCGATAAACAACTTGGGACCGCGAGAGGGACCGCCGGGAGAGAAAAAGAGTAAAAACGAGCGAACCCTCACAACACTCTCGCTGCGGGACACGCGGCCGAAGCTCGCCTATCGTCGACGCGATACTCGTCCACGAACGAGCGGGCGGACAGGGGTGCGATGCGACGCGACGCTGATTTATCATGCCTCGACGTACGACGTAGACGGATCGAGGACGCTCCGGGATAAAACGAATCGCCTGCAATTGGCGGTGGCAGTTCGTGAATTGTCGCGCGACCGCGCGTACAGAGGGTGGAAAAGAGAGAGAGAGAGAGAGAGCATTGTTTACGCTCTCTCGCGCGTTATTTTGCCCGGGAGACAAATAAAACTCGGTTAATAAATAAATGCATAACTATATAGAGCGAGACGACGAGCGCGAGCGCGAGCGCGCGCTCTCGACAATTTATTTTCTCTGATCCCGCTCCCGTATTAACTGCCCGTCGAGTTTTCCATCGTTGGCGCGCGTCTCTCCTTCGTACTGACTTGCTCGAGGAAAGTAATTAACTACGAACGCAAGAAAAGACTATTTCATTAAAATATTTTTGCTCCTTACACTCAAGGATCATTTTTCCGATACTATGAAAAGTTACTAAATATATAATAAATACATATAAGAAAATATATATATGTGCAATAGAATTTCTATTATTTAATTTAATTGTATAAAACAAGTTGTTCATGCAGATGATCCACTTTTTTATATATTATTTTTAATTGAGCGATTTATAAACAGAGTAATTCACTCATCCTGTGTTCACTTGAAGTATTGCTATACAATAACAAGATAAAATTTTATATGTGATATTTTAAACAACAGGAACAAATTGAAGTTAGAGGATTTTATAGTTTCAAAGTGCACGTCATATGGTGTTGAATTTTATTGCGACTGTAGATTTTTGAAGAGGATTTGGAGATTTTATTTTTTTAAATAAAAGGACAATTTTTTTATTATTATCTTTTATTTATCGGTAACCTTTAAATGTTAAAAGTCGTACGATATACCTCAAGATGTTATATCAAGATTAATGCGATAGATAAATTATTTATTCTTTCCTCTCTCCCTCTCTAGCTGTTTAATTTAAGCATTCCCATTTATTTAAGCATTATCTCCTAACACGTATGTACTCGAATTAACTTGAGGCATCTCTCGCCTTCGCTTCCTCCATGCGGTTTCACCGCTACTTCTCGATACCGGTTAAAATATATCGATGGCGTTATCCCGGTTGGCCGGTGACGATGCTCGACCGCATTGACTTATTGCACTTCAACGCGGACATGGACGTATCGAGCTCATACGTCGTCAGGTCGCGACAGCGCAAAGCGCATTGTCGAAATTGTCGATCGTAGGTGGCAGGCTCCCGGCTCTCGGCTGCGCTATCTGCGCTCCGCTGCTCATTTGCGCGGCAGAGACTGACTGAGAGCGGTTAGCGGATAAATTCCAGCCAAGGCCTCGCAGCATCTCGTTTTGTGTAATGCGGATCTATCGTAAGTCCGTCAGCGAGAAATATTTTAGAAGGTTGTAACAACTCTTGTACGAAAAGGGATCGCTTTTTCGGAAAGAGAGAGAGAAAGAGAGTGCAAAATAGAATATTTTATACTCTTTTTATAAATATCTGTATATAATATAATTTAAATTATTTATATATTTATATTTTATTTATATTTATTTTATATTTACTTTATATTTATTAGAATGTGTAATATTAGAATAGAATATAATGATTATATATAATATGATTTTAAATTTTACACTTTTTATAAATATCTACCTACATATATGAAAGTACGATGAAAGATCAGGAAGCGGATAAAACAAAAAACTGAGGAATCAAATATATAAACACTCTAAGAATAATAAGAAATAATATAAAAATAGAAACATTTATATAAACAATATAAAAATAAAAATCTACAAGTTTTAAATTGCACCTTATATTTTGTGTATGATGTATGTATGTAATATAATGAAGTAAGTGGTTGATATAATTTTCAACTTTTTAAAAGGGATACATTTTTAGCGCGCAACTTTTAACACGCGGAACTTTTTTTGTGTAAATTAATATTGTATGATTTGTAAAAGCAACAGAGCAGAGTATACGATTTTATTTTTTATCACGATTACCGCGGTTAATATTCAATTAGTAATATCGAATTAAAAACTTAATTGTATTTTCGTAGGTACACAAATTGAAATGTTTACATTTATGTACATTTCTGTAATAAAATTTGTATTACATCATACGTACTCTAAACATCGCTATTATAATTTTTCATTATTTGTTAAAATAGTCGCGTACATGCGTGCATCATTGCTTAATATTTGCAAATAGTTTACATATCGTCCAAAATAATTTAGCAGAGTTATGTAATTTCAGAGTGATAATTTTGCGCGTGGAAACATCGTGTTAATAGCTGATTTTGAATTTCGCGTTTTGTTTCGCGTTGAACATTAATGTCATTCTCTAACGAGTGACATTATTCGTTCATGTTTCATAAGCAATAAAGAATACAAAAATACTTGGTTCAGATTATTTTAATTTACTTAATAATATATAATCTGTAATGTATGTATGCGTGTATGCGCTCAAATTTTAAGCCAATCTAAATCATAGTTGAATTGCATTTGCGAAAAGCTATTGCGGATTATCTTTTTAGAATTTAACTACAAACACACACGTACATATTTTCAATATATACAAATCGCTTGAATAAAATTGTTACCAAACGTATATCATAAATGTTTTCATGAGTATACATATATTTTTATATGTGTATATATTTTTAAGCATTTCAGATAAAACAATTTAGATAAATATACTATTTTTTTATCTGCAATCAAAAATATATAAAAAACAGATTAATAAACAATTTTATTCAATATTATAAAATGGTATTGCTGCATCACATATCATATTTCACTTATAATTGATATTTTCTATTAAAAAACAGAAATATTTAGATTGTATCCCAGTACTATTGTCTAATTTGAAGAAGTGCGAAATAGTCTGTCGGGATTTTACCTTATCGGAATAAAGATTCAACGATCGACTTTAATCACCTTCATCGACTTTATACCCTATTTTAAGGTAATCGCTGGAAAGTAGAATGAGCAAATTTATAGGCTAATAGGCACGTGCGCAAAGTTGAAAGATCGGGGTTTCATTACAAACAATTGGCTCCGCAAGGCGATGACGGACGGTACGACGTCTTCGACACGAAAAATGTTTTAGGGAAATAATTCCGTCTGTGCTCGCTTACCGCGAAACGTGCGGCAATCGTCTGTCTGCGGCGATATCCGCCGACGCTGACTTATCACGCTTCGACGGACGACGTAGACAAATCGGGGGTTTCGAGGGCGCATACGCCCCGTAAGGTCGCGACGTGATAAAACGGATCCCTGAAACAGCCAGCCCGGCAACTCTTATCGCGACAAACTATCACGTATTTATTTACATCCCCCTTTCCCCCTCCACCCTTCTTTCTCGTCGCTTCTCGAGGACATCGACTTGATCTACGAATTGTTCGCGTGAATCTTTACGACTTTTACACTGCGCACTTTGATACGCACTCTGCTACGTCGAGTGCGATTACTTTTTCATATGTATATATGAGACAATTTCGGTGACACGCGCGGCATGACAACTTCTGTAATGCTTCTCAGTATAAAAGCTCTTATATACGTATATACGTGATACATCTCGACATCATATATACCATTGAATTTTGTTTCCTCTGTAAAAAAATTTTTTTTTTTTTTTTTATGAACTTAATAAGTTTCGCAAGCCTTGTGTGCCGTACACGTTTCGCGCCATAATATCACGAAATGTAAAGTATTGCGTCAAAAGGATTAAGTCTCGAAAGCATAGAAATTGCGGCGCAAGCATCGTAGCGGATTCGTAAATAGCCGAGCATGTGCGCTCGTGAAAGAAGGGACAGGGGTTGGGAAAGGGGGACAGGGGGTGGCGCGACTCATCGTCGTCGTTTGCACGACGTACGCGAACGGGTTAGCGTGAAGCTGAAGAACGAGGCTGCCGGGAAAGGCACTTTGTTCTTCTCGCAGCTCGTTCTCCCGCGTGTCGAGGCACCCCGCGTAACGTTTGTCACGAAAACAGCCGTGAAATGTATGCGCCCCCATTCGCCGGGCGACAGTTCCTCGACGGAGTTCCTTAGTCATTTCCCTACCGGGTGGGAGACCGTCAGCTTTGCCCTCTCTTCACCCCCTCCCCCCCCGCACTCGTGTTCCGGGGGGGATACGCGCTCGGCATAACGCGAAATTTCTCCCTTTTCCACCCCTTCTCGCCGTCGCTAAAATATTAACTCCATTACGCGGCGACACGACGCCGCTACTCGTTCGACTGAGATCGCTCTCCATTTCTCGAGGAACAAAAACAGCGTCGAGTCGGACGGGCGCGCCCGTCCGAGGACTCGCACTACTCGTCGCGCGTATCTCTTTCGCGCGACAGAATGTTTCCACGATGAATTCAAGAGCCGATCCGTGCGCTCTCACACAATGCCAGCAGAGCCGACTAAATGTGAACACTCGACATTTGCAGTGCATCTCTCCTTTGCCTCTCTAAATTAATTTATCGCCCTTAATATATATACATACAGAGTGTCTTGCCATTACGTGTCCTTTTAATAACAAATTCTCTTGTCAATTTGGTGAAGATGATTTGCCGTCAATGAAAATGTAGAGAGAAGTCATTATTTTTTTCAAATTTTCATTTTTTTATTATTATAGGTTCTTTGTTACTAAATAAGCTTTAAATTAAAATTTTATTAAAGTAAACTTTGCTTAAAATTAACTGCAAAATGTGATTTTGTTAATCTTTTAACTTTTCATAAAGTTTAGTTTGAGAAAAAGACCCTTTTTTTTCAATTGTTTTTAACTCGGAAATTATCGATGCCTCGACATTCGCTGAACAAAAAATTACCCAAAAAATCAGTGAGTTATTAAAAAGATTCCGGTGATTGTGAAGCACTCTAAATATACATAAATCTTATATAACTTCATAATTTAATAACTTTGGCAGTCTATTTTTTAATTGTAGTAGGAAAAAAATTTTTATCTTTTCTTTCTTTTCTGCTTATAAGTCTTTACACAAAAATTTTAGTTTAAGCATCTTTTCTTGAGAACATTATTAAATTATCGCTTTAGAAAATATGTTTTAGACTCGAGTCTTTTGAAATGAGAAAATATAAGGACATAGAGCCTGTGTGACGAAAATGATACTCTCGAGAACCGGCGTGGACGTATTATCTCGTAGGAGCAGCGTACATTTCGGCGGAAATTTTGCAGGAATCCGAACCCATATTGCAAGCGTCGCGTAAAGACCTCGACATCTTCCGATATCTATCTTCGTACTAAAGGCGCAGCGCCGAGGCGGTGTAGAGTTACTTTGTACGACGGAACCTATCGGAGATATTGAAAACTCGAATCCGAAGCCTCGAATTCTCGTTGTAAGGACGACGATGACGACGACGATGCGTTCCTTATTCGAAGCAACGAGGGGATCGATCGAACGTAATATTTTTTGATTATCAGTGGTAACCGGAGCAATTCCCGATACGACCATTTGAATATATTTACAAAAAGTAGATGGATGCTCGCGAAAATATCTCGCTCGTAAATGTGAGATTCTTATTTGGCTCGCGCAATTACGTTGCTGTATTATATTATAATAATTGCGATGCATTGCAGTATTTTTTTTCATGCATGGAGTTCAACGAGAGCATGGTTCAACGAGATGTAACAAATGCGATAAAAACCGATAAATTCTGATTGCTTCAACAAGAAAGAATATCTTTAGCACTTGCATGTATGCATATCGGATGTATATTTTCCCACATCGTGTTATTTTTTTTCGTATATATAATATTATTAAAATGTAATGTGAAGAGAAGACAATGAATTTTTTATTTTATTTTTACAAATATTTATTAGTATGGTTGAGTCACACATTGAAATGTTAATCATGATATAAAAGTAGAGAGAACAACTTTATTCTTTTTTATTATTTAATACGGATTATCTTTGTAGGTCTAATGGTTACGCGATTCACGCCTATCTCGCGTTAGATGATTCATCAAGGGTCAGTCATCAAAAGTGAACCTGTACATATTGGCTTTTATAGGATAACGTAAAGGTGCAAGACGGGCTTTAAGCCGAGTTAATTAATGCATTATAGCGGATATGCTATAATCCATGTGCGCAGCTTTTATGCCGCAGGGTAAAAAGTGTGTTCGCGTTGGTATAGCATAACTCCTTGGGATACTAAGAAAAATCACATAATAATTAATTACTAAACTATTAATTATTCACTACGAATTTTGCAGTTGTCAGACGGCTTCAAATATATAATCTTGAAAATATATAAAAATTCTCGAAAAGAAAATATATACTTATATTATATTGTAATTATATAATATCTATCATAAAAAATAACTTTCTCGAATAAACTTTCAATAGCCAAGAGAAATTTAATACCATAAAATGCACTTTCACAGAGAGAGAAAAGATCGGGAAGAAAAGATACATCTCTTTTTATTTATATATACAGTTGTAATAAATATCTTGATGTTCTGAAGAATTTCGTACTGTGTTTCAAGCGCTTATTACACATCAGTAAATATTCGACATGTAATTTCGTTTCACTAACAAAGACAAATCTTTGACATGCTCCGTGTTAATGATCAAAGCTCGAACAGTGATTCTTTTCGAGTTAGCATTCCTCACCGTCCATTCAAAATACAAATGCAGGATCCTTGTTCCGGTTTCGAACGACTCTGACGGCAATTACAGGGCGGGTTACATTCGCAACCCATTCTTCGCGCTTCCATATTCCATAAAACACGACGAGAACAACAAAAGCCGATCATAAAGCTGTCCATTTCAAAGAGAAAGGACCATCGACCGTTGGAATAGGCAGGAAGAGAGTAGAGTGATCTCGACGCACTTCCTCAATACAAGTAACAGGGAGAGAGATATTCGCACATACGCGTACATGTAATACACGCTTCAGCGAGATAGCTACTAGACGTTACTTTATATCCTACAACCGAGCAACGATCGATACCGGGCGTTAACACGATAACTCGTTGCCGGCCGGCTCGAATGACGTTCAGAGATTATTGGAGATTCCGTTATAATGAGTTTGCGTTTATAGACAGTGGTCGTCCCGGGGTGGTGACTGAGGCCGATCCCGCCGCGGTGCGGTCCGCGAACTTTTGTCAAGTTACCAGTAAGTAATTTTCGCTAATTAATTACCGGGCCTTAACCCGTCTCCGGTCTCTGTAATCTTACGGCGGAATTCAAGTTTTAAATTAAATTCGGTCCCACCGTTCTCTTGCGCCGTCGTCCTTTACCTTCCTTATCATCGCCTTATATCGTGATAAAATGTGCGTGTCAGACGCAAGAAGAGACGCGACTCTGCAATTTTCGAAGAAAATAAACTTTTTTTTTATTCGGACGAAATGTTCCATTTTTTCTCGAACGAAATTATAATCTAACTTGTCATTATTTTTTCTCGTTATCAACGTTTTAAAACTCAAATCTGTTCATAATTTTGTACGTCCAACCCAGACATAAGAAAGCATTAACATTATCTTCAAAATATAATTTCTTTATGTTAAAATAAATTCGATTAATCATAAATAAATATAATTGTAACATAAAATAAACTACATAAATAAAAACACAAGATTAATATAATATACGTATAAATAACAGCTCAAATTGTGTGTTAAAACTTTAACTGATGCATATGTATCTGACTACAAAACTTGCAGAAAGGTTACATCTTATCTCAATATTTTTTAAATATGATATATTTAAACAATTTAGACATAATTTTAGATCATTATAAATTTACACATGTTTGCACATTCAAAAAATAGCTTGTTGAAATTACAAGCATTTTTATTGTTACAGCAAAAACTAAAACCTCGCTAATGCTTGCGTGAACAAATATTTTTATACTTATATTTGTTCGGATATTATCCAAATTATTTTTAACGATTTTTAACGAAAAGAATTATTTTTATATCATATATTTTTATACAGAAGTCCCTTCATAAATGGCCGTAATTCAAAAATTCCTTTTATTTCTTAAATTAAAGAAGATAGATTATGACAAATACATATATATCACAAAGAAAAAAATTAAATGGTTCAAACTCTATTGTTGGCACAATTATTATTCATAAAAATTATTTATGTTTGAAAACGGAAGAGATATAATTTTATATATAATTTTATTATATTATAAAATAATCATATTATTATTAAAAAATAAAACATATCTCTTTCCGTTCTCTAACGTAGAAAATTTTTATAAATAATAATTATGCTAACACTAAAATTTAAACTGTTATATGTATATATATAAAAAATTCATTATAACTTTGCGCAGTTATTAACATATAAAATTTTTCAATAAATACTGCGAAAAACGAAATAACTGAAATGCGAAATACGATAAATACGAAAAAATATTTATAGGATTTAACTTATTTGGAAAAAAAATATACGCGTATATGTGTGATGGCTGTGATTCGATGATTCAGAGCGATATATCCTAGGATTTAGAGTCAAGTTAAAAGCTGTAGACGAGCATTGTGCGAAACAATGTCGTCATCATTGTACCTGTTTTGCGTGGCTTTGATTGTTCCGCGTCCCCCCGCGTTCAATGACGCTCGTCGGTCGGATGACTGCTGCTCGTGTACTCCACTTACCGGCCAGGAAATGGCGATGTGTGTAGCAACGCGTATTCGACGAGCGCGCCGAAATATCCGCTTTTGCCCCAGCCAGCGTAACACGCGCATACGAGATGCACGTGTTGCATGGAATTGGTGCAACGTTTACCGTCGAGCTCGTCGCTCGATGCTCGTTGTACCTCGCGTTGTGTCGATTGGTTATCGTTGCCATTTTAACGTAACAAACTTCTATCTGCGAGCATTAATTATATTGCGTGAAATCTTTTGCTATTGTTCAATAATTAATGATTCGACGACAGGATGAATGAAGCGCTTAATCCGATATTTAATGCCGGATACTCGCTCGTATCCGATTAATCCCGCCATTCCGTCGTCACCGCCGGCTGAATATATCCATGAATCAATCACGAGTGAGTATGTATGCGAATATATTGTACATATATATATATCTGGAAATGATAAAGAATTCAGCGATTCAATCCAGCAATTTCAGTCCCCGCGGAATTTTTTTCATAGAACGTATATATTTGAAATTTATAGTATACGCGATAAATCCGGGCCATAATCTCGATATCGGTGCGCACGTGCGCACCCGTTTAGGTTCTGTGGCTCTGGAGCGTATCTCTAATAAAAATCGCTCCTCCCCGTCTTCTCTCCGCTCCGCGTCTCGGGCGATGTCGTATTTATTTATCCAGTCGTGCACGGATGATAACGACGCGAGCGTTTCATTCATTGTTAGCGATGCTGGAACAGTGCTATGAAAACTACGTTATTTGTATGCCGCGAGCGCGGTCTCCTTAACTGCGACAATACTTTTCCACCGTCAAAGAACCCCGGACTCAACTCCCTTCCCCTAAGCCCCAAAGGGAGGCAGCGAGACGGAAGAAATATGGAAATGGCCGGGAATCAAGGAAGGGTCACGACTCCCTAGCCTCCGAATTAGAAGAATTAAGTAAAGAGCCAAACTCCCTTATAAAGGGATTTCCCTCTGTCGTACGGAATACGAGAGAGAGCGAGCGACGGATTGGGACGCGATTAGAGCTGCATATCGATGACGCATATATTCAACGCATCAACAAGTTTTATTTACGGTACGCGCCGCGGGATATCGATATAATTGATGCAGCATCATATTAATTTATGACGTGGGTTTTTTTCGCAAAAATTACACTTACTGTGTGCATTACAGAAAAAAATAATCTGTGTAAGATAATGTATTCGCGATATTATTGAGTATAAATCTAGCGAAGATAAATTGCTTTTCTTTGCAAATTACAAGAAATGAAATAGCATATTTCAAATTATTTCGACATCTAGAACATCGATCTAACACATTCATTATTTATGTACTAATATAAATTTATATATATATACATATATATATATATAAATATACACTAGCGGATCCTGACGTCGATAATGGGGGGAGGGGGGGTTGCAAAATTATTTTATTTAATATTTTTGGTTTTATGATTAGCTTTTATTCCAGGATCAACGACGTCAATAGCTCTTTAATGTTTGTTTTTCTTTATTTATATTTTTTAAACAAATTCAGCAAAACTGTTTCTTTTAATTTGCAAGGGGGGGGGGGGGTTTAACCAGGATCTGCCAGTGTATATATATATATATATATATATATATATTATATATAGATATAAAGAATTTCTCGCCTAATTATTTTCATGCAACGAAATTATCTCATCATTTCGTCGTATGTCTGACTTAATCTAAACTTAACTCCTTGAATGCGTAATGAGTATAATTTACAATGTATTTTATATATACATATTGTATATATTATATAGATATAAAGAATTTCGCCTAATTATTTTCGTGCAACGAAATTATATCATTATTTCGTCGTATGTCTGACTTAATCTAAACTTAACTCCTTGAATGCGTAATGAGTATAATTTACAGTGTATCTTATACTTTTATATATATATACATATATATATTTTATATAATATATATGTAAAATATATATATATATATAAAAGTATAAGATACACTGTAAATTATACTCATTACGCATTCAAGGAGTTAAGTTTAGATTAAGTCAGACATAGGATGAAATAATGAGATAATTTCATGCACGAAAATAATTAGGCGAAAAAAATTCTTTATATATATATAATATATACAATATGTATGTATAAGATACACTGTAAATTATACTCATTACGCATTCAAGGAGTTAAGTTTAGATTAAGTCAGACATACGACGAAATAATGAGATAATTTCGTTGCACGAAAATAATTAGGCGAAATTCTTTATATCTATATAATATATACAATATGTATGTATAAGATACACTGTAAATTATACTCATTACGTATTCAAGGAGTTAAGTATAGATTAAGTCAGACATACGACGAAATGATGAGATAATTTCATGCACGAAAATAATTAGGCGAAATTCTTTATATATATAATATATACAATATGTATGTATAAGATACACTGTAAATTATACTCATTACGCATTCAAGGAGTTAAGTTTAGATTAAGTCAGACATAGGACGAAATGATGAGATAATTTCGTTGCACGAAAATAATTAGGCGAAATTCTTTATATCTATGTAATATATACAATATGTATGTATAAGATACACTGTAAATTATACTCATTACGCATTCAAGGAGTTAAGTTTAGATTAAGTCAGACATAGGACGAAATGATGAGATAATTTCATGCACGAAAATAATTAGGCGAAATTCTTTATATATATAATATATACAATATGTATGTATAAGATACACTGTAAATTATACTCATTACGCATTCAAGGAGTTAAGTTTAGATTAAGTCAGACATACGACGAAATGATGAGATAATTTCGTTGCACGAAAATAATTAGGCGAAATTCTTTATATATATATATATATATATATATAATATATACAATATGTATGTATAAGATACACTGTAAATTATACTTATTACGCATTCAAGGAGTTAAGTTTAGATTAAGTCAGACATAGGACGAAATGATGAGATAATTTTGTCGCACGAAAATAATTAGGCGAAATTCTTTATATCTATATAATATATATATAATATATATTATATCTATATAATAGCCTAATTATTTTCGTGCAACGAAATTATCTCATCATTTCATCCTATGTCTGACTTAATCTAAACTTAACTCCTTGAATGCGTAATGAGTATAATTTACAGTGTATCTTATACTTATATATATATGTACACTAGCGGATCCTGACGTCGATAGCTCTTAATGTTTGTTTTTCTTTATTTATACTTTTTAAACAAATTCAGCAAAACTGTTTCTTTTAATTTGCAAGGGGGGGGTTTAACCCCCAAACCCCCCCCCCAGGATCCGCCAGTGTATATATATATATATATATATATATATATACTAGAATAACCCAAGTGCGCGTTACGCGCGCGCTATTCTTTAGTTTTGTATTAAAAAAATGATATTTAAAAAAAATTATATAAAGTTAACTTTCATATTTTTTTACAGAAATCAGTTGATTAAAGCGTTAATTTACTAATTAAATTTTAAAATAAAAATATGTTATAAAAATTAAAATAGTAATATGTTGTAAATAATATGTTATAATACGTTATTTTTTATTAATATTTTTTGATAGAAATCAGCTGATAACTGTCAAAAATATTAAACGAGTTTAAAGTATTATAACATATTATATTATTTAAAACATTATTTAAAACATATTATATTATTTTAATTTTTATAACATTATTTTAAAAATTAATTAGCAAATTAACGCTTTAATCAACTGATTTCTATCAAAAAATATTAATAAAGCGAAAATTTGCTAATTAAATATTCTAGCTTACATATTTATATTTATATTGTGTATGTTATAATTTGTTAATTAAATTTTAAAATAATAATATGATAAAAGTTATAAAATAGTAATATGTTGTGAATAATATGTTATAATACCTTATTCTCGATTAATATTTTTTCTTTCTAAAGCTATATCCTTTCAAACGAATCTTCTTCGAGTTTTAATTAATTATTATTAATATTAAGTCATGTATATATAGTATCGCGCGCGCGTTAGTAGAGTGAAGTTGCCGATGTATAGCCGCGGCCATTACCGAAACGCCGCGAGTATCAGGCAGTTGGAGCTGCGTCCCGCTGTGATTAATTAGTAAGCATAATCGTTAGAAACGATTTTTAATTTTTGCATTGTAATATTTATTAATCGCATATCATAATTTCAACGTTAATATGTAGTCGTAATTGTTCGAAACGCATATTTCGCGAAAAATTCGATGCAAAATCTCTTGCTAACATAACCCAACTTAATCTGTTTTCGCGCGCGTGAATGTGTTGCGATCCGTGGATATATCTATCGTTAATTCTAACTTACATATTTATATTGTGTATATTATAATGCGAAATAATAAAATTATTCTAATATATATGTATTTTATTTGTTACAGGTAGCAGTGCGATACACAGTGCGATTCGATTGCGTCGTGTCGGGAGTGCCGTGTAGTAAAGTGTCGCGCGTCGGGAGTGCCGTGTAAAATTTCGCTTGTCGGGAATGCCATGTAAGTAAATTATCGGACAATCGTAATTATTCGTGTTTTCGCGAGTGTCGTGAGTGCTACGAAGGAGCAATGACGGTCAACCAAGAGAGGAGGAGGAGGCCCGGGGAGGCATCGAGCGACAGCGGAGCAACTGCGAGGTATGTAATAAACATTTTTTCTAAACTACATTGTTTATGAGATATTCAACACACATATATGTTTATACATAATTTGAATATTTTGTTTTCAGATCAATGTGTGCTGTGTACTACAACTCCGCTATTGCACGTATCGGTGAGTGTGAAATTGTTTATATAAATATTTCTATAGCGGTAATAGGGATGTATATAGTATGTTGAAAATATTAAAATAGTAATATATTTTAAATATGTTATAATATCTTATCCGCGATTAATATTTTTTGGCAAAAATCAGCTGATAATTGTCAAAAATATTAATCGAATGTAAAATATTATAACATTCCTTTCTAAAAAAAGGCACGTTAAGTCGATTCTCGCAAGTATTGTTACATCTTTTTCGCGATACTGATTGACTGATTTCGATTCGCATTATGCGTTATATTCGTAGCATCGAGAGGCTGTCATCGCGAGGGTTAGTAGTTTAACAATTTGTTCAAAATAAAATAAAATTAAATAATATGTTTTAAATAATATGTTGTAATATTTTATCCGCGATTAATATTTTTTGACAGAAATCAGCTGATAACTGTCAACAATATTAATCGAGTTTAAAGTATTATAATATATTATTTAAAACTAATATCATTATTTTATTTAATTTTATTTGGAACAAACTGTCAAACTGCTATCCCTCGCGATGACAGCTTCTCGATGCTACGAATACAACGCAAATCTTGACAGTTAATGAGCATCGCAGAAAAGCAGCAGCAATAAACTTTGATATATGCGAGTATCGACTTTACATATCTTTTTTAGAAAAGGATAAGGATGAAAAATGAAAATAAAAATAAAGATTAGGAGCATCCTTTCCTCCTGCGGCTTAGTGGGTCATGATACGAAATAAATGAGGGAATGAGAAAGGATAAATCGTGTTTTCAGAATTGAGTTTCATACAATTCTTTGCAAAAAATTGAACTAAAACATTAAGAAAATATATATAAATAATTGTTTTTTGATCTACAAATAGTAAGTATACACTTAGAAACAATTTATTATTTATTATTGAATTAATTATCAAATAATTAAATCTAATAAAAACATACGCATCCGTAAAATAAGGATAAGCATATCCCGTGATACATTAATCATCTAATAAGTAATTAATTTATATGTTAAAATACTTATATAATTTAATTTAATATCTCGCGTATACAGGGTATCCGATAATCGCATCTCTCGTGTGCAGATTTAGCTAATTAAACCGAGGAAAGTCCGTTTTGCGATCTTCGCAAAATTAAGGAGAAAATAATTAAAATAGATCAGCCAATTCGCGCGAATAAATTTTATCGTGTTTGATCCACACGGAAAAGTGGAAGCGAAAAATTCGTGTCAATACAAACACACATTATAATCATATTTGTTAGCTTGTAAGTGCCTTGTGTGATACACAGTTCATCTTAATATATATATATATATGCAAAACACACGCATATTATATACGGCAAAGATTCTCAACACGTTGCGTGATACCTCTGTAGCGATGAGCGATGAATTCGCGCAATCTCCCTCGAGAAAGGGAGAGGGTGCGAACGCTTAGATTTACTTATCTCTTCCTCGCGATGTGCATATATACTATATTTCACAGCTGATATCCCTACGAATGCGTAACGCACGTGCGCGAGCACAGTCACAGTTATTATAATCACGGTGCACGCAAACGCACACATATACATACAGCTACGCATATAGCTATGCATACTTACCGTGGAGAGATAATCGGCAAAGTGGGGAAGATGCGCTGGTTAGCGAATATCGTGGATATCTTCCTCTTCCACCTTCTCGCTGTCGTGAAAGCCTAGCTCTCATTATTACGCTAACAAAATTCTCACATTTTCCGCAAAATGTTCCCTTCGTGTTAATGAACGACTTATCTTCATATTTGCTGTCACCATGTGCACGAAGCCCAGAGAGCTCGTTTAGAGAAGTTGGGTTAGCCCGCTAACTGTAGCGGCCGCGGAATTAATTGAGAGACCTCTCCTCTTCCTGGCTATATCTCGTTATACGAGTAAATTCTGAATTCTGGTAACTGTTCATCGGAGTCTGAAAACGAGCCGCGGCAGAGTCTGCGCGCTCAGCAATATAGCCATGAGAAATAATATCTGGGAGCGTAATTGCTTTTTAAAAGCCCGCCGGTTTCGCGGATTTTGCCCGCGTAATTGTTAATGACTTTTTTAATGGCGGAAAATGCTGTTTTCAAATTGACCCGTAAAATTTCCCTCGTCGTCTATGGTAATAATTTTTAAACTTGATCGCGATATAGAAAATATCTATTATCGTGAAAAAAGAATCGATTAATCCAAACTTAACGAGATAACCGACACGTAGAATATATGTAGAATATTGTAGATAGAATTTTATGCTACATATTATATACAATATTATTAATGAGAAATTGATTAAAAATAATCTTTTTCTTTCTTTTTAGTCAGAAGAGATATTATCTTCAATAATCTTGTGTTTATTAATTAAAAATTAATCAGTTTGTATTAATTGTGATAATGTCAAGTACATTAGACACGTGTGTAAATTGAGAACATGATATTTTACATTGCGACAAAAAATGCGGTGAAACATTTATAATATTGCATTTATATCACATAACAGCAAGTAGGTCTCGGGATAAAGTGAGAAAAGGAGCAAAGGACAAATAAGAGAATATACACGGCGCTGTTACAAATCCATGAGTCCTTTATTAAGAAATACTGCATCGTTCCGACAATATCGCGCGAAATGGTAGTACGAATATAATCTTCAAGCTATGAGAGCTTCGACGCAGCCTCCTTCTCGAGCTGTCGACTTTGCTCGGAGCGTTTTCCAGGGCGGCGTTCCGGAGTTTTGACATTGGATTAGCCAAAAGCAGCGTAAAAGTCCCCTTCTCATCCCCCTCACTCCCGTGTGTAAAACTTTAATTACATTTAAATATAAGTAAGTATGCCCCACGCGCGCGCGGGAACCACCGAGTACCACCGAGTACCATCTATTCGGGAGAATGTGGTGCGACTTCCCTAAAGGGGACTTCTCGCTACCCTACGATCCGCCTTTTATTCATCCCCCGCGCCTTGCCGAGGGCAATCGTCGAATCGCTCGCGACCGCGAAACGTTCGGATAGAAACGCTACGTCGATCGGCGATTTATGCCCGAGAGCTCGCAAAACTTGCGGACGAAGACGAAAGGAGGAACGGTTTCAATGCGCGCGCGCGAATTTTTTTTTCTTTTTTCTTTTTCTTTTTCTTTTTCTTTCCGTCTCCTTTTTTTTCTTCTCGGCAGCCGCGCGCAGCAATTTACTCCCACGCAAACTTGCAGCTGTAAATATCTAAATTCGAAATTGTTCGATAGGGAAGACTGCGTATTTCGAATAGATTATATTGACATATTGCTAATGATTCCGAGTCTACCTCCTTACAAAGATGAAATGGATAGATGTACAAGATTTAGAGATAAAAATGGAACATACTTAATAGAGAGATGATTCGTAAATTTGTTTTAAAATATCATGTAATTTCTAGTTTTTTTACGCTTATATGTAGAATTTTATTATATGTTGTGAAGATGAACACCCAAAGCGATGTTAAATGTTTACAAAAAATATATTCAGTTTATAACTCTCTATGTTACAAAAATAAGAAAAAGAAAAATGGAAAGGAGATTTTAATTTAACAAACCATCTGTTTGTGTTAAAATATTAAAACTATTTTCTAAAATTACTTTTATTTGCATTTAGTAGTGATTCAAAAAAGAATTATTAGCAACACACCAATTTTTAGCCAAATAAATTCAATCTTCCCATCATACATTCGGATATTTCGGATAAATACGAATACTAGCTCATCTAGTAAAGACCGAAGTGCTCGGATATATTAGAATTGGTCAGAATAGAGATGGGAAAGAGAAAGACAGAAAAAGGAAGGGAAGAAAATTATGAAATTTTATACCATTTGTTCAAATAATCGAATAGTAAGAGTTCATGCGGTTTTGCAGATCTGTTTACTTTAGTTTCAAGAAAATATATATATAAAAAATAGATAAAAATAACAAGGAAAATAACTAAGTTTAGTTTTAAAAAAATAAATTCTCAAACAAAAATTTGGAATCAATATTTATTTTTAAAAAATGTCGAGAGAGAGAAGGAAAAAGACAGATTTTCTTCATTTATCTTTATATAATTCAAAAACTATCATTTTATACATACCCGAATATATTATAATTGTAAAATATTAGCTGCAAATTCCTCAAAGTACCTGGTATATCAACATATTCTGTTATTAAAAACATTTATTATGGAACTTTAATTAGAAACTACTGCTCTATGCATTGTATGAAATTCGATTTTTTTACTAATATACGAATTTTATCCAAATTATCCGAATTACATTCAAATGACTGGAATCATACATTTTGAATAATGATATTACGCGAATTATATGGATATTTCGATCTCCGAATCGATTTATGGCAGTGCGCATTTGAACATTCTGGATATATCCGAGTACTTCTATATATCCGGAATCCTCTCGGATTTGAGAACCTCGCTTGAAAATCGCTCGTCGCGACAAACAGACACGACGAACGTACGTATGCAACACCAAAACACGACGGAACGAAAGCGCGCCTGAACAATCTCGATGACGCGACAAGGAGAAGACGGAGACACGACAGAGATATAGACAAAGTAGATGACACATCGGGCGACGTTAGCGCCGGTATCGCTAGAGAGACGCGTTCGCCGCGTTAACTCGGGTGGCCGAGGCCACCTCCTAGACCGATCCGATCCGACCGGTCGATCGATGGTGTATCCCGACCGGATTCTGCCGGGGAGAGTAGACGCGGAGACCGTCGTGGGAGAGCCGACGCGCGGGGCGTAGCCCCCGGGATTCTCTCGTCTCTCGCTCATCCTACCGGTCGTTCAGGACCTCGGCGCAGATCAGCATTGACAGCAGATGCAACGCCAAGTAGGGACGCACGGTGGAGTGTGCCGTGGACGCCAGGGCGTAAGCGTAGGACGAATAGCATTCCCTGCGACCGTAATACATATACACATGCATATATATACATACATTACATACTAAAACTTTAACAGGGTGTCGAGATTAGTTTGCGTAAAAAAGGGGTGAAAAAAAAAGTCACTTTAACTTGCCGGCTCGAACCTAAGTAACGGTCGAGAAGAGAAGATAGTTTCACAGATACGATGATCGTTCTATGTGCGTACTTGGAAGCGTGTTTATGTACAGCTAGAGGAGAGATGGGATCCAAGTTTCGACTCGTCGTCGAATCTTGTCGCAAGTCTCCGAAGCTTGATGCTTTCGTGACCTCGGAAAGTTTGGGAACAAACTGACTGAGCGACTCGGAGCCGGATGCCAACCTCGATATTGCGTCCTTGTTATCGTCTCGCGCGATGTGCCGATTCAGAGAAAAAAAAAAGTTGATTTCTTTATTCCGTGAGTAACACATATTTTTTTTTTCCGGTCACAGTGTTTTATCCGATGCATAATGCATTTGCCTCGCTTTGCGAAGGCTTTGCATCGAGTCGTTTAAAAATTTATCTCCACGGCGCTTGTGCGTTTCCATTATTTTTGCAAGCGGTCACTCGCGAGGTGTTACAACCTCGGCTCGCTAATACGAAATTGCTCGCAACTTCGAAACATCACCGCGCTAAACTACCTCTTAGCTGAGAACTCTCTGAAATCTTTGAGGCTCTTCCAAGACTTTGCGAGATTACATGACGCTTTCAAACTACGAGGGCTTTCATGGTGCTTAATTTACGAAGAAGACGTCCCGCCGCCTTTTGGAATATTGAAAAGTGCAGTAATCCCTCTCTATCCGTCTTTCCGTTTATCTATCTTCATGCCGACATTTATCTAGTCTGTTACTGACTTGATTCACTTTATAATTTCAATTTCGGTCGAGACAACTCTTTTGGGATTTAACCCTCCTCTTCGTTCGTTTCAATATGTCAGACTTTGAAATAGCGTTCCGGAGAATCAACAATGTTAGTTGTTAGTGAACGCGTATGTAGAAGATGTTTATATAATTTGCCTAATGTATATAATTTTTGTCGTGCCAATATAGAACTTTTTACATCTCTTTTAGATCTCTTTAATAAATGATAGATTATATTGATTTTAATTTTTGTATGTCCATTACCAGTTCTTGTTAAACTTGCAATTATGAAAAATGTACTGTTTAAGCTATAAGTAATTAATTTGTATAAGGGAGAGATTTTAGTCTAGTTAATTTTAAAATTGCATGGTTATACTGTACAAAGTATTATCGATTGTATTATATTAATAATAATTTGCGAAATTAGAAACTTTTAAAACATGCAAACTTCCGTAAACAAATTATTCTCATTTTCAAAATTTTCCACATCTTCGTTTCCATTTTGTGACAGTATTATTAGCGGTGTAATGCGCGCAATGTACTTTGATCTAATTGGTATTCCCTTCACGTGTACGCAACCAATTAACGACAAATTCTCGATAGATTCCAAGTTCATGTACGTTATCCAAGGGGTTGATACACCCCACTTGCGTTTTCGACGGAATAGAGAGCGATCGAATTAAAAATTCTCGCGTAAAGGTTCGTGAGAGAACTCATTATCAATATTGAATTTATATCTGTGCTTATTAAAATGAAATAAGATTGCATATCAAATGAAAAGGGAAGTCAACATTAGTGATTAATTTCCCTTGAATATGAAATGCTTACTGAAGAAAATTACACAAGACTCAATTTTCTTCGCAGGGAAAATCTCTGTATCTCTTTCTCTGAAATGAAACTAGTTTGCCAATATCACAGATACATCTTTGCGACGACGCGATTTTCATACATGTACCATCACTGTTTGGCCTGATCCGCGGGTTAGATCTCAAAATCTTGACGAAACGAGAGTCACCCAGAAAAATGCTTGCGAGATCACACGTATATCGAGTATATCGAGATGAGAAATTTTGCCAGAGTTACCGAAACGCGCGCGAATCAAGAGTTACAAGGCGTGGCGTACCTGTAGGACTCGGGATTGAGCCTGGTCACGGTACAGTAATGATGCAGCGCACAGACTCCGTTGAGAGGACCGCCGCAGCCCCAGATTTGCTCCACCTCGCGCGGTAGCGAGACCGTGTTGGCCGCGTAATACCTGGAGCAGAGAGAACGTGCAAACACACACGCGCGCATGATACGGTGTACAAACATACCGCGAGGCGTTACGCGAGGAAAGATAATGTATACATGTATACCGAGAGACCGAGCTTGTGCATTAAGAGGACTGGTCGCGGGACTACCGGGACTGTCATTAGCATCGTAATGGCGCGCGTCTCTGTCTCGAAAGGGGTAAGATAGTTATCACAATGTCGCACGGATGGGCTACGAATATTATCGCGCGAGAAATAATTGCCGACTCGCGGAGAGAAACGTGTGCGCCGGGAATTATTAATCTCGCGTCGACATCACACGCGACATCGTGTCTTAATGTAGGGAAGGGAACACCCGTCGAAAATTTCAACCGCGTACCGCGGCCGGCAATTAAGCGAAATTACTACCAAACAACGATAATAACATAAGCGAACGCGAGACATACTACAAATACGCCCGGTTGATTCAAGATCGCGATTAGCAGAACGATATGAATGCTATTTCTGGACGAGCGTTGTCTCACCTCTCGAGAAAAACTAAGAAAAAAAAAAAAAAAAATGTCAGCGACATGAAACACGCGATTTAAGATGTAATCGAGGCCAGTGTTCAACGAGGAGGGATACTGTTATGGTTTCAGAGATATGTACGCGAGCCCAAATCGAAGCTAATCGATCCGTCTCATCGCGCGCTACGTACCTAACGAAGGCGTAATCATTGGATTGCGTAAATCGGTCAGCCAGATCGTGAAGAGTGATGGCCGATATCTCTTGCAGCTCATAATATTCGAGCAGCGAGTACTCGATCACCCAGTTCGCTTTGCCGTTTGAATTTGCCTCGGGCAGGTTAAGATAGTACTGCGTGTAATCCAGAATCTGCGCAGCATGCAACACATACATAGACACACATATATACATTTATATATATATATATATTCAATTCATATTCTACATTTCTGCATCCCTTTGAAATCGACACGTCGCGCAAATAGACGTTACAGGAATGGCGCGCGGCGGAGATATTATTATCGAGAATGTATGTGTACGCGCCCCATCGCCACGTACCTGTCCGGTGTTAGTTTCGAACTTGTACAATCGCAAACCCGGGTTGTTGGGCCCTCCAACGGCGCTCGGAGTTACACTTGGAGCCATCATTATCCAGGATACGGGCAGACCTGTTTAGTACCGTTTTGCAGAATAATTAATCGCGCGCTGAATATTAATAATATTTGAGATCAAAGCGACAGTTGATGAAACGATAGCAATGCGCTGGATGCGAAAATCGATAACAAAAAAATTGAAATAATTGATCAATTAAATAGATTTGTTTGCCTGAGGAATTGATATGAAAAGGGCAGTTTTAACATGGCGAAATTAATATGAGTCTCAAAATTAAAAAATGTTTGGATTTTTGCAGAGAAAAATAAAATATAATATTAATAATCAACACAACAAATTCTTTTTGAGGGCTGAAAGTCCTAATAACATACATAATTTAGATAAAACTTTTTCAACACGTCACATATCGTGGAAAAGAGTCTCTCTATTTTCATCTAGTTAGTAATCTTGTAAAAATTGAGATTAAAAAAAAATAGGTCGATGATTACAGTGAGGGTTTCTATTTTGACGTAAATTTTTATTTTATGTTTAAAAAAAAATTATATCTTCAGAAAAAAACATTATATTGTATTATTTCAATGTTACGCAAAATATTTGAAATTCTCCCCCAGATCTCTTTTAATATATAATAAGAAAACCACAGTGTTTACTTTCATGAATATCGAGCAGATTTGCTTTCAAATTCATATTTTATGATTTTAAAATATCTATTTCTATTTATAAAATATGAAAATATCAAAGTTATGCAAAAATTTTTAAGTATTTTTCTTTTTTGTTAACATATTGAAATTATACCAAGTCTGATTTAGCGTTTCATCGCGTACAAAACTTACCTATGTCGCTGTAAATTACACGAAATGTATCCGAATGCCAGTGGCCGAAGAACTGTCCTCTGATAATGTCCGAATAGAGTCGCACCGTCTGGAGATACCTGGTGTTATGCCTCTCGTTGAGGGCCGCGGCGCCGCTTTCATGGTCGTCCACTCCCGGAGGCGTGTGGCCGACTATGTACACCTGACCGTTACAGAGCAGAATAGGGAATGAACATCGAACATCGATATTTCGAAAACCTGCATAGTTAACTCCGCATTCCGCCATCAATTTTGCTTTAATATCCATTCATGTAAACTGGATGTTTCTTCCGATACTATTGATGTGTTCTACCTCGCGTAGATTAACCTCCGACATCATTCGCTGTTGCTTGATCCAGAGATACTTTTTGATGCAATATATATGCATATCATAATAAAATCTTTTCTCACATAAGAAATAAAAGAATTTTTTTAATTTTAAATCTATCGAGCGCTCTGCACAGTGGGGTTTAAAAAAAATACTTTTGTACAATTGTAAGTTTTTATCGCGTTTTATCGACTGAATTATAAACACTTGTAGTGTTGTATATATTTATTTTTGTATTGTTAGATTTTTTTTATGTATTTATTATTGTTAAAAATGTTCAATTTTAATACTTTGATAAAAGCATCTATGTAACAATACCGAGAATCTCAATTCGATATATCTAAATTTGCTTGAGCAGATACTGTCGCCTCGTGTTCCACAAATGACGATATATCCAAATCCATTAAAGTATAGAAGTATCTTTCTCTATATCGCAAGTTATTGATATTGGTATCAGAAGACAGTTACAATGTTGTTTCTGATATGGATATAGTTCGCCTCACAGTTTTATGGTCAAAGAGTGCAAGACTAGATTTGCACTGCTCTGTGAGCATAAAACTAAATCAGTTTGATCAATATTTTTTACATATTGCAGTGAAGAAAGACATATCGCAGATAGTTAATAATCGTATTTCAATTTATTACTGAAATTTGTATATATTTTTCTGACAGTGGAATAGGAAAAAGAGAGAAAATAATTCTAAATTTTCGTCCCTGAAAAGGGATATTTGTTTGCTATCTTGTGTTGCAAAGCCTTTCTTTTTATAAAAAGATATAAAAATGAGAAACACACACAAATATATATTATATGTACTCAAGTGCATACATTATATTTGTACAATGTATTAAGTTTTAACTTTAAAATATAACTTTATTAGTAAATTTGTATCGATTAAAAAACTTAGCAATGCTAATATTATAAATTTACGACAGAAAGAAAATAATGATTTAATTTATATAGAGACTAGAGACTGTAATAAGGGGAGGGAAACACACATGGAGAATCAGATGCTAAAATATCGGCGGATCTCGTCCGCAAGCAAAGAGCGGAAGCATTCTCATTCAACAGCGACCCTTAGTTATGTCGCGTGACTGCACCCCGGCTAAACAGACGCTCCGAAGTGAATCACGTACGCGGCTACGCAATGTGTCTCTCGGGACGCAGGAAGTCTCGTTAGCGTCGGCAAACCGGCCAGTCGCCAGTCGAGGACGATTGCACACACATACGTACATACATTGCACACGTTCGATCATGGTATCCGTCGCGACGACGACGGTTGGATACGAAGGACCAGATATCTAATCGGACACGTACGTGAAATTAGTCCCACCGGTTTGGAACGCAAATTGATGTTGGCGCCGAAACGGGAACTTTGATTGAAAAACTAAAGATACCTTTGGTTATCGAGGGAAAATGTATATGTCATATCCTCGGAAAATAATCGCGGAAAGTACGTTAACGACGATTGTTTACATCGATAAAACTTGTAATTTTGTTTTAACTGTTTGATTAGATCTTATTGTTAGACATTCAATGAGGTCAATACTACAATAATAGGTAAATGCCAATTGTATTATCAATAATTGAAGAAAAAATGATGACGACTGACATGTATCTGTGATCAATATTGGTTCGAAATAAGTCAACTACTCCCTTCGGACCGTAGAACATTTCAAGTGAGGTAGTGGATGGTGTGGATAAAACAAAACTTGTTAAGTGGATAACGGTGGAAAAGAAAATGGAGAGAAAAAGCAAGAGATACGTTTTTCATTTTCGCGGATCCTTTCTCGTTGAATCGAGCCATGGGGACAAGATTGTCTCCTCCGAAATGATAGCCGATCGCGAACGCGAAACTTGCGGTTGAACGGGAGAGTGACGGCGCCCGGAATTATATGTGATAGGACGTTGAAACGCAAAAGCACTCGCCCTCTCTTGTTCGCTTCTTTCTCTCTTTCTCCGCGAATAACCGAATTGTCGGCGCCGCGACGAGATTGAAAAATATCGCGCGAAAAGCGCGAGCAGACTTGAAATCGGCGCCGAGGGCATCTTTTGCCGAAGGTGCAGGAATCACGGCTGCCATTCAACGGAGGCACGAACGAATTGGGCACAATGGCCCGCTGATTGGTCAGTTTTGCCCCTGACGCTCTTAAACGACTCGTAATTTGTAATCGCATTATCCAGTCTGACGTTCAAAAACGATCGATCGATCCGTCTCCTTCTCTCAGATAACTGCTCTCGCGACATCGCTCGTTTTCTACTGGAATGCAAGGATTGAGAAGCCCGCTCGGACCGTTTGCGAAGCAGCAGCACACCGGCCCCGGATTATATCTGTCCACAGAAAATCGGATTTCTATCTCTCGGCCCTCGGCGTTCGCCCTCCTCCCTCCTCTCTCTCTCTCTCTCTCTCTCTCTCTCTGCGCTCTTTTTATCCGGGCACATGAGGACGTACAAGATTTTCCGAGAATTCTTCCGGAAATCCCTGGAGAGAGCGTGTCTACGGAGCGATCGAGCGAGTATCGAGATAGAAAAGAAAGGGAAAGAGAGATGGGAGAAGGAGAATTATTGCTGGGTTATCAGAGTCGCGGAACCAACGAGCTGTGCTCGCTATATTTTCCGATTGTTATTACCCTACTGGTCATTTCATCGCTTTGAAGAGTACCTATCGTGCGACAGCTATTTTGCTTCCACGCTCGTTGAATCGCACTAAGAGCTCTTTGAACGAGGGATGAAGAGAAAGAGAGAGAGAGAAGCTTTAGGAGTCTCCTGAGAGCAAGTAGAATATCGCGCATGATTATCGGGCAGAAAATACAGCTGTTTTATCGGGACTGGTCATATGATGCGTTATTGTGATCTCGTCTCCCTAGTCGTCGATCTTATCTCCTTAAAACTTTACGGCTTCTTGAATCTTGTCTACGGTGAACGAAAGATAATTGCAAAAGCAAAGCTCGTCGCTTTAAAAATAATCGTTTAAAACATCGTTCGCGATATCGATTGAGAATCGGAAAACTTTATTTAGGGATTCTAAATGTGCGCGATGAAAATATAAAGACTTTAGCCGCGAATATAGTAAATATTACGAATAATTTCTGACTTTTTTGACCGTAGAGAATCAAAAATTGAAGCGGAGTTTTATTGCGCGCGTAGTACGGAGAGGTATGTTGAAAAATGTACGTCACTCTTCATACACGAATGCCATCCCGTAGAGTCATGTGGGGGAAGTAACATGGTTGCCTTTTCGAACGTGCACGTAGGTGAATGCGCCGATGGTGTCGTGGATAAACGCGATGGCTCTCGGCTCTCTCTCTCTCTCTCTCTCTCTCTCTATCTCTCTGTCGGCTACATCCGTCCGGTTAATACGATCGGGATCAATGGCGGTGGCGTGCAACGGTTTACGTATACGCGAACGGAGGGTCTCTCCTCTCTCCATCTCGTGTATGGAATACCAAGTCCCTCCATAATTTATCGCCGGTCGTGCCATCCCGGTCGCGTGAAGGATCTCCCTCGCGTATGTCGGACTCGTTCTGCACGCCCCCCGCGGCGTAATCGATAACCGATAACCGACCCCGTGCGATATTCGATAGGTCCCGACTCTTGGAAGACCTCCGTTGGTTCCGCGAGCGGGTGATGCCAGAACCATCGCGACTCTCGCGGACCTGACGCGTGCATTAATTGCCCCGCTGATCGAAGAGAATAAATTTCCCTTCGTCTCGCTTGAATGTAACAATCTCCGATGCGAAACGTAATGAACATTACCTTTCGATTTGTCATCGTGTTTTATGGTGAGCACCCGAGCACCTGAAGAGAGATAGAGAGAGAAAGTGCACGTGTGCAATACGTCGAACCGGAAACTTTCCGGAGAAATTGTATTCATTGGGAATAGAGAGTCACCGTAGAATTTGCATTTGAATCTTCGACATGATTATACAATTTGCCCCGTCCTTCCTGCGAGTTAGCCGCGATTATAAATTTCTACGCGCGAGAGCCTCCATAAAGCTAAATTGTCGACATGTGCGCCACGAGAGGGATAGAGCCGATAAGCCATCGAATAATGAACTGAAACGTGATCAAGAAAATCGAAAATTGCCATGTGTCAGCCGTCAGTCTAGCGAACATGTATAGTCGCGCGCCATAATTTATAAGCGCGCGAACGAGGGGAAACGAGAACGATGACGACAACAGCTCGCTTGATAAATCATACATGCCATATTGAAGTCCGATCAACGGGGATTTTATTCGTCCTCATATGTCCTCGTATACGCGCTGTGTACGAGAATTTATTTCATTAAAATTTATCTTCTTGACGATCCTTTTTCCCCTCTTTCCTCCCTTCCGTATCGCGTTAGCGTTTTTTAATATGACAGGCAAACACACACACACACAATGCGAGATGCGTTACATTCCGCGATCTTTCATGTTGCAAGCTTTCCATTTTGTCGACGTACATCGTAGATCTCGTTTCCTCGAAATAAAAAAAAGAAAAGAAAAGAAAAGAAGAAGAAAAACATATCTCGTTGCACGATGGCGGTAAGATGCGGGGGCAGCAATACCGTCGTCTTAAATTTTCCTTAATGCCGTCACATTCTTGGGTTTCTCACGCTTTTTGCGAAACAATAAACTGTACTGAAGCTGAGTAACACCTTCGCGTGGGTACCCTTCAATTACTCAACTTGTCGTGCGACACGCGAGATATCTGGCAGTGTGTTTTATAGGTACCTGTGTGCTTATTTACTCGGCAAAACATTCCCCGTAATTCCACGATCTTTAGCAAACTTGACGACACGAGCAATCGTGACACCTTTCTCTCTCTGTCGAGTAATATATACAATAATATAAAACTCCCGAAAAGTCAATCCTATATAATTTTAGTAATTAAATTAAAAGCTTGAATGTGCCAAGAGAAAAAGACTGTATTTAAAAAAAATTATGTTGAACATTACGTTGCAAGAAATATGAAAAATTTATATATAATATTGCACACGCTCGAGAGAGCTTCAAGTTCTGATATTAATTTTTGAAGAAAAATTGGAGGAAATGCGCTCTCTCCAATAAGCGAACGAACGATCCGACGAAGTCGTTTTGAAGTGAGAAAACAATTTTTTTTTTTTTTTTTTTTTTTATGGAATATTTGTACGTTCAGTAAAGTTCCGCGGCAAAACAAGCCACTGCGACGCTGATTAAAAATTTATTAAAAAATTTATTGGACTTGCAAAGAAGCATACTCTTTTTTTATTTGTACCGGTTGCTCGATGCGAGCTTTCTCGGTCATAGGCAAGTAATTAATCACATTCAGATATCTCAACTCTGTTAGCATACATTTAACTTTACGCGATATTTTTTGCGTTAACATCGCGAACATCGCGGTATTTTACATGGAATAAATTTAGTCGAATTATCAAATCAATCAATTTTCTCTTCTAATAAAGAGAGAAATCATAAATATAAAAATAATATTATATAATCAAATTATACACGAAAACAATTGTGCTACATTTAACTTGCATTGTGACATTTATAGAGAAGCACGAAAAATTGTTAATTAAAAAATTTTTAATTATATTTGTATTGATTAATTTATCGCATATACAGACATATGCATATAGTATAAATATAATATAACCTGTTATTTGTTTTTTTTTAACTTTATGTTTAATTTTTACACATGTCAAGCATTACAAATGTCAAACTGTCAGACACAGTTCTAAATCACGGTGCACGGTGCACGATGCATGAATATCTAGACACAATGCGTACGCTCCGAATACGCGCAATTTCGCGTAAAGCATACCCGATACCGAGTGCGCATCGGCTTTTGCGCGATTAAACGCTCATTTATCCTATCAATCTCCGTATTAAAACACGCGTTTATAGGTTTATCGATTGATCAACTTCATTATAAAGAGCTTAATTTACGCGCACATGTCATAAGGGTGAACAGCGACTTGACGTTCGAAACGCTGTTAGACGTTTTCATCGATCCAAGAAAATGGGGATTGGCGCGTGAAAAAAAATTCTTCGCCCCAAAATTATCTTTTTACATCGCGTGCAATCAGTACGAGATAGTACACACGCACGTATACAACACACGTACCTCATGCGCGATCGAAACGAGCATGAAAAATTTCAACACGACCTTTATGTCAAGCGTAGTTGCTATTCGTTTCGAAATCGAATTACGAAAATAGTCTCATCGAGTATTTTCGCTTAATTCAGTTTCACGTTTGTCGTTCCCCAAGAGTTCGACAGTCCCGGTATCGATCGATATCGTTGGTAAAATAACGCGACATTAAAAGACGAAAATTCCATTATCCCGACAAACTGTCAAAACATAGTTGAGAATCGTCGCGATCAAATTATTATCGAACCTACGATTTTTTTGCTCGCATCTCCTTTTATCATCGAGACGTTAATCTCTATCCGCGTTTGAAACTGCAAGATTTGCTTTTATCGCTTTTTCTCTCTGCCTTTCGCGGCGTTGGACCTTCTTGTTGGACAAAAATCCATAAAAATCGTCCGTGTCGATACCATGGCGATGCCGAGGATTATTTCGCCGCGATATATATTGGTGAGATACACGGAAACAAAGAATACGTCCGACGCACCGTAGTAATAGCGCGTTCGGAGAGAAGAGAAGAGCAATGATGTCATATATATATATATGTATATATCGAGCAGAGCATCAACCTTACCGTTTCCTTCTTCTTCCGCGCATTCTCTAACACAGACTGGAACCAGGACCATTGGCCGAAGGGATCCTGCGTGTTATCGACCGTGCTACTTCCAACACGATGCAGCATACGGCTGTCGACCGGGTTCAACCACAAATTCGTATTAAGGAAGACGATCCGATATTTTTTCGAGCGCTGCTCGATCGTGTAGTAGCCGGCTGCAACAAATTTTGAATAGTGCCGTGGCGGTAAAGCCCCAGGGGGCGAATTTATGCTCGCCAATAAGCTTACTTTGTGCCGTAACACATTTTCAGAGAGAGAGATATATAGAGGGCATCCATAAATGTTGCATCGATCCGTTGGGCTCGTTTCGAATCAAAGAGCGGCACGAATCTCGTTCACCGATCATTTATACATACTCTCGGAGAACGATAATGTTTCTTTATCAATTTTAACGCGATTCTAAATATATAATACGCCAACACACTTACATCTCAGAGATTAGCTTCAAGAATAGCTCTATCGGGATAAAACAAACTTCTTTTTATCACAGAGAGATTTTCTTTGAGATAAAACATTTTGTTGATTTGGAAAAAATTATCGAATATAAAAATATCGCCGCTCTTATAATTCTATACCCTCTTGCGAGAAACGCGAAATTGCTCGCTCACCCTTTACGAAGGTGTCCACCGCTTCTGGCGGCAACCAGTGCTGCCAGAGGTTCGCCAGCTGCGTGTAATTCACGCCAATGTCTTCGTGGCCGAGGGCGGGGAACACGAATTGTCCTTTGAACGTGCGGTGCAACAGATCGGTCAAATTCCGCAGACACTGCAGACGCAGGTCGACGCTCATGCTGGCGGAGCGTGTCAGCGCGTCCCTGCAACAAGTAGTTACAGCCTTGTTAGTCCTACTTACATGTAACGCGAGGGAGGAGATTATCGGAGGGGATGCGAGAGACCGTCGACGCAATTATCATTGATAAATACAATTCGAGAGAGAGAAGGCACATCGCGAATTAAGGACGCGTCGTCGTGTCGGCACGCGAGATGAGACGACAACGACGACAACGACGGAAAATCGAACGAAACGCTGATAATTGCTACGTCAACTAATAATAATTGATTAAACTTCGTCGCGTCTCGACAATCGGAAATCGGAGAAAATTGATGCAAAACGATATACAAGTGACATGTTCCGAAGATATAAACATAAAATAAATAAAAAGACTATTTCGAACTGTCTCTCTTGAGTTGATTTAATTTTATTTTATATACGTATAAAGAGAGAAACAGGGAGATTTATATTTTTTTTGTCTCGTGATGTTTAATTAAATTGACTAAAAAGCAATATAAAGTTTAAGCACTTTAGAGAGTTATGTTTGAAGTAAAATGATATATACCAGATGATGCAAATCGAATTCAGTTTAACATAGTGCTACAAATTTTCGAGTGCTCTCGATATTAATGTACGATGAGTTTGAAATTTATAGTATTCCAAAACTGGATTCGAGTTGTTTACTTTTTTTATATAATAAACGATTTATATCATATATCGTTTTCTAACATTTATTGCTACTCGTATTCCTTTAACACGTCTATGCTTCTCGATAATTGTTCGGCGGAGCCCCTGCTCCTCCATTTAGCCCTCTAAATGGCCAAAAAGCCATCGGTAGTGAACACGATATATTTATACCGGTCAGCGGAACTGTATCTTCGCTTTCCGATAATTAATTGCAAGTTGTGCACCTCCGACTAAAGTAAATCGTTGGTAAAATAAATTTATTTAACGGTAATAAATTCAACGCATAATAATCGCGTTATTAGCTGAATTAACAAATTGTCACTCCCCCAAACTGGATCTTGTTTATGATTTTATTGATAATAAATGAGACCTCGTGAATAAATTACAATACGTTAATGATTCATTTAACAACAACTGTTATTAACGGTAGCACATCATATATCGTTTTTGACTATAGTAAAGGCGCTGAATATTTTCATAAATTTCAAATGTGCGATATAAATTAGTAATAATAATTGATAAAATAACACACAGTAATGTTAACGCACAATAATGAAGCGAAAAAAAATCCTGTTAAAAATAACGATAATGATAACATTAAATTCTCATATATATGAATTCAAAAATCAGAAAGATATTAATAATGCGCATTGAATTACAATATATTATCATATTTGATTAATGTCTTTTTATTCTTATTCGATAAAAAAATGGAAAAAATGATGGAATACGAATGAAAATCTTCATCAGACATCCGCTTGAACGTTTGACCTACCCCGTCCAGAGGACAAACTCGATCCCTTCGCCGTGCATCGATTTCGTAGCCCGCGCCGCCGATTCGATGAGGGCCCAGGGCGAGTCGCAGCTGTAGTCGCCAAACTTGCCCGCCAGTTTTCTGTCGAGTCTTATCCGCCCGCCGTCGAGGCTGTTTCTCGTGTTCCAGCACACTGAAACACACATTGGCGAATTGTAAACGGGATACGTGCACGTGAGAGGATCGTTCGTGGGAACCTGCGAGATTGAGTGCAAAACAGGGAACGGCCAGGGTCGCGCTTAAGGCTCGTGTCGTCGTCCCGCTAACGTTCGTACGACACGAGGCCCAAGACGATATAGCGGTAGGCTAGATAAATGAAGGGAGGAAAGGAGGGAGGGCGGTAGATCCGCGGTAATTTAAGCCGTCGCTATTTCGCTAGCGAGTCTCGTGCCAGCTGAACACGCTAGGTACTTTAAAGCGATCGGTAAATACCAGAGCGGGAAAGGAGAGAGGGTCGGTAAATAACAGTTTTACCTTCCTATTAGAGGAATGATAATAATTCGCTCATGCGATCGTCGGAAAATGAAATGTATAACGAAACGGGGGCGTGTATCCGTTAAAGCTTGGTCTGTCGCATGCTAAATAGACCCAAATAGTCTCATGCAAGCTTCCCTTCCCGAAATGAAAAATGTACATTAATATAAAAGTTTTCCGACAAATATAAATATTATAAAAATATAAACGTAACATATATATATATATAGAATGTTTTGGAAGATCAACGCACAGGTGACTTTATAATTTGAATTCATTTTTTATGAGTATTTTTCTTTCCTTAAAATATTCAAGTATTAATAAAATTTTTAGATATTTAAAATTTATTCTTTCTTTTTAAATAAAGGATTTTTTATTAACTAATCTTTTTTTTCTTTATGAATGCAAATAAATTAACGTATGCATTTTCAATTATATATAAATGTTACTTTAATAGTGAATGTATGTAATGAATAAAATCTTCCGCAATATGTGTGTTACTTGAAAAATTAACTTCAAAATCATCTCATCATGTCAAAACACGTGTTCCCCCAATAAACGTTTATATAATAAGATGTAATGAGATAAAACGTGTATAGTGAGATAAAAGGATGAAAAGTATATTCGCATTACATATTTTGGAGCATATAAAGTCTTTGATGGAAATTTTCACAAAATACACTAATAAATTTGCAGGAATTTTCATGAAATGCTCGAGAAAGTTTATGCCTCGAGGCATCTGGCAACACTGGGTGGTAACATCAAGGCTCCGGTTTCGCATCAGGAGGTCGATCACGTATATTTTCCCTAAGAGCGAAAAAGCGAAAAGTGAACATTTTCGCGCGAATTTCGCAAAATCGTGATGACGTGACCTCGAAGAAATAATAAGGTTTGATAAAATGAGATTTGTGCGCGAGTGATTGGATAAGATAAAATGCAATCACTAGTAATTACGTGATCGACTTCCAAGTCTATACTATTTGAGTGAAAATCAAAAACATTGAGATCAACACTTTGAAAAGTTGTTTGAAATTTCTACATTCGTAGATATCAGACATCTGTACAACATTCACATGCAAATTATTATTATTTTTTTTTTTCGCAAAATGTTATAACTATAATAAAACTAATATATCTAATAAAAAGAAATATCCAAATATGTTTATGATAAAATTAATAAATTGGGAAATTTTTTCGTCTTGCAAAATCATCAATGGATCACTAAATCGATCGCGCATTGACTTACTGCTGGCGGCGTTTCCTTGCGTAGAATACTTTGGGTCGTAATGGAGGTCGGTGATATGCCAGAAATACCCTACAAGACAAAAAACTTCTCTTTATCCTAATTGTGATTTTTTTAATGAAAAATGGAAAGCGGTAACGAAAACACCGGGACTAATAAGATTTAATTCAATAGTCAGATTCACGTCAATAGTATATTTCGATGGTTAATGCGATTGAACCACTGCTGCCTGGCTTCGATCAAATCGCATATTTCAAAAAAGCAATGCGTAAATAAAAATAACTTACATATTTGTCTATGCAGAGCGGCCCGAAATTTCAAATACTATCGCTGTTTATTAAGAGATTTAGTTTACACTTTTTTCATAGGTTTAGTTTACACTATTTTTCATAGGATTTGCCATTTTTATATATTTTTTTTTAAATAAATAGACTTTTGCCTTCTCTGTAAAAAATTTGGCCTGTAACTTTGTCAAAATATCCCAAGAATTAAAACCAGTATAATATCACGCGAGTTGAATTTTCTGTTGTCGCAGTATGGAAAAATATATATGTATATATATCTCATACCAATTGCTACGCTCCCATTGTCACAAATAAACATAGGGATCATATTCGCATGTCTGTATGAAAAAAACGCTGCGATGTATATCGCGAAACTCGTTGCGCAGATGGAAATTTCACTGTCCCGGCAAATTTTTCGTCACTACAGACGAAGCGCTATGCGGAGACTCATGAAATTGAGGTCGATTACATCTTGGAAACAATAACAGCTATGGAAGATAACACGACAATTAAAAAAACATTGTTGTAAGCTTTTATGCGCATATAGTGCTTCGTAATTGCGCTTTGTGTTTTAAAGAAAAACTTGCATGTATTTTTAATTTATATTAGTTTTTATCTCTTTGTTATCGAATCATTTAAAATGCAGATTTTGTCTACCAAAAGAGTACTAACAATAAGAATATTATATGTGCATACAAGAAAGTGGTAACGTAAGAGATATTTTAATCTTGCTGTGTGTAAAAGAGAAAGAATGAAAGAGTATTATTATGTCTCTATTTTTATACGTGCATCCATATCGATGGACTTAACTTTGGACTATTTTAGTGCCTTCTATAAATATAACAATGCTTTAATGAAAACCTTGAAATAACAAAATTATTGATTTATTTGCGACGATTGTGATAAAAATCAATTATAAATTATGTTATTCCTTAACTATATTTACTGTAATTTTATTATCAAAAATCGAGTGCAGATATGAATATTTGGGACACACAAACACACACACTTGAATCTCTCGATTATATTTAAAGCAAAACGTCGCCATTATTTTTAACCTGCCCGCTGTTGTTCCCGACCCGCTCGAAAATATTTCTCTCGAGAAACTCTCGTGCCGGGGGGTAGATTTTCTGGCGGCGCGTAAACGATAGCCAGATTGCAGATGCCCGAAGGCATCGGATGAGCCGCTACATATACATAATAGTTTCTTATACCTCTTTATAGAGGTATTAACAAAAAATTGCACCGACTAAAGTGCATTAAAAAAATGCAAAATTACGGGCTGCAAATATAAACAAATTATTACAATATATTGTCCGCAGAGAGCACAATGTGTATACTTACCTATCTTTCCTTGCACCGCGCACAGCCACGAGAGCAGTATCAGGTAGTCGCGTATCATCTTTCCGGAATCGCACCTGTAATTACAGATCGTTTGAATGCTGCAGGACAGAATCCTCGCATCGCGCGATAACGATGACGAAGGTTTTGTTTGCGCTCAAGTCTAATGTACAATATATTTTGCAATCTTGCACGAGAGATTGAAGCCAAGAACTTGACTATGAGATAAAGTATATTTCTGTAGCACAAACGGTATATTCCCGGAGTCATAAAAGATGATAAGTATAGGTATATACGCCCGCCCTCTCGGCGCGCGGCATTAAAGCGGAATAACGCTTCGCGCAGCTTAAACGCGATATGCAAATAAAGGTCGGCCATTAATGTCGGATAGCGCCAGCCGTGGATAATTTTATGTCCGTAAACGCGCCGAATTCGGATATAATCTAGATTTTCCCCCGCGTTTTTATTTCCAAGCCACAGATGAGATGCGAGAAATCAATTCCGCGATTGCAGGGTAAGAGCACCTCTGTACGTTGCGCGTGTGTGTGTATGTGTGATTCCGGGCTTTATTTACCCTGACGTTCACAATAATTTCAATCAAGTGCGGTACGCTTTTAGATTCGACCAATAGCAAAAGATTTGTTGATTAATACGTTCAACGTCGCAAGGAATGCGTAAAACAAATATAAACAAATTTGTTGGCTTTTTACATTTTGTACAAAAACAAGCTATCTTGCATATACGAGTTACCTTTGCCATCAAAATCAAACCATCGAGCGGTTACGTTACACCTCCTCTCCACCCTTATATCTCGTGGATTCTCGCAAAATTGACAGAGCCGGACGCTGGAAAATCGAATTCTGTTTATACGCCAAATGTGTATGAAATTCATCCCTCTACGAAAAATATGTGACATACCGCCGCGCATAATTAATGCAGTCGCGCGCGGCTATTTCGTTTCCCGGCGAAACGTAAATATTCAAGATAAATAACGCAGCGGGAGTTGATAAACAAGCGCTAATTTTGGATTTAATTCGGTGACAATTGCACGCCTCGCGAATTGCACAGCCGCGAACAGCGATACATCGCTCAACTGTCTTCTTAACACGTTTTTTTTTTTTTTTTTTTTTTCACGCCAATGATTAAAAACAGTTTAATGCGTTCAGGTATTACAATCTTTGCGATAATATACAGGGTGTCCCAGAATTGATAGCAAAAAAAGAGAGGCATAATCTACAGGTCAAAAGAAGGGGATACTATCATTGTTCTTTGGGTTTAATTTCGTACATCATTTTAATATTTTTTATATAGCTATTTGTGTTCTAATTTTCGCATTTCTTGACGACACTCATTCGCGCACTTGCCTCTTACTTATCATATCGCCACAGATCTGTGAACAGATTGAAAAGCAGATGAGTGCGGGGCGAGAAAGGGAGGGACGCGGGCACATTTGGCTTGGCGGCCATCGTGAATTTCAATTTGCGACTAGCGCAGGACGAGAACGACAAGCGAAATTACGGAGCGAACCATTACCGGGCAATCGGTCTATCATGAACGGCCTTTTGTACTGTGCCCGAGAAAGGGATGAGGGGGAGAGGGTGGAAAGCGGAAGTTTACGATGGGACACGCGATTTTCTTGTTCATTTCGGGGGATCGCGAGCGTGCGCGACCGAGCGCTAACGACTTAATGCGAAATAATAGCCGGCGTGATGTCGATACCGCGGAATAGGCTAACGCTTATACATGAATAATTCGCGGCGTCGAATAAACGTCGAAACATTCTGTATCACGATGTTTCGTGGAACGGATAATTTCGCGAAGAAGTAACGAATATCGAGCTATTATATTCGGGAGGTTCACGCCAATTGTGTCCCGACGGAATTGGTTAATTCGTCTCGAGAAATCGTTTCTCGCGTCAATAATTTGTGCAAATGAGGCTAAAGCTAAGTGCCTAGATATATCGAACGTGCGACAGTTGCACTTTTTGCCTCTAATATGCTTCTCGCTTCTGCCAACTTGAAATAGATTAAGATGAGAATATATAATCGCGAATAAGCAATACTAATTTCAGATAGATTCTTGACTTTTTTTTAAATCTTGCCACCAGCTTCAAATTAGAGACATAATTAAGATTAAATACTAAATAAGATTTCAAAATTTCGCGCAGCTGCAACTCTTGATTCAAAATTACTTTATCTTCGTATAATTTATTAACGAGAAAGCTCTGCTTTGGAGCAAATCTCTCTAATTTAGCATTTAGTATCCATAAATAAGAGGAAATGCCTTATTTATAACCAAGTATCTTTATTAAGAAATGGAAGGATCAATTTTATGAATACATAAAATATCAGAAAGAATGTCAATTACAAGTATTGAAGTGAAAAAGTTATTAGACTGGCATGCAAAAGAATCGACGTTTTAACGAATAAAATTGAAAATGTCATATCTGTTTTTAGGCCACTTCTATTAATCAAATTTGCCGCACCATTGGTAGCAATATAGATATAGATACCTCTATTTCTTCTCGTCGCACTATTATCTCACGCATCTCACGCGTATATGGCGTATTTAAAAATTTACTCGCAACATCGAGAACTCGCGTAAACGAGAAATCGCGTAAATGAGAAATCGCTACTCTCGATATACATACATACATGTATCCTAACGCACTCTAGACTAAACACGAAACTTTAAAAACTGCGCTCGTAAATATTCATGACACGCGCGAACTGTAATTACTTGTAATCGCGTGTCGCATCGCGCAAATGGCTATGTTGAGCCGCTATAAGAATTCCGCGTAATGTGTTAAAACGATAGCTGCCACCCCCCCACGAGCGAGAATAACGAGCGCGTAAACGATATTATATCGCGCGCGCACGTTGAGTTTCGGATTAATAACTCATCATATGCGTATACGACGCGATCCATCAAAATAGTTAAAATCTCAATTGTTGTTATTATAACGCGACCTCTGCATGGTACCTCTGTTGACGTTGGTTCATGGGATACAGGGAGTGAATCTACATACATAACTTTATTGTCTTTAATATATTGTATATTTCTGTTGTGCACAGATTATTCTATACGCAGTGTAGATGAAAATGGAAACTTTTAGTCTTGAAAATACGTAGAAGCGATAACGTATCATGAATAATCTAATTTATTCGCACAAAGAAGAATCTTTAAAAGTTTATGATAATTTTTATTTAATACACACATATAAGTATTTTTTTTAAATTTGTTAAATTACACACGTATCCCTAAATATAAATTGAAAAGATATATAAATCAGATACTTTATCAAAAGACATATATCTCTCATAAATTCTCGTGTTCCAAATAGAAGAGCCAGAGATGAAACACGTTCATTGTTTACGGCACTCTCCCCTTAAGAGGTTGTACTATTTGCCCTGTGTTTTCTTACCCTAGCGCTGTAAGCACGTTAATTCGCAGCACTTTGCGCTGCTTCACGCTCTGTTAAACTTAGATTATATCTGGTTATAGTAGCGCGTTGTCAACTAGATATAACATCACTAGTATCGCTCCAAACAAGGTTGCTGAGGAGGTTGTTTGACTATAAACCTGACTATAAAGCTGCTGCCGCACTGTTACTTGACATGTCTCGTCTATATTAAAGCGTTGTATTCCGTCCTTCGGATCTCTATGGTGCTAGATCCTGTTGGAAAACGCTCGGTTGACCCCGATACCGCGTCATCCGAGTGATACACGGATGGCGGAGTAATTATCGACGCTCTTAACGGCGACGATTGACGGAATTGTCTATCGTACCGGGCGTCGCGTCGTGTCGCAAAAATCCGTTTTCTCGATCACGATCGCGAGTATATCGGTGAACATTTCTCCCGTTCCCTACAACGTAATCTTTATATCGCAGCCTATCGGCAATCAGCAGGGAATCAGCAAGGGATCGCGATAAAGTGGAAGCACGTAGCTGCCATTCCTTCACGATATTCGCCATGCCCAGTGGCGCATTTTCGATTAGGTTGCCCAGACCTCGAGCTTAGAGGACATTTGAAGCTCTAGGGATGTAAAGAAAAATAAGAAAATATTGTTCTCGAATTTTTTCTCAATAATTTCAATTTTAATTTTTTTAATATTCTCTGGAAAGAAATTTGAAAAATGAATAACATTATTCATTTCGAGTTTCAATAACTTTTAGTCTCATATATCGTTAAATTTGACTCAAACAGCAATTTGTAAAAATACATTTTTAATAATTTAAAATAATTTAAATTGCTGAAGAAATTTTATGCGTATAACTTTATCAAGATGAATTTTATTTTTAGAAAAAATATTGTATCGTTTTATACACATATTTTAATTTCTATATTGAGATAAATTCAATAATAAAATACAATGTTGTCATTCAAGCTTAATAAAAAAGCGTAAATATATTATCGAGTTTTTTAAATATTGTCGTATAAAGTTTTTACTCTACATTTTTTTCGACTAATTTTTACAGGAAAAATTATTCTTTTTTCGATTATATATTATATTTGCCAATTAATCTTGTATATAAATTCATCAAGAATAAATTTTAATAAACAAATATAAATTTAATTATATTATCGACTAAAGTTATTTAATTTATGACATCGTTTATTACAAAATCGCAAAAAGACGCAGGAATGTAAACAAATTATGTGAAATCTATATACAAAAGAAACATTAGGGTTTTGACATCGGAGAATCTTTCTGTTCGAAAGAAGGTACGAATACAATAAGCGTATTGATTGGTTTTTCGAAGCTGAGCTTCAATCGGATTACATTCTACAGAAAGAAGCCAACCAATAATTTTTCGATTGTTGATTGGTTCCTTTCTGCAGAATTCAAGATCCAATTTTGTCTCGTTTCAAAATAAATCGCACATCGATGTTTCTTAGATTTTATTTCGCTGTCTGAACATCTACGCTACAGCACCAATACGTCTGTACGTTTTAGCTGCACTTTCTACGTTTGTTTATTTTTAGCCTTCTCCGTTCAAAACGTGATCGATGTTTTATTCCAAAAGTATAGAAAATCTAAAAAAACACACTTTTCTCTACACTTTCTATATATTTGCCCTAAAAGCAAACCTATTATATCAACATTGCATTCTGCTACAATGTAAAAAATTATTCATAATATTTATTAAATACAACAATAAAAATCCAGTTTATTGGATTTCTAATATTTTAGAATAGTATATTTTCGATATGTTATCGTATAAACACCAGTGCTTGAAATTTTGTATTGGTATGTGTATATATGTACATATATATATTGTATATGTATATAAATACATATGTGTGTATGTGGGAGTGTGTATTCTGATTTAGAATTTTCTAGAAAAGAGAACAGGTCACAAAAAATCTTTGCTTTATTTATTTTATCTTCCCAAACGAATTTGCAATCAAGGCAGCAGATTGTATAATCGTATTGCGTACAAAACGACGTATCTCAATATTTTCTACCTTATCAGAAAATTGCTTAAAGAAATTTATCAATCATACTTTGGACAAAGTTATAGCAAACTCATTTGTAATAATCCCTCTAATTTGAAAAAGCTAAATTACGCCTTTAACATTAAAAATTAATATCATAACACAACGCTATAAATTCTTACACATAATGTATATACACAAAGTATGTTACATAAACATTTCGAATAATTTCTAAAATATGTTGTATAAAAAAAAAATTTTATACAAAGATTGTATAGTTCAGACAAGGACATTTTATAATCAGCATGGTTTTGTTCAAAGAGAAGGTGCTGCAAAGATTCCAAAATTTGTTTCTTTCAAATCAAACTATATTTTTTTCTCACATAAATAAATTATTTGAATGAAAAGCACATACCAAAGTAGAATCATTAAAAGAATGATTTACGATATATGTATTTCATATATTTTATTTTAATATATGCTATAGTATAAAATACAAATTGCAAGTGCTCTTGTATTAAAATATTTGTTAAAATTTTTAACAAAAAATAATAAGTAGAATTAATTAAGAACCATCTTCTAAAACAAATGCACCAACAATATGCAATTGCATATTTTTTAATGCAATTATGTATTTTTTAATAATTGATATATTATTCTACGTGAAGTGTTTTGTGAGTCGAGAGACAACCTACGAGAATACGTAAAAGTATTGAATTAAAATCATTTTATAAATATTCTATATATACTATATATTTATGTTACAACAACAAAAATTATAAAATGTCGCGTAAACTATTGGTATTTTTATAATTATATTCTTATTTTTATATGCAAGAGAATGACGAGAAGAATCTATACATAAACGTTATTTATAAAATATACATAAACATCATATATAATTCCATTGAAAAAATATAGATAAGTTTAAAATCGGCAGCGTCTATACTCGGAACAAAATCGCTCCGATCACAAAACGCTCCTGTTAAAATTATGTATGAAACATCCCTTTTGAGCAACAATGCATATTTTACAAGCGATCCCAAATAAAAATGCCAGGCAATGATATATTGTTATATTGTTTTATTGTAATGCGCGAGAAATCACTTCTTTCTCTCATCGATAGTCTTGTTCTCGCCGGCGGTGCAATCAATTTGCGCATTAATCAAAACCGTTTTTCTATATACCTTCTCCAACATTCCGCCGTTCGATTTCGCTCGGGGCGTCCACGTTGCCGCGTTAATCGCGTCGGATACACGATTGCGACGTAAATCGCGCCCGTTTGCCTCGTTAATGCAAATCAAAATTGTCCCGGAAATGTCATTACAGAGCGGCTCGCGTTATCGCACGGCGACGGGTGGCCGGGGGAGAGGAAGGGTGGGATGTAGGTGTAATACGTTTTTCATCGTGTCAACGTAACACACGTTATTCCCGCAGATTGCGTTCGCCGCGTCGTCGTTTAAGAGCCACCCCGCGGAATATATCCGCGACCGGTTATAAATTACAACGCTTATCGCGCTATCCGCTACAGAGTTCCCCGTCCCTTTTCGCGCAAACGTGCGCAACGCGACGACAGAATGTGTATCACCTCGAATCCCGAGGTGTATATCTTCGAAAGCATTAAGGCCGCGGGAAAAATGTCGCGGGGAAGAATATATAGGTATGTACTATGCAGAGGGAGAGAGAGCTATACTTGGAAAAAGTAAACACTCTCTCGAGAAAATATGCAGAGTTACGCGAGAGACTTTTTATTTTTATCGATTAATTATCGGAATCACCCCGATTTTATATTACTCGCACACATTGGATATATTAACACATTAATTCATTGAATTGCATAATTAACTACGTTTTCTAATTAACCGTAAATTCTCTTTAATTAATAATTGAAACCTCTGATAAATAATTCCCCTATATTATAATGTGATTATACGCAACATTACATTTCGTACTCGACGTTTTGACTTGAGCGCGTCGAACATTTTTTTCATTGGAGGCTTACGATGGGTTTGCGTGTTTCCTAGAGAGAGAGTCGTGCCCTTCAAACACGTCATATCACGAGAAGCAGGCGCGATGTCAGATACGCGCGCCGAAAAGCTATATAACCGGGTTTGTTATAAATCTTGGAGAAATCAACGGACCTTTCGGGCTCTCTCTTTCTCTCTCTCTCTCTCTCTCTCTCCGACGAGTTCTTCGACATTACAACATCCCTCTTTCTCTCCTATACCCACACCTAGGGCCACGCCTATCTCCCCAGCACTCACGTGACACACGAGTCTTCTTTAACCCGCAACCACGTACGCACTCGACTTTATATATCGAATACCGCAGAGTCGTGTGGTCTCTCGTATTGCGCGCGTTTACGTTACGGTGCTTTAACCCTCCGCTTTTCTTTATACACTTGGAGCTTATGCGCACCACGCCACGAGTTTATGGGTAATTGACCTTTGAGGATAGTGTTTAAAGGGGGTAGCGGGCGACTGTCTCGATGACACTCGTTGTGGTATAAAAAGAGACGAGGATCCGCAACGGGCAGTGGGAAAAATTCGCTTTACGAAATTGGATATTCGCCTCGAAAATGGCTTCTACATGTTCGAAAACGTAAAGAAGGAATAATTTCTACAAAAAAATCGCGAAATTTAAATAACAAGATTTACATATTTTCTTTTTTTCCACTTTCTTTTCTTAATTATTAAGATGAAATGTTCCTCGTATTAAAGTATCTGAAAGCCAATACCTAAACACACATACGTATACGTCAAATATAAAAAATTTTTAAGGATGAGATTATTATTTAAAATATTTTTAATATAGTAACACAAATTGCGCGAAAATATCTCTCTCCAAAAACAAAATTTTGTTATTTCAGAATATTGGAGTAGATATTGTGCTACATTTATCCCGCAATTAGCTTGATGAGAAAATAAATGAATAAATGAAAAAGTTTATTATATTTTAGAATATATATATCTTCTTTAAACATTTATAGAAGAAGAGAAACAACTTTAACACAAGACGTAATCATAATTATATATAAAATATAATATTTATAATTCACTAATTAAGACTTATTCTTTGACATCGCACGTTGTATACGTGTGTATATATGTGTGTGTATATGAAAAAGAGAGAGAAAGGGAGAACACGAGTAATCTTATTTGTAGCGTGCTCGATAAACTTAAACAACACAATAGCAATTTTCGATTAAGTGACAGCGGACGTCAACTGCCGCTGGTGCGTGATGCGCCGAAATTAAATCAACGGGCGTTGCATATATATACGTTAGCGGACGACATATCGTTTCCTCTTTGTTTCTCTCTCTCTCTCTCTCTCTCTCTCTCTCTCTCTCTCTCTCTCCCACTTTCGCGTAACCCGTCCTCTCATCTCCGGAACTCGGCGAGAGCTTTAACGCGAGTTTTTAGTTTAACTAGCCCTTCGGGCTGCATTTTTCAGATACGTATACCGCTGTTTGAGAGTGCCTCTTTCTCTCTTTCAGCCGCATACATATTCATATATCTTTTTCAATTGCAGAGATGTCTGCCGCCCCTTTATTCCGCGACTTTTGCAAAATATTTGCTCGCATATTTAATTCGTCGTACTCGCCCTTTAAAAACGTACCTTCCATTTAATTCAATTTAACTTTGAATTCCTTTAATTCGACGAGATAGGGCGCATTGCACCGCTCGAAAGTGTAAATGGCACGCACGCGCTCGCGAGACCAAGTTTTACGTTTTTTTTTGACAAACATGCAAAAAAGATACGCTGTTTAGCTTGCATATACGCGTCGCGTCACGCTTCCCGGTCGCCCAGTAAAACGAGCGGCGAGGGTCCAATTCGAGAGGGCTAATTCGCGGCTGCTGGAAAACTTTTGCTCGCAAAGAGAGCACGCGAAGATCCGATTCTACCTCCGTAGATGCAAATCGCGCATTGTTGCATTTATTAGCGCGGCGCAGTTCGACGGTTAACGAGCTGGAATTCTCGTTTATTTCCGACCGCCCTTTTCGCGCGAGCCTCGACTTCGAATGGGATACTCTCGCGATCGTCGGTGTTCTATCGGGCTCTTCCTCACCTCCGACTCGTTATATCTTTTGTGCCAAGTTGTCCGATTCCCTCGCGCGTTTTTCTTTGATCGTCCGTTGCTCATTATTCGACCTACGGGAAAGAGGAGAAAGAAAGGGAGAAAAGAGCAAAACGAATTTTTTTCCTCGCGAGTTCGTTTCCGTCGTTTCTACAGAATGTTCCGAAACGAACAATTAATTTTCGAGATATCCTTTTGAGAGTAATTTTAGAAAGATCAAAATTCAAGGATCTGCTTTCCGTTTTAGATATCAATATTTAAAAGATGGAGATTATAAAGTTTTTTATAGCTTGAAATGTGGATTTAAAAGGATACGAAGATCTCTTACTCGACTTTTAATGTATGCAAATATACCTACATTTTAAATATGAACAAGAATTTCATTGAACTGACAAATTTGGTAAAATGTCTCTTTTACTTGACTTCTTCATTTTGAAGGAAGTTCTGTAATAAAATTATTATCACTGAATGAATATATATGTATGTAAACGAATAAGGACAATATGAAGACGAATATATGTTTGTAAATGAAGAAGCGCAAAAGAAAATAAAAAAAAGATGTTCTTTATGTAAAACTGTGTAAATTAATTTTAAGAGATTTTTGTGGGGGAGGGGGAGGAAGTTTTAAAGTTCTTCGTTCAAGAGACATCGCGATTTCAAACTACGATCGACGAATCTGCAATTTCGAGTCGGTTATTAGAATACAGATTTCTGTATCAATCCGTGCATTCGAAAACAGAGGAGGCGAACGGAATAAATTGATGCCGCTTGACAGCGAAGAGAGAAAATGCAAATGAGCGATCGCGTGTAGTCTTTACCTCCGACGGCGAGTTGTACTCTGCGCTTAATAGGCTAAAGTTCTCGCTCATTTCCCGCCCTTACAAGAAATCGTTCCCCGAGTCGTAATAACGCTCGCGCCCGGGCTACTCTATCTATCTAACTGTCCCGGGCAACCCTTAGCGTGGTGCCGCACCGTGTTCGCGGTGCCTTTAATCAGCGATCTCACCCCCGCTCCCGTTGTTTATATATTCTTCCGCCGAATTCTTGCATCACGATCGCGCTTTTTCCGCGGGATATATATGTATGTACGTGCTCGTTAAGTTGGCACATCGCCAATCACAGGTGTACGCGCAACTAAGCGTGCATAACGAATATGTGACCGTGCGAGCGGAAGCCGAAGGCAAGCTGGTGTATTACTCCTTCGAGTATTCGCGTAACTTTGGAAAGTTATGTCTTTCTCAAAAGGGAGATATATCGTGAAACATAAATTGAATAACGATATAAAAACTAGAAATATATACGGCAATGTAAGAATTATATATAAAATATATCATCTTCTATGATTTTCTTCGAGTAAAATATATAAAGCGCCGAGCGAAAATGTTTCCAAGAGATATATGTTGCTAGAACGGATTTTTGTGAATCTAACAATAAGTAGATAAAAATAATATCCCCATCTTTTTTCCTATATTTTTTTCACTCGTGATTAAAAATTATAATAGTTTGTCCAGATGGATAAGCGGGAGGCATGTTTCACGGATCATTAAATCTCAACGGGTCTACGAATCTTATATATTAAGCTTTTAATTAACATTTATTAAGCTTTTAATTAGCATGGAAAATTTAAATAAAAAAATTTTCATTGAAATTAAAAGATTTTTATAAAAGATTAATCAGATACTACTAGATGTACTTTATTTTTCAAAATTAAACTTTATTTTTCTAAATTTAATTTTATAATAGTTTTTCTCTAATCTATTGACAAATTGATTGATATTGAAGTAAAATAGAATTACAGGTAAAATAAGGTTCGAATATTTTTATAATATTACAGATTGCGCGCATACACGAAAATCAATATTAGAGAAACGATATAAAAAAAAAGGGAAATTTTTTTTCTACGAGCTTTCATCGCTGAATACTGAATTAATTGCAATTATATTCCTCTAAAATACGAGAGGAAAGAGAACCAAGTTTTTATAATTCTCTTGGGAAAGTCTTGCTTTCTCCCTACACACACACACACACACATACACACACTTCAATCTACATCTAGCGGGCTTGCTGCTGTGTCGAACGGAAGTCGTTGGAAAGTTTCAGTTGGCCCTGTGAGCGACGAAATATCCCGAGCGTAATTATCCGCCGCATATATATACATCCACTGTGATGCGGCACGAGATGCGCTCCTGAAACGTTTTGCAGGTAAATGCGGTCTCTAAGCGGCCGTGTCGGGGAATACGTTCGACGGCGCCGAGGGCAGGGGACCGGAAATGTGGTACGCGAAAGCACGAAACGCGCGCGTGACAAGAAACTACGCTACCTCGCGCATGTCGTGCATCTCGCCGCGCGCGCGAAACCGAGTAGCAGCACCACAGAAAATTCCTCGATATCGATCCGCGTCGTCGGACTTGAGTGAACGGACGGACGAACGAACGAATGAACGAACGAACGAACGAACGAACGAACGAACGAACGAACGAACGAACGAACGAACGAACGCGTGTTGCCCGGATTCTCCATGCTGCTTTAATTAAGTTAAATTGCGCCGCATTCCTGAGGATGTGGCGCAGCGGTTCTTACGCTCTCTCACGAATAGAATCCTCGATTTACGCGCCATTTCTTTTGCAAAAATACTACTGCCATATTTTTTACGCTTTCGCATACGTATACTTTCTTGAGAAATGACCAGCTGTTGAATTTTATAGTTTTTTTTTCATTTAACTGTAAATAAGAAATATTTTCAATATACTACAAAGATTAGTCTCCTAAAAAATTTTGTTGAAATGTCTCGAGTTATCACTAATATCTGTAGCATGTAGCATGAGGGTATTAGAAATAAAATTTAGAGGGAATAAAATATGTGAAATATATACACAACTGTGTATATTCTAATATCCCATCATAATTTTTTACGTACTTCTGTACATTATTAAAATGATGAAGGATTACCAAAAAGAAAAAAAATAAATTGTAATTCTACTGTAGAGAAAGACTATCATTATAATAAAAATACTTCGACCGAAATGGATAAGTAACTCGCGCCAGATGAGAATATAATTAGCTGTATATTTTTTTTCTCACTATATTTTTATAAAATATGTATGTATACAATATATATACATATATGTATAACGATCGTTAAATTTTATAAAAACTAACCAGGGTCAGACAATCGACGAAATTGGAAATCGAACAACAGGTGCACAATAATTGCATTTATTTCAATGGCAAGAAAGAAAACGATGCGTGGATATAATGTACAATATAAAAAGAATAAATTAAACTAGATGGAATTTTTTTATTTTCTCGTGAAATTGAATCATTATTGAAAAATCATAGGGGGATCGGTTTCGAATTTCTTGCAATGTATTCTCATTTGATCCTTTTCCATCCATTAACTATATTTTAAATTGAGTAACAGTTTGCAATAATTTTTTTTCAATTTTTTTCACATAGAGTGCTTTAATTGCTACGATTATTACATCGATTTATATTACAGCAATACGAGAGAGAGAAAATATTCTTCTAAAATATATAAACACACTCATTCACAACCTGTGCGACGACACGTAAAAGCAAATATGTACGTTTATATTTGTGAAAGAATAATTTGTCTTTGTCGTATAAAACATGAATCAACGCTATTATTTAAATTTAGCGATTCGAATTGAGATTCGTGTTTCTTTAAAAACATAGGGGAGTGCATTCTTCCTTAAAATCGCATCGTGAATAAAGGAGGAGCCGGTGCGTGCGGATAATCTATGGTATCGATAACAGTGGGTCGGGGCAAACGCGCAATAAATTCGGGGTCGACCGGATGAGAAAGTCAGCGCGTGGATTGTGCACGCTATGAAACAATCGTTATGATTAGAGAGCGGTTTCGTGTGCGGCCGTTTTACCGCGTCGGAACAACGTCGAAGGAGCCGAATGAATAGCCGGGTAAGCGAAACAAAGAATTTCCCGCCCTGAATTCTTGACACACTCGTTCGTTATTCGCACTAAACCCTTTCATTCTCGACGATGTCTCTTTAATATGAAAATACCGCCAATTCCATTTCCACACAAATACGAAATCTACGCAAATTTCAGACATGAGCGATATTCTCTTCAACAACCCGCTCTTGTTATTCGCACAGATTTTTTGACACAATCACTCGCGTACAAGGAGTTAAGTATAGATTAAGTCAGACATACGACGAAATGATGAGATAATTTCGTTGCACGAAAATAATTAGGCGAAATTCTTTATATCTATATAATATATATATAATATATATTATATCTATATAATATATATATAATATATATTATATCTATATAATATATATTATATAGATACAAAGAATTTCGCCTAATTATTTTCGTACAACAAAATTATCTCATTATTTCGTCCTATGTCTGACTTAATCTATACTTAACTCCTTGAATGCGTAATGAGTATAATTTACAGTGTATCTTATGCATACATATTGTATATATTATATAGATATAAAGAATTTCGCCTAATTATTTTCGTGCAACGAAATTATCTCATCATTTCGTCCTATGTCTGACTTAATCTAAACTTAACTCCTTGAATGCGTAATGAGTATAATTTACAGTGTATCTTATACATACATATTGTATACATATATACTATATATATAAAGAATTTCGCCTTATTATTTTCGTGCATGAAATTATCTCATCATTTCATCCTATGTCTGACTTAATCTAAACTTAACTCCTTGAATGCGTAATGAGTATAATTTACAGTGTATCTTATGCATACATATTGTATATATTATATAGATATAAAGAATTTCGCCTAATTATTTTCGTGCAACGAAATTATCTCATCATTTCGTCCTATGTCTGACTTAATCTAAACTTAACTCCTTGAATGCGTAATGAGTATAATTTACAGTGTATCTTATACATACATATTGTATACATATATACTATATATATAAAGAATTTCGCCTTATTATTTTCGTCCATGAAATTATCTCATCATTTCATCCTATGTCTGACTTAATCTAAACTTAACTCCTTGAATGCGTAATGAGTATAATTTCCAGTGTATCTTATACATACATATTGTATATATTATATAGATATAAAGAATTTTGCCTAATTATTTTCGTGCAACGAAATTATCTCACCATTTCGTCGTATGTCTGACTTAATCTAAACTTAACTCCTTGAATGCGTAATGAGTATAATTTACAGTGTATTTTATACATACATATTGTATATATTATATATATATATATATATATAAAGAATTTTGCCTAATTATTTTCGTGTATGAAATTATTTCATCATTTCATCATATGTCTGACTTAATCTATTCTTAACTCCTTGAATGCGTAATGAGTATAATTTACAGTGTATCTTATACTTATATATATATATATATATATATATATAATATATATATAAAATATATATATATATAAAAGTATAACTGTAAATTATACTCATTACGCATTTAAGGAATTAAGTATAGATTAAGTCAGACATACGACGAAATAATGAGATAATTTCATTGCACGAAAATAATTAGGCGAAATTCTTTATATCTATATAATATATAAGTATAAGATACACTGGAAATTATATTCATTGCGCATTCAAGGAGTTAAGTTTAGATTAAGTCAGACATAGGACGAAATGATGAGATAATTTCGTTGCACGAAAATAATTAGGCGAAATTCTTTATATATATATATATATATATATATATATATAATATATACAATATGTATGTATAAGATACACTGTAAATTATACTTATTACGCATTCAAGGAGTTAAGTTTAGATTAAGTCAGACATAGGACGAAATGATGAGATAATTTTGTCGCACGAAAATAATTAGGCGAAATTCTTTATATCTATATAATATATACAATATGTATGTATAAGATACATTGTAAATTATACTCATTACGCATTCAAGGAGTTAAGTTTAGATTAAGTCAGACATAGGACGAAATAATGAGATAATTTCGTTGCATGAAAATAATTAGACGAAAAATTCTTTATATCTATATAATATATATATATATATATATACACTGGCGGATCCTGGGGGGAGGGGGGTTAAACCCCCCCCTTGCAAATTAAAAGAAACAGTTTTGTTGAATTTGTTTAAAAAATATAAATAAAGAAAAACAAACATTAAAGAGCTATCGACGTCGTTGATCCTGGAATAAAAGCTAATCATGAAACCAAAAATATTAAATAAAATAATTTTGCAAAACCCCCTCCTCCCATTATCGATGTCAGGATCCGCTAGTGATGTACATACACAGTTTACCATATTTCTCGCTACGTGATAAATAACAAACGTTCTTATTCGTGTGTATTTTACACTTCACGTAACACACTTTGCATGGATTGTGTATTGTATCTATTGTCGGCGTGGAATATGCATCTTTTTATATCGATTAGATGATGCAACGTTCAGTTTGAGAACGGATAAAAGCGCTCGATCAATAAAAAACTTTTGCAAAATTTATTAAATTTAAAAAAAATGTGATGTATTTTTCACATCCCATGTGAATAATTGAAAGAACTTTCAAAGCGAATTTTGATTGATGTGTGCGTAGACGGTGTAAAAAAAAGACTTCTACAAATATACCTACATTATAAACCATCCCTTAATAAAATTACGCAACGAAAATATATTCGCAATATATTAAAAATTAAAGATTTGATAAATAGAGATGAGAGAGTTAAAAAAGAATGTTATTCGAGATTTTAAATTAAATTAGGAAAGAAGCGGCATACCACACTATCCTCGATCGAGAATAGAGAAAATTCATTTGAACAGATTTTCCATCTATTGTTACTATCGATGAATCGGAAATAAAGCGGCAGGCACGCGTCATATCGGATAGCACGTATTATACATATATACACCGGTGTGCATCGTGAAAAAATGTATAGACAGAGTGCCGGGGCCAATAAAACGTGATTGATACCGTGCGAAGTTTCGAGGGGGAAACGGCCGATGCATATTAAGCTCTTGCAACGAGTCGCATGCGTCGAACATCATCGGCCGCTTCCCGGTGCGAAAAACGCCGTGTTCCGAATAAGAGCGAACGTTCGTTCGCTGAAAATTCCGATGCCCGTTTAAAACCCGTTTGAATATATCGAGAAACATTACTAATCGTCGTGTGCTGCTTAACGATCGCGCCGCTGGCGAAAAAGGGACTTTTCGAATTGTTTTAAATATTACGATATATATATACTAACGCGCGAAACGCGCGACACGGAATAATAGGAAATAATTTGATCAACGCCAGTTTTTATCGACTTGTACTAAAATTTTATTACGTTCCGTTATCGCACTTCCACGTATATAGGTTGATTTAAACGTCGCAACTTTTTCGATAAATGAATGTAACATTTTTTTAAGTACTTATGAGAGAAAATTATCGAATGAAATATCTTGAATAAATTCTTGAAACTTTCATCGTGTAGGAGTTGAATTTATAAATTTACAAAAAAATGTTAATCACACATACTGCGAATATGAAAGATGTTTGGAGCGCAATTGCGTCAATTAAATGCAAAATTTATCTATATCGCAAGCAAGAGTGGCCGTTTAAACACAATAAACGGCATATCGAGTAAGCTCTCTTGTTCTTTCTTTTTCTCTCTTTCTCTTAAACCACCTTATACCGTGGAAAATTGTGCGGTCGTGCGGAGAATGATGCGTAAAATCTATAAAATGTTGATATGAATCGATTAGTGACGGTGCAATAAGTTTGGCCCGCCAGGGGAAAAAGCCAGAAGAGAAGGCACGTGCACCGTGCGCGAGATGATCGTTATCGCGGATCGTTATCATACATTGGATCCGTGGTTAAAAAACAAAAACAAAAAAAAGAAAAACGCATTAGCATTCGCGAAATCATGTCGGCGCATTAAGGAGTGAATGTCCTCCTTCCTTCCCTCTCTTCCCCTCTCTCTCTCTCTCTCGTCTTAATTTGAGGGCCGCGGAAGATTTATTTCTCCGGTCTGTGCGATATACCTTCTTTCCCTCCCCACCCACCCCTCAGGCCGAGACTCACTTTGCCAGTGCCTTCTCGGTCATAATGCGCTATTGTTCGGTATATATTCAGCGATGCATATTCATGCGCGCAGAAATGCACTCGCGCGCCATTAACACTTTTGCGGTGCCGCGGCTCGTGCCACTTCGTAACGAATCGTACATTTGTCCTGCGATCCGCCGTGAATTTCACTTTGATGCATTTCACCGACCGATCGTTATTACACCGCAACCGTTATCCACCCTCTGGAAGGGGAGTGGGAGAATGAAAGGGTAGAGGGAGGAGAAGGGAAAACACCGCAGCATTGTTCTCTGTTATTATGCACACCGAGCGAGATATTATATATTAACAATCGGTTTAAATAGAACTCGTATATATTTGGAAAAGTGAAGGGGAAAGGGGGAGGAAAGAAACTGAATTATTTATCGCGGTGAGAGAGCGAACGAAATTCACAAAATACCAGGAAGAAGGAGGGATGATGGAAGAAAGGCTCGAAATACGATCCAATTAGGGTTCGATTATTATCGACAGCGATATTACACAGCCGTAATGAACTATACGAAAGGAGAGGCTTTCTTCTCGAGGGCGTCCTTGATCGAACCGGTCGGCGCGTCACTTCCAAACTCGAACACGTAGAATAGCAGCTATAGAAAGCGCGCGATTCTTTCCCCCGGCGAATTTATTCCTCGAACGTGGCCGGCATAGCGACAGCTGTATGCTCAAGATTTATGTGAACCCGACATACACACACATACACATCCTTGTATTACATATAGCATACGTATACATGCACGCTTCCGCGGAACGCACATTCGCCCCGCGATAATTAATGGTCACTTTTAAAGCGTTATAAAACGCGTCAAAGAGTCGACGAGACCTTCGCCGTGATTTACGACGCGCGAAACGAGCCTCCCGAGAGAACGGGCTCTTTACGCTTTCTGGGCGACCGACGACGTTATCCCTCGCAAGCTTGTCAGCAGATATCCTCTCGACCGTCTCTCCTCGATCTGCTAGAGAGAGAGAGAGATCAGCGGCAAAAATCAATTCAGAGAGAGTATATAACAGAAGCAAATTTATATTCTCTCTCATTACTCTCGGTATCGGAAATATAATTCTGTGCTAAATGTATGGACGCGATCAATCTTATATTCTTGTAACCATCTATATACACAGGATACAGGATATATTGACAATTATATAATGGGGAAAATAATTATACTTTAGGAATTGTGTACTCTCTTGACAAAATAAATCGAAACGTTAGAATATAATTTTTATTTATAAAATGCTCTATTTTCAATCTTTAAGTTAATAATAATAATTATTAAATTATAATTAATAATATAATAATTTAACAATCTTGAATAATTTTTAACTTGAATAATGTATATGTTTCAGTTTATCTTTCATTTTTAAATGACTTAAAACAATTAATTTATTATAACTCTAGTTTTTAAAACAATAACTGAAAATAATCTGATGATTGTCAAAATTCTACATTTTCTATTCGCATATAAGAAGAAATACATCTTGAATCTAGTCCTATTTTTCTATTTTTTATAAAATATTTATATAAATGTCTGCATTTTATTATGTACTAGAACAACCCTTCGGTTTTGTATTTAGAAAAATGATAATTAACAAAAAAATAATATAAAGTTTATCTAAACTCGATTAATATTTTTTTACAGAAATCAGTTGATTAAAGTGTTAATTTACTAATTAAATTTTAAAATAAAAATATGTTATAAAAATTAAAATAGTAATATGTTGTAAATAATACGTTGTTATAATACGTTATTTTCGATTAATATTTTTTGATAGAAATCAGCTGATAACTGTCAAAAATATTAAGTTTTTGACTCGCATTTATGATTTTATGTTAATGATTAAATAATTGCGCGACGAAAAGGCTAAACGTAGTGAGAAATTGTTGATTCGTACTACTTAATCTATCTAAATTCTTACTTTGCGCATAATAAAATTATGATTTATAAAGTTCGTATAATTTTTTATTGTTTTTGATTGGCATTAATAATTTTATGTTAATAATTAAGTAATTGCGCGACGAAAAGACTGAATATATAAGAAATTGTTGACTCGTACTACTTAATCTATCTAAATTCTTACTTTGCGCATAATAAATTTACGATATATAAAGTGCGTGTTATTTTTTATTGTTTTTAACTCGCATTTATGATTTTATGTTAATGAATAAATAATTGCGCGACGAAAAGGCTAACCGTAGTGAGAATTGTTGACTCGTACTACTTAATCTATCTACATTCTTACTTTGCGCATAATAAAATTATGATATATAAAGTGCGTGTTATTTTTTTATTATTTTTGACTCGTATTTATTATTTTATGCTCATGGCAGAGTAATTGCGCGACAAAAAGGCTGAATCCTTTTCTTTTCTAAAAAAGATATATAAAATCGATACTCGCATATATCAAAGTTTATTGTTGTCGCTTTTCCGCGATGCTTATTGGCTGTCAAGATTCGCGTTTTGTGTTATCGTAGCATCGCGAGGCTGTCATCGCGAGGATTAGCAGTTTGACAGGTTGTTCAAAATAAAATTAAATAAAATAATAATATTAGTTTTAAATAATATGTTATAATACTTTAAACTTGATTAATATTTTTGAAAGTTATCAGCTGATTTCTATCAAAAAATATTAATTGAGAATAAGATATTATAACATATTATTTACAACATATTACTATTTTAATTTTTTGACATATTATTTTAAAATTTAATTAGCAAATTAACGCTTTAATCAGCTGATTTCTATCAAAAAATATTAATAAAGCGAAAATTTGCTAATTAAATATTCTAGCTTACATATTTATATGTATATTGTGTATGTTATAATTTGCTAATTAAATTTTAAAATAATAATATGATAAAAGTTACAAATAGTAATAGTAATAACTAATAAAGTTGTAAATAATATGTTATAATACCTTATTCTCGATTAATATTTTTTCTTTCTAAAGCTATATCTTTTCAAACGAATCTCCTTCGAGTTTTAATTAATTATAATTATTAATATTAAGTCATGTATATAGTATCGCGCGCGCGCTATTAGAATGAAGTTGCCGATGTTTGTAGCTTCGGCCATTACCGAAACACCGCGAGTATCAGGCAGTTGGAGCTGCGTCCCGTTGTGATTAATTAGTAAGCATAATCGTTAGGAACGATTTCTAACCTTTGTATTGTAATATTTATCAATCGCATATCATAATTTCAACGTTAATATGTAGTCGTAATTGTTCGAAACGCATATTTCGCGAAAAATTCGATGCAAAATCTCTTGCCAACATAACCCAACTTAATCTGTTTTCGCGCGCATGAATGTGTTGCGATCCGTGGATATATCTAATATCGTTAATTCTAACTTACATATTTATATTGTATATGTTATAATGCGAAATAATAAAATTATTCTAATATATATATATATGTATTTTATTTGTTACAGGTAACAGTGCGATACACAGTGCGATTCGGTTGCATCGTGTCGGGAGTGCCGTGTAAAGTGTCGCGCGTCGGGAGTGCCGTGTAAAGTTTTGCGTGTCGGGAATGTCATGTAAGTAAAGTATCGGACAATCGTAATTATTCGTGTTTTCGCGAGTGTCGTGAGTGCTACGAAGGAGCAATGACGGTCAACCAAGAGAGGAGGAGGAGGCCCAGGGAGGCATCGGGCGACAGCGGGGCAACTGTGAGGTATGCAAATAAAAACTTTTTTTCTAAATTGTATTGTTTATGAGATATTTGACACACATATATGTTTATACATAATTTGAATATTTTGTTTTCAGATCAATGTGTGCTGTCTACTACAACTCCGCTATTGCACGTATCGGTGAGTGAGAAATTGTTTATATAAATATTTCTATAGCGGTAATGGGGATGTATATAGTATGTTGAAATTATTAAAATAGTAATATATTTTAAATATGTTATAATATCTTATCCGCGATTAATATTTTTTGGCAAAAATCAGCTAATAATTGTCAAAAATATTAATCGAATTTAAAATATTATAACATCCCTTTCTAAAAAAAGGCTTGTTAAGTCGATTCTCGCAAGTACTGTTGCATCTTTTTCGCGATGCTGATTGACTGATTTCGATTTGCATTATGCGTTATATTTGTAGCATCGAGAGAGGCTGTCATCGCGAGGGTTAGTAGTTTAACAATTTGTTCAAAATAAAATAAAATAAAATAATATGTTTTAAATAATATGTTGTAATATTTTATCCGCGATTAATATTTTTTGACAGAAATCAGCTGATAACTGTCAAAAATATTAATCGAGTTTAAAGTATTATAATATATTATTTAAAACGAATATCATTATTTTATTTTATTTCCTTTTGAACAAACTGTCAAACTGCTAACCCTCGCGATGACAGCTTCTCGATGCTACGAATATAACGCACAACGCGAATCTTGATAGCCAATGAGCATCACAAAAAAGCGACAACAATAAACTTCAATTAGCGAGTATCGATTTTACATATTTTTTTTAGAAAAGGATATATATTGACAAATATTATATTTTATAATAATATTCCTTTTAATCACGCAATCATCCCTCAAAATATACATCCCACCAATGTTTTATACAGAGCATCTTAAACACGGTGCTCTTAATTTTCAAGATATATCATTTGTTTGTTGCGGTGTCGATTTTTCATCGACCAAAATGTCGAGGCGAAAAACTTATACTTTTTGTGAACTAAGGAGATACGAGTGAAAAACTCTGTATTAGCGTCGACAGTTTTGATACATTCTACGTCGCGCATTCATATTATATGAGAGCGAACGACATTTGACGGCTTTTCTCTGGCGTAGCGAAATCTCGCGACGTCGAAAGTAGCGAATAGACTGAATGCGCGTTAGACTATTTCGATATTTGCAGTCACCCACGAGAGGAGAGTCACGCTTATCACTTATATAAGTTCGTCACCTCTTTGCAAATCCGTGCAACAACGGATGCATGCACGGGAGAAGCGGGTATATACGGGATAGAGAAAAGCCTGCATGACAGCGACACATCCCTGTTAAAAGTTGCATACGAAAGAGAACAATATTGGCAGGGTGACGTTACAATATGGACATAGATAGGAGCAAATAAGATTTACGTCGCATTCCATCCATCATTGCGAACTGCTTTCTCATCTCGCATTGATCTCACTCGCCGTTCGCGAATCGAATATTAACGAGGTCGAGGATATTTTGCCGTAATTAATCTTAAATCACAAGAATCGCGGGAGTTTTCCATCCCGAGGATCTTTAGAGCGAAACAGAGATATAGCGCAAAATAATATTATACATCCGAAAAATTTCCCTCCAATTCTCAACATTATTCCGCTTCGCAAAATGAAATAATCTCTAAATGTGAAGCGAAAGCGACGTCAGTCGCACTGACAAGCGCAAACCGGTGCAAACAGGTGATTACCGAGAGATTGCTACGTTTACGAGTTTTAAGTATCGTTTTGCAGAAGACTTAGTAAATTTACAATACAGCGACATACAATTCATAGTTTATTGCAATCTTAATCCGTAATAACGTCTATAAAGATAAATTGAAAAAGTAATTTATATATTGATAATAATTTGTATTGTATTAAAAGAGTAATAATTTTTATATGCTGATAGTACATTTATATTTTGTAAGAATTCTTCTTTCTGTTAAATCATAGGCTAGTTTAAATCTCTTTCAGACTTTTTCTTTTCTTATCCTTCCATCTCTACTATAATTCTTCCAACAAAATTATCTAGTATTCCATTTATTATAGAAATTAAGATAAGTTGTAGTAAATTTCTATTTTACGAGTGTTTGACAGTAACTACTTAATTTAGTTGTAGCTAACACTTTGTGCGCTTTATATGAAAAAAAAAAGAGATTAAATCTATTTTGTGAGGAATACAAACTTCTGCTTAGATTATCGAGAGCATAAAAGGAATAAAATAAAAAATGCAAACATTTTAAATATAATTCTTACTTTTAAACGTTACAAACTCAATCTCACGGTATGTCAAGTTGTTGTAATTTATTTCTGCGGCGACTGTAGAATACAATAGTTCGCTCAGCACCTGCAGGCGTCGTCGTTTCTATCTAGCCACGACATGACCCCCTGATGACGACGAACAAGGATGCTTGTGGAAAACGATGGTATCGTCAATTCTCATTGCTCTCCACTACAGTTACTTTCTCCAGAGAGCAAGAGTGCATGCAAGTATGGCTGCACTTGAGAGAGTTGTACTTTTCTCAAATTTATGGTATAGCATATTCTCTACATTAGCAATACATACATTTGTCGATTAGCTTACATTATTGAAAACTATCGTTGGCGATAATTGTAGACGGCAACAAATTGATTTATATTTCACACATTCATACATTCGGGACAATCGGAATATATGTGTATTATACAGCAATTTGTTGCTAACAATATTATATATATATATATATATGCAGCCGTAATTTAGATAAATTATACTGACAAATATTGTCAGCATAATGAAAATATATCGCCATTGAAACGATGTTGCTCCGAATTTGCTGGGTCAAATTTCCCGGCCTATTGCATAACTTTGCTGCAAAATTTTTCTCTCGGGAAACTTGCGGAATAGATTGCCCGGCGGCATATATACGACGACCGGGTTGCTGTGCTTGCAAACCATATGGTCATCAGTTATTTTTTACAGAGGCTTGTACTATAATGCAGAAACTTGCAAAGTTCAAAGTCTGTAATCCGACTCCTCCATATATCGATGGCAAAACAGTTAATCAAAATGTATAACGTTCATGCTGGTACTTTTCTGAGAGTTTCCCCAAGATTGAGAGAATGGAGATGTAATAAAATGATAAAGTAATGAAATAAAAAATACAACCCAAGCGAAGATATTCGTTTCAATTATCGCTAACCAAACAACGTTTTTCAGACTTTTCGTGTTCTCTGTTTTATTACTCATGTATTCTTGAAGAATCACAGTACGAATAATGTTGCAAAATGTGTTGAAAATTTGAGTTTTACATTATCGCTCGCGATACGGTCTATTCTTACCCCAAGTTCTTATGCGAACGATACTTTGTCCAATTCGGCGAAGGAATTAAATTACGGGAAGATTGCCGTTCGACTTTGGAAAAGGTGCCGTTGACGGAAACGTCGATTAATTACACAAAGCCGCGCGGAGCGAAGCGTGTTTGCGAATTCGGAGACCTGGCAGATGCAGCCGCAGCGGGCGCACATTAGAGCGTGTAACGGGATGAAAGCTCGTGCGAGAGGGGGCCAACGCACGTCGGTCTGGCACATCGGTCGATGATTCAAGAGTTAACGCTCCCCTTCCCCTCTTTCCTTCTCCTCTTCCACCCCCTCTCTTTCTCTTTAAAGCATAAAATTTATAGCACGTAATATTATTACGTCGAATCACCCCCGATTTCATTCGCGCCGCGCCGATTCGAATATCAGCTTCCGGTCGTCGAAAGAAAGAGCGCAAGATCCTGGCGCCGGAGAAACTCGCGTGCTAAAATAAAATTATCCGCCGACGGTTTCATAGTCGAGGCAGAGAGTTTATATGTGTGTGTAACCGCGCATAATATATCGGGTATCCCGCCGTGTAATATATCGGATAACTGTCAGATGGATATAGCGAAAGTTTCGCCTTCCCGCTTAAGACACACTTAAGCGATTTTGCGTTTCTCGGGGATAACGCAGATGCTAGTTTTGCGTTCACGGGAGCCGAGAGGGAGTCGAGAGAGAGAGAGAGAGAGAGAGAGAGAGGGTACGATGCATCTCGCATTAATGTATTCCTTGTGCATCCCCGGGCTGCCGCCACGTGGGTTTAACGCGGAGATTCGTAATAATTTATCTTCCGTTAGGGAGACGTTTAAAAAGTTTAAAATTTATTTAAACGCTTTAGAGACAAGGGTGTCGCGGCGTCCCCGACACGCGGGACCAATTGTTTCGTTTAACGATAATGCGCCGCGCAAATAGACAGCGTCGAGAACAATTTAACCGCGCTCGAGACAACAGAGATTGCAATTTCCGGATCAAAGCGATGCCTGGTTGCCAATTAGACGTTTCAACCAACTTCCGTATCCCGAAGCTTGGGAAATCACAGGGCAACGATTACGCAACACCAATCTACGCGTCTGATGGAAAAAAACAAGCAAAATTATCCTGCTACACTTCCATTCAATCGATATCGTCAAAAGATCGATGTATAATGGCCACTTTATACGGCAATACAATAGTCGTTAAACAACGATTTATCGCCCCTTTGACGGTTAATAGTTTTTTTTCAATCTTAATAAATAAACGCGTACGATTTGTGTGTGAGAAAGATTTATATAATTTATATATTTCTAAAATATATATTATATATATAATATGAGGTTCTAAATTAAGTTCTTTTGTGGAATTCTGATTTCACTGAAGAGCAGTATAAATTGGATGCACCGTTCGCAAGGAAAGCAGTGAATTAAGACTAGAAGAGCTTAAACTCAATTGTAACAAATGGCAATTCTAACATTCCTCAATACTCGAGACGGAAAAGTCGGAAAATTATCAAACTTGTAGTTTTGTGAAACAGAGCAGAAATTTTCATTGTTACTTTCTTATACTTATAAAAGCTAGTAAATGATCAAAATGATCATTTTTCTCTTTATTTAGATAGTGAAATTGCATACACAAACGCAGAATACCCGAGAAAGTAGAGAACCATTTTCCCAAGATTCGCTTTGGTTTTGGATGAAGAGAAGAAAAGGCGACTTTTTTTATATCTATAAAATATTTTAATCCTTGGCTTAAAAGAATTTTTAATTCCTCTATTTTAATCTAAGCTATAAAATGTTATAGCTGAGAAAAAAAGAGAAAAAAGAGATTAAATTTATGTTTTATAATAGTTTATAATTAGAAATAAATGTTTTTCTATACAGAATATTGAAATTCTGATATAGTGTTTACACTAACTGCACGAATAATAACAATCATGATTTCTTGTATATAACATAATTTTGTAGCGAGCAATCAAAATTCGATTGAAATTGTTACAATCGATACCAAGCTGCTCCAACTTTTAAAAAATCATATCAAATATCAATTAAATTTGCCAAACACGATATTCTGTTTTTTATAACAATAAAAATATTCTTGAAACTTTATACTCGCAAAGAAATACAACGTATTACTTTAGCATCGCAAACTATTTAATTTCATATCTGAAAACGTTTAAGATGATTAATAAGCAATAATATAGGCACCAAATTTCGAATGCTCTTTTTTTATGACGATTCTGATGAGAATATATCATCTCTTGACGATTTGCCATCGATTCTCATTTTCAAATCTACGAATTATCTTCTCGATTGTCGCGAAAATGAGATTATTGTTGTATAATTATATTTAGATACTTTGAACGAAAATTTGAGTGAGTTGCCGAGAACGTTTTCAGCTGATAAAATTATCCGTCCCTCGGCAAACGTCTTGGCATAAGTCTCCAACTTGAGCAATTATATACAGTCTCCTGCGCGAACGAACGGAACTCATTCCGCTTTACGCCTCTCGAACCGGCGCGTTTACTGAGGTAATAAAGACCACGCTATATAAAGAGTGCAAGAACGAAAGGCAATCAGCACTTACGTGTTCGTGTGATTCCGCGAGAATGGATGTATCGGAGCCTCACTCGTGACTGGTCATACCGGAGAATATACACATGCACACACACCTACACGTACACCTATACCACACTTTATTCTCTTCTTCCTTGGAGTGAAACTTAGAATCGCGGCGTATAAATCACAGGTTTCAGCACCGGGGCATCGGGGTTTCGGGGTTTATATCGTTTCCCTTTCAGATAGAGTCTTCAAGTTCCTTCTTCACTCGGATCATCCTCCACTGTCGGCAAACAGTCTCTAATTCGTTTCCTACCTCTCCTTTCTCCTTTCTGTCCGCATTCGCGATGAGATAAATCACATCTAGATGTTTCTCAGCACGAGAATGTCGAGATTGTTATCTGTCCCGAATGAATATGCAACGCGACGGTAGACAGCGTGAAAAGTATAACGTGGAAAGTATAACCGATGTGAATGAAGGGAGCGACGAAAGAAAATTGCGCGCCCTCGTCGCTTGAGCGCAAACACCCCGTATCGCGAGGGTGAACGAACCGTGTGCAGCTCGTAACCCGACACGAGTCGAACTCGCTGCCTCCTCGGGACGGTGGTTGACGACGCCGACGCCGCCGCCGACGCCGACGCCGCCGTCGACGCCGCCGTCGACGCCGGCGCTGCCTGCCGGGGGTCACGAGGGTGGCTCCGGCTTCGCGACTGCGCCCTTTTACTCTCTTCAACCCATTACGTATCTCGCACACGCGTGACCATGAGACAACACGCGTCGCTCTTTACGCGTACACCATACACGCGCGTGTGTATGAGGAGAGGCTGGCTCTCTCTCCCTCCTCCCTTTTCTCTGTCTGTCTGTGTCTCTCGTTTTATCTCCTTCTCGCTGCGTGTATATCTCTGAGGCCCCGGCCACCCCCATCTACAGCCCCGGACCGTGTCTCTCACCACCGCAACACGTAGCCCCGTATAGTGGTTTTCTCTCTACTATCCTCTCTCCTCGCCTCGATTGTACTCTATATCTCGCGACGTATACATCACTATATCACTTTATGTCTCGTATAGCGTTTTATTAACCAGAAATCAAGTGCAGTTTCTTCAGATCTTCGCTTTTCTCAGCCGCGGGCGTTTTGCCACGATATGGTACTCGTATTTTTTAACAACTGTTCCGATTATTCGCCTTCGATGTGCCATTTCTTTCAACACTTAACGGCCACTACTGTCGGATCCACGGTTTCATGTCATTGTGTTGCTTAGAACGTTTTCTATTAACTGTCACGCTCGTTGCTTTCAACCTGATGTCCTCGATGTTATATGTGCGGCCTCCGCGTTTGTGTCGTTCTTTTATCCCCGTTCCTTTCTTATTCGTTCAGTTTTCCACATTTTTACAATGACATTTCTTTGGCTTTACATCGACGCATACGTCAACTCGCGTCTACATAAGAATGGTAACGTTGCGCGCAATTTTCCTCGAACTGGATATGAAATGTTCTTTCCTCTGATTTTGCTCCCGATCCCGAAGACGTATTTATAATATGTCATTTGAATATTCTTATTTCTATTGTTTAAAAAAAATCTTGAGAAAAAAATTGGAAAAAATTGTCTAGTTGAGAGAGTTTAAGGTACAATGATGTATGAAGATTTAATAATCTATAATCCTCTTTCCACAAAAAAAAACTCATATATCTCAACAACTGCATTAATCTTCTGCTAAAGAATTGCATATGTGTATATATATATTGGGAAAATTATTACATTTCTAACACTGACTTTATTCTTGAAAATTGAAAAAAGTGCAAGCAATTATTTAAATTCGAATAGTGATTTGCAACTAAATCTTTGATAACGGCTAAATCCTCCTTATAAAAAATTTGCAATAAAGAAGAATTATGCCGCTTTCGAAATAGATATATACATATAGTATATATGTATAAATATAAGTAGATACTTACATAGGGACAACACGAGAAACAACTTCAGCGCGCTTGTAATATTCAGATTGTTTGGAAAAGCTAACTTATGCGCTTTAGAATCAACGCTGAGATTTAACGATGGACATAAACTTTTATAAGGATCTTATTAATGATTGTACTTCGTCGTGAAAACTGTTTTTATAGTTTTTCTTTATGACATATTCCATCCATACAGTATTTTACGTATCGCAGTCCGCCGTGCTCTTACTTGCACATAAAATGTTAAACATACTAAATGCATTGATGTATTCATCAAAATAGGACTTTTGTAATGTTTTAAAGCTTTGGCGAATCAAAAAAAAAATAAATGACGAAATCATTTCTAATCACTTTCGAATGATTCTCTAGCGATATCTCTCTCGATATAAAAAAAAACTGGAAAAAGCGCGATAATAAAGATTGACTTGATATTTTCGCAAAGCGAAAAAATCATTTCTACAACTGAAAAATCTGCAAAGAAGGACAAATAATAATTCTAGGATACTTTATAAATTATCGCTAGGTAAATAGAGGGAAAGCACATTTCACTCGGAAGGTTAATAGATATTTGCGCGGTTGCCTAAAATGTTGAATACGCTTGTTAAAACGAGCATATTGGCAGACTAATACCGAGGAAATTAATACCGAGGCATATGTTCCGAGCAGAGCTGCCTAACCAGCGCATTGGTACGTCGCAATCGAATCCGTAGCTGGTTGTATGCACACCGGTATGCGTGAGTGAAAGGCAGAGAGGCGGAGAGAGGAAGCGAGCATAAAGTCCATGGAGGGTGCCGGTCGGATGATATACTGGATACCGGTCCGTGGTGGCGGCATGGTGGTTACAGATAAGGAACAGGTCGCGGAGCTCCGGGGGATGGAGACGGTACTAATTTAGTAAGCGCGGCGAACGAGAGGGTAGCGGCAATATCCACTTCCGGCTTCGTGTCTGCAAAGACGGAAGTAACGCGCCGCCCCGAAGATGCTTTAAATTTAATTTAATAGGACCGCCAGCGCCGATGTTTCTCTATTCATTCCGCGCAAAATATCATAAATAAATTGATGCGATACTTTCCCTAAAGACGAATATGTGGCAATATTGAATAAAATAAAATGACGATATAAAGTATTCAGAAGCGAAATCCCCCAAAATATCGATGCTGTCAAAACAAAGTGTGTCTGAAATATTGCTTCGGTGATGCTTAAAATTTAATCCAGGGAATATCGATATTTTTATTCGTTTAATATAAAATATTACATCGCGCGCGGAATCATGAGGGAATATTATTTTCACGCGAAAATTATCAGTCTATTTCACGATAATTTCTTGAAAACTAAAACACGTCGATGTGTTTCTCGATAATATTTCCCGCAAAAGTATTTGACGTTGGCGGATATTTTCCGCACAAGAAGCCGATACTCCGCAATCCCGAAATATCGTAAATATCCTAGTAACACCCGTGCGCGCGGATAACGTTCGTAAGCGTAGGTAGGTTGGTCGAGCATATTTTATCCCGCGCGCGTATTCGCATACGCCGCGAATTGGGTGACTATGACGAAACGCGGAGGATTTCTCCCGCCGAGGGGTGTAGCCGGAGATTCGTTTCCCGCGCGTCTCGCTGTCAAAACGTGGAGTTTCGCACGCGGAAGAGTAAAGTAGGATACTGTGCCGAATGGTTACATAGATAAGACCGGTCTCAGCGTCCCGCACCACGAGAGAGGAGAGAGAATGAAAGAGAATGAAATAAAGAGAGAGAGAACGCAAAGTTTGATCCCCCTCGTTCTCTCCCGCTACTTTGGCCTCTTTCCTTTTTGGCCCCGGATTTGCTCGGCGCGCCTGGGCACATCTGCGACTTCCGTGTGTCGCGAAGAAAAAGAACTCCGAGAGAGTGAGAGAAAGAAAGAGGATTCAACCGGGATCAGCGGAATTTACTCCAGTGGATTGCGAGCACGCGTCTCTCCGACGCGCCGCGACCAATCGGCCGGGCGCGTGACAGAAATTGTGTCTCCTTGAGTATCATCGCTATCGTATACTAGGCATTGGGGTAGGAAAAGGGGAAGAGAGGGATGTTCCGGTAATGACTTTATGACACGGATACGAGGAATATTCGTATAGCGACAAGGACGTTGACAAGGGAGGATCTCTGACGGGGTTGCGTCTGCTGTTTGATTAAGGGAGGGAACCAAACGGTATACAAATTCCGTTGAAATATACAGCATGTGTGCATGTACGTGGCGGGCGACGGAGATGTATACAGTTGCGAAATCGTGAATATTCCATCAGTAATCAGTCGCGTTTCAATAACGTCACAGTTCACCCGAATGGCCCAGGAATTACATATTGACTTACACGTGCCTTGTGCCTCGGCGCTTAACAATTCTTCGCGATGCAACTCGTTCGTGATGCTGATAAGCGCGACGAAGGCGATAATGTCGTCCGGGACCGGGAGTCTTATGCTAATTACGCGCGGACGAGAGATATATGCAATTTTTCCCTCTTTCTCTCTCGTAAATGATATGCTAGAATAAAAACGCGCGTGCGCTTCTATTACAGCGTCGCGTTATTATGGCATTATGCAAACATCGTTCGCGCGATCGCACTTTTCACACGCAACTTCTCCTTCGCCAGTCATAAAAGAGAAATGCGGATGCGATATGGGGTAGAAATACGTCCGGGTATTAAGCATCGATTTGGAGATTATTCGTTTCGAATGCGAGATGCGAGTCTCAACGCGCGAAATATCGGACGCGGCATTTAATAAAAAGTCCCCTTTTTGCGCGTAATATTTCCCAAAGGCACGCGGCCGCGCGCTAGCGCGCATATACATATACGCGTAATAAAACATGATACCACAGTGGTGCACGTATGATTAGCTGTTTCATTAGCCGGCGGGTGCTTATTCGGCTTTTAGATCAGTGCACAGCGCGGGCCGTAGCTCCCAGCGAATCGCGGTATAGCTCGTTTATGCTCCACCGTGTATTTTGTACTTGTCCATTTGCTTACACGCGTTTCCACTACACGCATCGTTACGAGGAGTTAGCTGTCGCCATTGGTCCCTCGTGTCGTTGTTGCCCGTCGCGTGTTAATGTCCATGTGCGCGTATACATATCTCGAAGGATGACCAATTTCCTCTCTGCACGTACGTTACTAAAACTTGGTATTAATTAGCGAGGGAAAAGAAATAATGGCGAACAAGAGAGAGGGAGATTAAATATATTATAGATTCTACCCTAAATACAATTCCAATTCTATATATAGATTCGACCCTAGAGCAAGTGCGAGGCCAAATTTTACGTGGGTTCAAACTGCGATTGTATTATGCACAAGTTCGACAATAGGGAACAACGCTCTTAGCTAATCGAACTAAATATAAGCAAAACACATCGATACAATCTGACTCATAATTGTAAAACTTGGCAAATTCTGGTATTCCTTCATCAACGCTCCGGATACCTTGAAGTTGTCTTGTTTCGAAACTACAACGAAAGAGATTATTTCTTATTAAACTTAGTTGGGTAAATTCTATAATTAATGCAGGATAGTAATTATCAGCTGAATAATATACATTCAACGAACAAATCGAATTGCCGGCACAAGCAGCGTAGATAGATACTTGACATTAGCCTAAATTAGGCTTATGCAGTAAGCCCATGTATCCAGATGTAAGAGACATGTCGGCCGACGATTACCGGTTCTCGACCGTTTTCGTCGAGGTATCTGTAAATTCTATAAGTTACATATTGCAGGAGAAGTTTGTTGTAATCTACCAACTTCGAAACTCAAGTGTCTTTGTATAGCCGTGCTATGGGCATCGTCGAGCGGGAGAGTGCGCGCTGTATCAAAGTAGTATGAAATAACTTTCGCGAGTCCGTAAAGTTTCCTTACCGGTCGAAAATTATTTCCAAGAGCTCGAGTTTCTCAAAGTAATGTCTCGTCGACTAACTATGACGTTTGCATTTTCATGTCGAAGGGTAATTCTCCAATTATGGTCATTGATCCGTATACAACTCACTCCACTTTTACAAGATGCGAGAAGAGATCATTCTGGCGCAAACTTTAGAGAATGATAAATAGAACGAAACAAAGTGTCTCTCGTATAATAAACATAGAGATCGATTCTAATAACGTTCCATTCGTTTATATATAAAAAGTGTTTTGTCTTTAATAAAAATTCTTCTAATATTTTCGCGAGATTAAATGAACCGTATATATTTTACAAGTGCTTTTACCAAACAACACACGCCATTTGACTCCAATGTAACTATCGTCTTGGCAGCGTCAAGGATAAAGGTAAGAAATCCTTTTCTACTTTTTTTTTTAGTTTAGACGTAACGCAGACCACACGGTTCCGGCATAGGAATCGCGTCACGTAACAACCGATTCCCCTGACGGCGTAGCGAGAAAGCGAACGGGAAGTAACACGGAGCAGTTCGTAACTCCTTGGAACTCGTTGGAACTGGTAACATCTTTGCTACTTCTCGAGTGACAACGGCGGAACGGGTTGGAATGGTATAAAGCGACGCTCCTGTCCCAATACGCACCTTCCGATACACATATTCGCAGTCTGAAGCTTTGATCTTTCACCTATCGCGATGCCATCGGGTATCGGACGAAAGGGGCAGGAGGGGCTTCCTCTATACTGACGTTCGAACGACGGACGTTCGAACATCCTTTTGCTACTTTTGACGCAAGTGGCTTTGACTTCGTTGGTCGAGTTCTGGAACGTCGAGGGAAGGAAAGATGGCGCGTAAAGGAATCGTATTTCTTCGCTCGTGAAATCAAATTCTCTCAGCAACATTGCGCTCGGATGTCATTTCGCTGGCGGCGTTATAATTATTCGTCGCGTTTGTAAAATCCGTCGTTGAACGGCGAATGAAATCGCTGATAAACGCGCGTCGAATCGGAGTGTATATATGTATAGCGCGATAATATATAGAATTTTATCCTTTGTTTAGCGAGCACGCGAACGATTAAATGCAATATCGACGTATCGATGTCAAAATGCTCGTTAATCCATTGGCAACGATAATTTTTGACCTAATTGCTCGATCATCTTCGACGAGCTCGAAATTTGATATTCACACACGCGGATAATATTGGCAGCTAGCTGTGTGCCAAACATTATTTCTGTTATAAGAGGATAATTTAAATAAACGTATGCGCGCTCAATGTTACAAGCGCTTTAGTGTCGCGCGGCGATAATTATTGCGCGTTTCTCCCGTGTTCATTTAATATTTCAAGCACGCCGTAAACAAAAGTGTCGGATTTTCCGATATGGCGGTTGTATTGACCGGACGCGAAACGAGCGCCCAACATTTTCCGATCTCGCGCCCGCGTGTGTGTGCATTTATATGCGTTAATAATCTCAATAAAACGTACAACACCGAGAGATCCGGACGTTCGATTATGAGTGTACGTATCAGCGCTCGGCGCGCATTTTGCACACACATTATGTTCCCATTATTAAAACACATTACCAGAGCGCGTTGCGGGCTATCCGGATGTATATATACAACGGAATGAACGTAACGCCGATAGGGTTGATAGATCACGCGTTTCCCCGACGCCGTCGATGAGCCGGGTGCGAGCGCGCGGCTATTTCATTTTCCATCTCAGTGGATTTGCCGAGGCTAATCGATAATCACACCACAGACACGCCCGACGCTCGCTGCGATAACAGCCAAGCGCATGAAGAACCAGCTTCGTCCTTTGGTGCCATTCCACAACGGTTATCGACAGTGGATAGTCTCGACCATGCGTATCGAATGTAATTTTCGTGTGCGTATTTAACGAGGTGTCCTATACAAAGAATCGATACAAATTTGGGAAACGCATAGAATCGAAAAAAATATTTTTGTCCCGTCTTTTAGAAGGGTATGACTTTCTCTAGGCATTTCTATCGCCCATCCATAGCGTATATACAAATTACTGAAACATTTGATTTTATATGTAGCAAACTAATTTATTATTATTCCAAATTTGAATAACAAGCTGTTGCTTACGCGGTGTTTTTTTTTTCGTCGCATCGTTAAATTATTTATTTTCCAAATTTATTCGACCAACGTGCATTCTCGCTATCGACTACGAAAGCGTCTACTAAGTACCGTCGGTTGGTTACATCCGGTTGCTGGGAATACAGTTGATTGTGCGTCCATGTATTGCCTGATCGAATCCCGGTTTCTTTCATGTCGGTCAATAGAGGCGTCGTGTCCGCCGCAAATTGCTCCGGAACTAAGCCGGAGCAATTAGCAACGTCTGCGTATGCGCGTTATATCGAATTGGCACGCAACGACAGCATTATACGCAGGAGGATCTTCCCATTCATCTCGCGGACGCAAGCGCGCGCACCTTTAAAGCTAATTAAAATTATATCGTCACGGCGCATCGCGTTCGTTCCAAAAACGAGGTCAAAGACCGCCCAGAACTATCCCAGGTGACGGCGGTAACGAAAAAAATTTATTGAGACGAATGGAGCGGCGCAAACAAAATCGTGAAAATTACGGGAATACGTCGTTAACGGGGGATCGTAAAACCGCCGACCACGTTGCACCGAAATCACTTTTGCCCCGGAAAATTAAGGAACCCATTTTAATGGCCAATATAATGCCCGACATAATTGCCGATCCACGTAACTAAATCGCCGAGTATAACTGAAATCTAAGAGAGCAAAAATTGATTACCAATTGCTCGCAGAAGTTATTTTCCCTCTTGTTGAGGAATAATTTATCTCACCTCATATATTACACAGTTCAATGAAAAATTACTTTATTTTTGAAAATAAGAATAGTCACTTTCCGTAATTCTTTTATTCTAAATGCGATTCCAGTTTCCAAATTGCTGTATTACGCACAATTTTGAGAAATTTGTAGCTAAAGTTGCAAGAAAGGATTGTTTTAATGTATTTTTTTGTCATATTACAGCTACAGTATGTTAAAAGAATTTTATTGCAATCGAAATTACATATGTGATTAAGACTTTCAATTCTCAAAAAGAGAGTCAATGAATACTAATTTAATATCAAAATAAATAAATTGACAAATTTATTATGTATATATACATAAATTGCATGCATATATAAATTTTTTCAAAAATTCAAACATTTCTTAATTTTGACATTTATATATATTAATTCTGCCATTTTAAATTTATTAATTTCGATAAATTTTAATGTCTTCCTTTTCAATTTTTCCGCAAAAGATACCATATATTTATTTAACCATGAATATCTATTAATCAATATGTTTAATTTTATGACATAATAAGACTTTTCCAACACGTCACATACCGTATTTATTATATGACAAGATGCATTATGCTACGTGCATATCTACGGTAGAAATAATCGTTTCAAAATATTCGCATTATTTGATTTAAAGAGTTGTAATGCTAGAAACCGCGAAGGTAAAAAGTGAATTTAAATTCTATAAGGTAACAATGAGATTTCATGTCTAATCTCGATCTCAGGTAAACGAACTATTATCGATCCTCTACTTTAAGCGCGCAAAAATATCCATAGCCATATCCACGTTAACTAGATTCTTGCAAATTCGCGTGATAGATCTCGGTAAACACTTTAACACCCATGGCGTGCACCTCCTCGAATCCGAATTTCTCCAAGCTTTCCTTGCAACGATCGTAATACGCGACGATGTTTTCGTAAGGGCTGATGTCAAAGTCGAAACACTGCAATAGTCGAAAAAATAGTCACAGCACTCTATCTATACAGGCTCGATAAAGTCATTCCTTGCGAAGAGGCTCACCAATATCACACATATAGTTGTACTGATAGTGAAATCAGCGATAGTCAAGTTATCACCGGCAGCGAATTCTTTACCCTCGAGAAGAGAGTTAAGCACCTCGAATGATTTCTGCACTCTTTCCAGATCTGCCTCGTTAATTGAAGAAGCCATACCTCGCACCACTGGTATCTATAAATAATAATAATTTTGTTTATCGAGTCAAAAATATCGACAGAAATATTATAATACAATATGAATAATATTATGTAAGAAGAATAATTATTTCAACATTCAGCGATATGCCGACAGTTCCGGAAATAAAATATTTCTTCATTTAATGTGAAAATTAGATTAATGTAGCTGGACGTAAATTAACGGGTATTAATTAACAGAGGTAGGAAAAGTTGGCTTTAAAATTTACTATATTGTATAAAGATATATAAATATACATATAAGATGACCACAGTGATTGTGTGAGAGATGTTTGGAGAAACTGAATCGATTATAATATTAATTAGAAGAAAATTGAACAATAGATTAATCAATACATACATAACATTTTATAAGATTGGAATAGAGACTGCCAGAATCAAAATACATCATTTGATCGACTATTGCCTTTTGTTTTGGGTCTTTTGGATAGAGAGAATCATTTTTCGCATATTTGTTAATTAAATAGGCCATAATAGGACGACTGTAACAACATATATTAGTTAGATTGAGTTTAATTATAGAAAAGCGTAAAAAAGGACCTTACTTACCTCTCCCATAAAATAAAGCCTTTGTCGTCGATGGTTGGTATCACATGTTGCGGATTTATCTAAGATAAAAGTATGCTTTAGAGATTTTAGAATTATGTTCTAAGTATCTGAGTTTACAAGTTATGTTGATTATGCGATTTGAATCTTATTTATTTATTTATATTAATAATTAATAAATTTACGCGCAAATACAGAAGCAATACAATCGAAGAACCTGTACAAATTCTGGATTCATATGCTCCCCGTTCATGACATTCACGATTTTTATGTTCAAATGGACGCCTAGAGCCTTCGCGAGTAACATAACGGTGCGACAAGGTGGACTTGGCGGTAAATAGTAACAATCAATCGGCATTTTTTGTCGCTTCCTTGCTTCTCGTCAGATCACTTGCGTTTTTTATTCTCTTCGCGTTTTCTCGCGCGCTTCCCTGGTTTCGCTTCACGAATCGCTCGTTCTGAATATCGTTACTATATAAATAAAATTTTTATATTTGCAACTCTCCAACTAATGACAAGTTTTTAAATCTATATTAGTGTAATTTGAACTTCTAAATAAAAATTATTGAGAAACTCATGTATAAAACTTATACAGTTTAAGTGATAAAGATAAACGAATAAGGAAACAATCGTATAAAATGATTTATAATAATAAAAATAAAAATAATTTTATAAAGATAATTATGTTTTAGTAAGAATAATTAATTACAATTTACAATTTTTGGAATAACAACTTAAAAATTAATTTTTAAGTTAAAAAAAATTATGAAAATAATTATTCAAAATCGATAAAGAAAAATAAAGAAAATAATTATTATTCTTAGTCAATTTATGAAAAATTTAATTTTATTGATAGATTAAAAATAAAAAAATATTTGTTATTATTTGAAATTATATTTAAAATTATTTTTAAATATTAAATTAGGGATTAGTCAGAATAATAACTTTTAATAATAGATTTCGAAATTACACGTCTAATTGCAATGATATTATACATATAAACTTCTCGTCTGTTTGTCGAATCTAGTCACACAGTTCGAAAGTAGAACACACAAGATATTTCATTGTGAAGAACTAATTTTCTAAATCACGTCTGCGGGAAAGCAATTCTCAATAAATATAAATTCGCAATTTATCGCAAAAAGAAATGGTATCATAAATATGAGAAAATAAGTCTATGATTGATGTCGAAAGATGAAGCGAGATTATTAAAATGATAAATAATGTAAAAATTGACTATAATAACAAAATATGATGTTATTTGAGTAAACGTTTAACAGAGAATAATATTTTTCTATCAAATTAGAGTAAGTTTATTATGTGTTCTTTACTAACAAGTTGAGATTGATATTCAATTAAACACATTAATGGAGCGCAAAGAGTATTTGCAATGCATAAATAATATGAATATCCACATTTCGTGAAAACATCGATCTCATCGTTCTAATTATGGTTAATGTAGTAATTCCGTTAATTAGTACGCCATTAAATGATTTTCAGATATGAACCCTTACCTGCAACCCTTCACAAACTCGATTGATTGATACAAATCGATGATACTTGCAACCGTTACGCATCAGACTAATTAATTGGCTTATCGTTCGTTTGGGTCAATGAACTATCCGAACCGTTAGGAATATGTCGCTCATCGCTTCTTCAAGTGGCGAATAGGTTTTTCATGGAAAACAGCAGGCGTATAAAAGTGAAGAAAATGCGCGCGCACAAACGATTTGCAAAGTTGCCATAGCAATAGTGTACCGCCAAACAAAACCGCGATATTGCAACGTTGACATTATCCGTCACGATCGAAAGTTCCTGGTAAGGTCGATCGATCGCTTAATAAAAACAGGAAGAACGCCCAGTGAATGTAACTTGTCGTATACTCTCTTTTTCTCTTTCTTTCTCTCTTTCAGACATAACAGTTATAAATAAAGCAAGAGAAAATGTATATAGTAAGGTATACATTTTCTCTTTACTCGATTAATAGCGTAATCGACAATTGTTTCAGAAGATAAAAAATTTTCAAGCACACACACATTCTGTGTTCGATATATTTTTTTATTTTTTTATTATATAAATTTTTTTTAAATAAAACAAAATTTTTTATAGAAGATTTCGTTGTTGTATACTTTAATGTACAAAAGATGTAACACAACTCAATAAAAAATAATTTTTTTGAAATACAAGACTAACAAAGTAAGACTTCGTAATTTTTTGATGCTGAATACATTTCGATTTTTAAGCTGCTTCATCATGTCATAATTTTGAAAAATTTTCAAAAATGCAAGAGAGTTATAATTAATAAATTTTTCTGTATATGTAGAACTAATGATTATATTTTTTTAATGTTTACGTCTTATTTCTCAGTATATACAACACAATAGAAAAATATAAAATATAATCAAAATTAAACTTGATAAATAACAACTTTTGTGGAATAATAAAAAATTATAATTATATTTATACTTAATATATTTTTACTTAAACTAATATTGATTAAATAATACGTTACTTAATGCACAATAATTTTTTATTTAGATTCTCGATATATCTCTTTTTATCTTTCCCGCTTTAAACATTACCTTTATAATTATTTCTGTGTGTAAAAGTAATATTTCTGTGTAAAAGTCACGGTGTAATTTATAAAACCAACAAGAATCAATATTCATGCAGTAAAGTTGAAAGAATAAGGCTGGCAATGACGTTAGTGGCGAATTATATAAAGGTTCTGGTGTACCTCGTCATCATTACACTTCATTTTCTTAATTATAGCGTGACGCCCAACGACGAATAAAATACAGAAGCTGCACGAAACTATTCTTTCCAAACGCGTATGTACATTAGCGAGCCAGATAATAATCATTAAAACAAAATAAACACTTGACGTGGCGAGTACATTATTTTCGAGAGAATCTTACATTTTCAGTATATTTTTCTTTTGCACCATCTGTGTATCTAACGTTGGAAATTGATTTCCGACGAATCGATCACCTTCAATCACCCGACAACATAATTACAACACAACACAACCATAAGAGCGCTTGTATGAGTTGTATGAAAATTCTAGCATTTTCTGAATAAATATTTCTGCAGTAACAATTTTCTTTATTATATGCAATAAATGTAAATATATATATCACTCCATTTGATAAATGTCTACTTATCTCCGTCCGTATATCGCTTTGTACTGTTGCTCTGACATGATACGTATACACATATATCGACCGTTCGCTACTAAACCATTACGCGCAATTATGCAACAACCGGCATTTCTAATCAATGTGTTCGATGCCGTTGACGAGCCATCTCCACAGTCACAGAATCCAGTCTGTCCGGAGGCGATAAGAAATTGTCACCTTTATTGGCTATTGCTGTTGAATATTAAACCGATTTTGTTTTTCCTTAATTTGTTTTTTGTTAATTTGTGATAAATATATTTATATTTATATTTTTTAAATATATTTACATTTAATTAATAAGATTTATAAGACCCTCTCATCCACAATTGATTCGTCAACTGTCCAAATTTAATTTACTGAAATGTTATTATAATAACATTATAGTTTTATATACATAATTTGTATATATGTATATATTTAATAATAATTATTAACTGATGATTCATAATAATAATAAAAAATAAGTTATGTTATAAATTGTTATAATATATTAATATTATATATTGTGTTGAATTATATTAATTAATTAATAACTATAAAATAGAAAACTTTTATTTTTAAAGTCAAAAAGTTTCTAATATATAAAATCAAATTCCAGGTATGAAAATGACTAGTAAGAGCCAGGCACAGATATTAGGTATAATAAAATTATTTTTTAATTCCTCTATATTTATTTTGATTTAAATATTTTTAACAACAATATTTTTAAATTTAATTTTTATAAAGCATGTTTAAAAATATTTTCTACGTATAATAAAAACTTCTAAAAATTGAATAGCAAATCACTAATAATGGTTGCAATATGTGAAGAAGTTCTGATAAATAAATTCAATTCTAACCGCTTATGTGATAATCGACGTTATTAACTTAACCGTATTATGTTAGTTTTGCGAACTAATTTGCTTTGTAGAAAACTTCCAAGTATAATTGTATTAAAAGTTTAAACATTGATCGAGCCACAACTGGCTAATAACTCGATAGAGCTATTTATACTGCATAATGCATCTTATATTTTCCAAGGAAGTTGCTAGACGATCAACCGCGAGAGATAAAAAAATTGCTCATCCAGTTTTGATCAAACAATCTTATTGTTAAATATACAATATATTAATTCAGAATCGTACTTTCATTTATATTATCTCGTTATGTGTGCCATACATTAGTCTTTCGCGTACTACTAGATGAACCATAGGTTTATAAAGTCTGTTTACAATCAACAGTCGATCATGTTGCATTTGTTTGTCACATTTGCATTATGATCTCTATCAAAATAAATTAGGTATTTTTTATTTTATATCTTATATACGAAATTATATTTATGTAACACAATGATAATATAATAATAGCTACATATTCTAATATTTCATAAAATAAGATTATTGTGTTAATTTCATGATATAGTATTTTGAAAACTATTATTATCATCTTTCCGGTTTATATATAAATACAAAATTATTTTAATACAAATAGTCTAAATTTTAACATCGATTATACACATTTTAGCTACATATCGTTACACTTTCCATTTTCAAAAATTAACAAGTTAAAAAATTAACATATTTTATCATGTTTTAAAAAGAAATAGAAGAACTAAGAAAAATTAATTAAAAAGAAATTTAAAAATGTGACAAATTTTAGTTGTCTCAATTAAAGACACTAAAGATTCGAAAATTTATCGATTTTCAGAGTTTTTCAATTTTTTTAGAGTATATATGAAATATAAAATAAACTGTTAGTGCGCTATTTGCAACTACATGCAAAATTAAAGTGTTGCATAACGGAAGAAGCTGCAGAAAGCTAATGCACCATGTATTTATCCAATTATGTACAAAGTATTCAGAAATTATACATTAAATTACGGATTATTTACAAAACACAAACACGTATATAACTTTGTTTTTAACACAAACATTAAGTTATATACGAGAGTAAAGTTCATTTTTTAATACACCAACTTCAAATATCTTAATATTCAATTCCACGAATATACGTTCGATTAGAAAGAAATAATGTCTGATTAAAATTAAAATCCGGATTTTGTCATTTAATTATAACTTATTGTTAGAGAGGCCAACTTGTAAATTCGCTTGTACAATATTTTAAGAATTATCAATATCGCGATGTTAAAACTGTCAGTTTTTTCTCAGTTTTAAAACTAGCATTTGCTTTTAATACTAGTAGCAATCATTGCATTTATTTATATCTCTCTCTCTCTCTCTCTCTCTCTCTCTCTCTCTCTCTCCACAGTGTATATACACTATGTGAAACATAATGTCAGTGTAGGAAGGCAATCATTGAGGCTCAAGGCCACGCTCAGCCTCGCACTTTTTTTTTCCTTGCTCGAAGTCTTTCATTGGTTTTTACGGTAGACGGGATTTCGCAGAAATAGCTTGTGCGACTTATATAGATGCGCAAATTATTCGAAATCGAATCTTTGACTGTTTTTGCAAAATCCTATCTTTCATAAAAACTAACGAGAGACAACTACTCGATAGAAAAGAAAAACCGTGAATCCTAATCAATCAAATTTTAATGTCTAAAATTCTGAATTAATTAAAAATTTTGAAATATAATAATTTTAATTACAAATTGCGTATATATTGAGAAATTTGTGTAAATTCATATTTCTAATGTATGTAATATATGTAAAGCGATGCAAGAAGTAAGTAAGAAGTAATGTATTAAATATGAAATAATGTATTAAACATATAAATGCATTAAACATGTGAGTACAATAAATAAATATGTGTGATAAGAGCATTTTATTTGACGTAAAACTGATAAGCTAAAAATACTATGGTTCTTGTAGTTAATAATGCGATAATTAATATATAGATAACATAACATAACATATAAAATAAAACATTATTGTACATTATTGAAAACTAGGTCAGAATTTAATACTTTAGTTAATTTATGATTTTTGCCTGACTGCTTTAATTACTGCGATAATGAATAAAATATATTTTACATATACAATATCAATTTTATTTTAAATATTAAATATACATTAAATACACATATTGTATCTTAAAGTAAATTGATATCATACGGACATATAATTCGGGCGTCAAAGTTTTTTCTTACTATCTTCATGTTTATAATCGAATCCCATTAATTTTGAGATTTATTAAATAATATATGATACATATCTAAGAATACAATAGATAAAAGAGTATAACACTTTGTAATAATTTAATACCAAAAAGATGGAACGTTATCTATTAACGGATTAATGTTATGTCACCGAGGCAGGCGTGAAAGAGATAAGCGCGTTATTTGTTTTTTTCTGTATTCTTCTGTCGATATCAATCTTGCTGTGTCATTTACCGAGCACAACACGACAATGCTAAAACTTTAAAATTTCTTTCTTTATACAATGTAAAGAGAAGCATGATCAGCAGTTTTCACACGGTGACGAATCATGGGCCGACTGGAGCTAATTACAGCCGCTGGTTCAATTAGCGGATGAAAGAGTAATACGCGAAAAGCGTTAATAAATTAAAACGCAGCGCGTAATCAAGTTTACTATAAAATTTGAAGTCGCGAGGCTTATCGAAAAGCCTTTCTTTTCAAAGATAAGACCGACTTATCAACAGCGTATCTTTGATGTCTTAATATGCAAATAAGTGTTGAGTCACGTCGAACGGTAGGTGCGCCGTTTCGGTAGCAAAATATTGAATAATGAACTTATGCAAATCTCTTTCTCTTTTAACAGACGAGCTCGACAAAATTTTTCAGAATAAAATGTCAACTTTCGTAAACAAGAGTAATTGGATAGTTGAGCAGAGTTATCGACTTGTGTGAAATAAATTTATCGCTATATCAATAATCTCTTAATTATGTCGATTTATTAATGCTTTTTCAATCTTGTAAAGTCATTTATCATTTATCACTCGTTATTGTTATTCAAACGATTATCGAATATGAAAAAGTCATGATGGAATTTTATATTAACATTGAGAACCAGTGACGCATATAATTGATCTCACTCTAACGTGCGTAATTATGTGAGGCTGTCCCGTGACTCGGACTCTATAAATAGATGGAACAAACAAGTTGAATAGACAGTCCACGGTACAATCTCGCTGCCGCTTCTTCGGAGCTACTTATACAATCTCTAGGTTTAGTCCGTTGTGACTCTCTCTCTCTCTCTCTCTCTCTCTCTCTCTCTCTCTCTCTCTCTCTCTCTCTCTCTCTCTCTCTCTATCTCTATCTTTCTCTTTCTGCCTCTCTTACATTTCTCTCTATCATGAATAATTCGCCAAAGCTTGCTAAAACTGACAAAATTATTTCAACGATTAAAAATTTGTGATTCACAGTGCGCGAGTTTACAAAGAATTCGAGTGCTTGTGTCATTTTTTTTCGTAATTTATAAATGTGAAAAAGACCGCGCGCTAATTATATGAAAAAAATGGCCGCCGTGAAAATCGATCAATGCCGATCAAAAGTTCAAATGAGCTTGATCTTTAAAATATGCTAATTTTTAAACTAGTTTTTGTCTAAAAATGAGCCCATCTGATCGGCATCACACAAAGTACACTTTTCCATAGTTTTGGTCGATTTTAACGGCTACCATTTTTTCATATAATTAGTGCGTGGTCCTTTATGGAAAAATATGGAATTATTTGCCACATCTATTACTGTATTGTAAAATTACAGCCTTGGCCAAAAATATAAAGCACTTTTAATTAAAATAACAAACAAAATAGAGAGTTGTGAAATTAAAAAATAGTTATAAAAAATTTAACGTTTATTTAAAAAAAATCAATATTGACAACTATTTTTTTATTTTACAATTCTAGTTTATTTAATTGTTATTACAATTAAAAATGTACTTTATACTTGTAGCCAAGGCTATATCTTGTAAAATACCAAAATTGATAAGTTTTAAATAAATCGACATAAAGTAACGTAAATTATATATGTATCAGTCATTTACATGTACTGATATACATATAACTGTACAGTTATATTTAAGAAAGCGTAGAAAAAACCCGTGGCTTATAGTTGAAAATTATTTTATGCCACTCGAATATATGTCCGACACGCGATCGATTGGCTACTTCATTAATAACGCGACGTGTGTTTTCGCAGATTTTAAAATGCCCCTCGATCTTTACCAAATTACCGGAAGCCCGCCGTGTCGTGCCGTGCTTTTGGCGGCTGCAGCGGTAGGAGTGGATCTAAACTTGAAAAACATTGACCTTACGTCCGGTGACCATCTGAAACCCGATTATCTTAAAGTAAAATAATCAACTTCTTTGAAACGCATCGAAACATTTAAAAAGATGTAGAAAGAATATTAGAAGATTTTTAATTACAAATGCATAAAAGATTAATGTTTGAAAAAATTGTATTCTTGATAAAAACAATTATGATTAATGCAAAAGATTAATGCAATTTATTTATATAAAATTAATATAATAATTAATAATGCTTGAAAACTTTTTAAGAGTTTTAATTAGAAATTGTTTAAATGATTTTCCAAAATTGATAATGCTGTACTATTGTAGTATAAAAAGTGCGCGCGTTTTTAAGGATTTTTAAAAACATTATTTTTAAATATAAAAAATGTATAATCTTCTCTTGGCTTTTACATTTTACCAATTAGCTTGTTGAGTGAAAAGATATTCTAAAACTTCAAGATGATTTTTCGTTTAAATAATTATTACTGTGTATCTGAATATATGTAGATAAATCCACAACATACGATACCTACACTAGATGACAATGGTTTTTATTTGTGGGAAAGGTAAGGTAGAAGCAATATATTGATATTTAGTAAGTATATATCACAAATTTGATATCTCCCCAAAAAATTTAGATATAATATAATATAAACTATTTATTATTTTTTATTATTTACTTATAATTATCTACTTATTGTTTATTATCATTGAGATTTGCATACGTTTTGTAGCCGTGCGATCATGACGTATCTAGTCAGTAAGTATGGCAAAGATGATTCTCTCTATCCAAAAGATCTAAAAAAACGAGCTCTGGTTGATCAGCGACTATACTTTGACTTGGGAACTTTATACCAATCGTTTGTTGATACTTACGTAAGTAATTTTTTTATCGTACAATACTTGATAATTTATATATATAACACGAAATGATTAGCAAAGTCGATGGTCACGTATGTAAAGATAACATTAATTGTAGTATACATGGTTCTTTGCCGACGTCGCTCCGACTCAAGCCAAGTATGATAAGATGCACGACGCGTTGACTTTTTTGGATAAATTCTTAGAAGGTGAAAACTACGTGGCGGGGAAAACTTTGACTCTCGCTGACCTTGCTCTGGTTGTCACTGTTTCTAACTTTACGGTAGGAAATTAGTTAATTGCAAATATATTGTCGATACGCTGGTAAAATAACTGCATAACAATAAATTGAAAGAGAATAAAGTATAGTTGTAGACTATCATATATGTTACATGTAATAAATTTTTATATTTTTATTTAATTTGCAGCTTTATTAACGCATTTAAATTTGAAATATATGTATACTGATTTATATATATATATATATTTAAGTATTAATTACACTCAATTAAACTTACATATATAAACTACATTTAAAATATATAATTTATTTATATAAAACTTATAATTTAAAATATACATATGACATATACGATTATCAGTTTTATTGTAAAATATTTGTATATTATGACTCTAATAACTTAATTATCAACATTTTTCTTCTTGCAGCTTGTGGATTACGATTTGAGTAAATATGGTAACGTTCTGAAATGGTTTGCCAGGATCCAGAACGAAGCTGTTAAATATAAGGAGGTCGAAACCAAAGGCATGAAAGCCTTTAAAGATTTCACCGATAATATAAGAAAAAATAAGAATGTCTGATTTTTTTATCAATTTGATGCTTGCATAATGTACATTGTATGGATATGGTGTGCTTTAATATCTATACTAATATCTATACTAATTTTTATTGATCTTGTATTATTGAGAAATGTAAACAATATTTTGTTTCGTATATAAACTTATCAATGAAAAAAATACACATAAGAGTTATAACTTTTCAATATATTTGCTCTCATGATCGGAACATAGCCGTCATCAATGGCAATTTTTGTATGCCTTGAAAAAAGGTTATGAAGAAAGAGGAAGGGGATGCTCTGCGAACTACTTGCACAAACACTCTATCGTTTCGTTCGTGTCAAACTTTTGGTCGCTCAGAGCCTCTTTAAGTGGCCCGAACAGATAATCACAAGGTGATAAGATATAGAAGATGCTCCGGTATGTTCTACTTTAGTCGTTCAATCGTGCACACCATCGCCACCGAATGAGGGCGAACATTATTGTGTAATAGAATCGATATAAAACAGTACTTGGAGATATGCTCCAATTTATAATTTTATTCATAAAAGGTTGCAATAATATACTGCATTCGTAATGCATTGTATAAAAAAATCACATCTGAAATCAGATAGTCTTGTGATGTTGTCTAATTTTTGGATGACAATAGCTTGCATTTTTCATTGACCCTTTTTGAATTTTTTCATTTATTTCAACACTTGCATAATAGGATGTCTCAAACTGCACTCGCAATCTACATCAAATTTCGGCGCCAGATATATTTTCGTTCGTTAAATATTTTATGATTATCTATTGTGACATAGACGGATACTAGTTGCTATATAGTTCATCGTGCTGTTACTGACTAAAGAGCCGTAATGTTCTACTTATGGTACGTTGTCAGAAACACTTATTCTCACACTTAATGCAGCCGTTTTGGCCTAAGTTAATACTCCGCTGTTTTATACGAAAAGTATCGCTTATATTTGAACTACCCTCGTATATTATATGTATATATATATATATATATGATAGGAAAATATTATATACCTTTCACAAAGACAAAGTTATAAATTCTTACCTCTGTGTTGGTCACTTAACAATGGGAAAACTTTTAGCATAGTTTGAGGGCTCTGTCTTTGGAGAATCTTGACCTAGCTCGCGGCAGTGCTTTGTTATAAACAAAAAGTCCCCGCGGCAAAGTGACCAAACCAAAATCTTCCTCTCTCCACTTGAAATTCTGTTAACAGGTAAATTCTACGTTATTGATCGACATTGCAGAATTATATTATGTATAAGAGAAGGAGAAAGAGAGAGTGAGAGAAAGAGAGAGAGTATACACAATGTTTCGAAAGTTGCATCAAACAATTAATAATTAATATAATTATTCCAAAGATTGAATTTCTTCCCATTACATGTATAATTTACTTATGCATTTTATTGTAATATTTTATTAAAATATGTACATATATATGTATTTATGTGCAAAAATTTATTTATTTGTAAAAATTGAAGCATTGCTTATGTCAAGTTTTTCATTAAGTAAGCCTTGGGAGATCTAAACTCAAACTTTTCTTGGAGTAAAGTAGAATATATATATATAAACTAACTTAAAAACAGAATACTGTTATCAGTTTACATAACGCTTAAATTCTCAAAATGTATCAAATTTCTAATAATTCTGCAACTATATGCATAATTACCTTTTTTTAAATATAATTTCTAAAACTTGTAATTAAATATGCAAGGAAGTTGAGCTCTGTACAAATCTCGAGACTGATGAAAAAACACAGATTTATAACGCTACAAAAATTGCTGAATTAAAAAGTGTTTTTTTTTTTATTTTTTAAATGCACGTTTACAAATTTGTAGAAATTATGGTATTAATCATTTTTTTAATTTGAAATTTTTTTATTTCTACGCTGCATCTTTTGTAAGAACAATTTTCAAGCATATGTCTATATTAATAATGAGTCTTTCGACAATTGTGAATTCTCTCATTATGTACGTAATTTATCACTCATATTTTTGTCATAGAAGACTCGATTGTCTTCAGACTTGAGGTTTATTTGTACTTTAATGAACTCCATACTTAAGGCAATATTTGAGTAATAATTATATCATAAGAACTCTCGCTTACATTTGTCGTATTTCATCAGTAATTACAGAAATTACAGAAAATGTAGAAAATATAGAAAAACTTCGATCTTCTTCCTTTTTCTACTCTAGTTTCTGCGCCAAATGTAGCCACATAAAAAGATATAATGCTGTTATATTAGTGTTACATTTTTTAAAAGTTATTCTCAGCATTCTTAAAATTACATTATATGATAGATAATAAATAAATATTTTTTTCTCAAATACTTACTTAAATTGTACATTATATAACTTTTAGATATAAAATAATACATAGCTATCTATCCATCTATTTCTAATAAAGGTCAGATATCCCGCCTATGTCAGTTATACTGAAACGTACGTCGGTATATCGATTGATGAGAACTTTGCGCAGTTCAGTCTTTGCACGAACACGGGATTGCATGTGTATTCGTTTTCGCGAAACAAATATTTTACATATGAAATAATTTGAAATTGACAATAACGCTTGTATAAGCGCGTTTTACACATACCAACATAAATACAAAGAAACGTATATATTCGTAAATAACAAATTGAATAGCGTAAGGCCAAATATGCCCGTGCAACTGTATTATTTTCCCCCGAGCCCACCTTGCCGAGCCGTATTGCTCACGGTAGAAGCGATTGGACTCGAAGTAGAACTAATATTGGTGAACATGATGGCTGGTGAACATTTGACACCGGAATATGAAGAGGTATAAAAAATTGACAACCGTATTTAGTATTAATAGATAAAATAGTTTTGTGTAAAAAACTGAAACGCGACATTATTCTCTTTTTTTTCCTAGTTAAATCCACAAAAGACAATTCCCTTTCTAGTTGATGATGATCTCAAGTTATCGGAAAGGTTTGTAATTTTGTAGAAACACTCAAATGATATATCTATCGGGGTGTATCTCTTTTACAGTGTGTTCATTAAAGTACAATGTTTTAGTCGAGCTATTATGTCTTATCTGGTTGATCAGTACGGCGAGAATGATACATTATATCCGCGAAAACCGGAGGCACGTGCTCTAATCGATCAACGATTATATTTTGATCTTGGCACGCTTTTCGCGAGTGTGTTGGATTATTACGTATGTAATATACTTAATTATTTTTAAATAAAACGCGATCTCACGACAAGTTCCGTCACACAGGTGCCCGTGTTAAAGAAACAGATCGATACGTACGAGCTGGCACAATATGAGAAAATGACAGAGGCCTTCCAAATTCTAGAGAAGTTTCTCGAAGGACATGATTACGTGACTGGACATAATTTGACGATAGCCGACTTAGCTTTGGTCACATCTGTGACCACAGCAGAGGTGATATTTCGTTGGATGTTATAATTATTACAGTTAACAATTAACTATTTCTGGAATAAATAATATCACAATAAACTACTATATTCACTTTTTCGTGCAGCATTCTTTTTTTTTATATAAATATTTTTAACAGATTATATTCACTGTTTTATATATTGTATCTCTCTCTCTCAATAATCTTATCGATATATTTGAATATAATTACTAATTATTGTTAACGATATATGTTCAAGATTTATCTTCAAGAGAAAGATATTTAAACTTATCAATCAATTTATTATTAGGCTGTCGGATTTAATTTGGAAGATTTTGAAAATGTTTCTAATTGGTTGGAAAAAGTACAAACATTTGCACCTGGATACGAGAAGGCTAATGGCGAGCCATGCGCAATGTTCAAAGAATTTATGGAAAACTTACAAGGCGAAAAAGGAGATGAAGAAAAAGAAGAAGAAGAAGAAAAGGAAGAAGGTGAAGAAGAAGAAGAAGAAAAGGAAGAAGGAGAAGAAGAAAATGAATAATATATCATATCAAATTAATTCTGATTGTTTATAAATACAAGTGTTTGTATGGCACTTTAATATGCTACCAGTTAAATTTCAATTATACAATAAGAGCAGCCTATAAAAAAAACTTTATTTAAGCTTTTTTACATGTTTCTTTCAGATCTCATCATTTTCTAGATATACTTTATAAACACAAAGCACAAATTAGGGCAAAATAAAATGGAAACGCAATGCCTGTAAGCACAGTATAAGTTAAAAAATAAATTATTGCTGTAATAATGAGAAGTTTTAATATATCATATTAACAAGTAAATATAAAAATAATATTTATTTCGTTATATTTAAATTTTGCGCTATAATAAATATCTTAAATTTTATGAAAATTCTCATCTGTTGAAAACTTGGAACGAAGACATGAGCAGTTGCCGACTGATGCTCTTACACTTTTCACACTGAATTCACACTCAATGTATGGTATCTCAATCTTTTATAATTTTATATCGTCCGTCGAATAGTAATCTATTGCAGATCACAAGAATTAACATTTTCAAACCAATCTTTACGAGATAACTCGTTACTTTATTTAATTATTTGCGTATTTTTTCCAATAATTTTTCTTCAATATTTACGTAAATTTATCTCATTATATTAATGCCTTAAGTTTTAAGAATAATTTTGGGTTTTTAAATATAAAATATTTAAAATATTGTTTGTTTCCAACAAAATACAATATAAATATATATATATATATATATATATATACATATTGTAACTCGCAATGGTTATCTGGAAAACTATTAGTCTGAAAATAATTTGCGAGTGTAAAAAATAATAGTATTATAGAGATATACTATGTATAATTGATAGCTTACCGACAATATATCCAAGAATGCAGAATATGTTTTCTTGATTTTAATTAGACGTATACAGCATATAAACCAAATATAATGATGGTATCAAGATAACTTTTTTTTTAATTTGATGCTAGCAATATCTTCTATAATATTATACTTTAGGTCTATATATTTTATGCCTCGCTCATTTGTCGTAATAATGTAAAATACGACATTGCAGTGCTTAGTATCTGTTGCATATATGTACATACATACATATGTATTATATATAATTAATCTTATATTGTATTATCGCATAAACTATATTAATGATGAATGAAAATCATAGAAGCAAAATAAATTGATAATATATTGCAGATATTAAATATCTTTAGAAAGATAGAGATAAGAATATTAATTTACATTTATCTTGTTTTGATCCGTGGTACACATGTAAATATTGAGATATAATTTAATTTAATTTAATTTAATTTAATCAGAGAAAAGAGAAATATAATCTCTTATAATAAATAATTATAAAAAACGTAAACAAAGGACGTTTTTAATTATATGAATTTAGATATTAAATAGATTAGAATAAATAGTTATAAGTTATAATTATAGATGCATATTTCTGAACTTATCTTCTACTTTCTGCAAGCTATAAATTTAAAAAATTTTAATGAGGAAAGTGCGCTTATTGTCAGACTGTTGCGATTGTGGATATTCTATCTTGATTTTTAATTGGCTATTATAAAATCAGGCAAAAGGTTAAAGTGTGATTTATATAATATTGCATCCAAAAGATAGCGCGGCACTACACGCAATAAATAAATTTCTTTGCTGTATATTAAAAAAGAGATTTATCAAATCGCACTTACCCCGGTAAAAGTGTCCAAAGACATAACTGCGAAACTTCCAGCAGTTAATACACATGGTCGATGGGCTCTGATCATGATTAAAAGTAATCCTTTCTTTACTGCCTTTCCTGGGCCATTGTCGGGTAAGAGATACCACTTGGAATTATAAGCGGCATCGGAGATAGCTGTGCTTTGCACAATTATGTCATTACATGTCCATGTATAAATAAGTAACTGGATAAGTCCGCCCACAAAGTGGAAGGCAAAAATGCACTTTCTGATAACCACATTTGCCGCCTTCGAAAAAAATTTCTCGTAAAGAATTTTAAAAGATAAAATACTCGTAATAGAGAAAAATCATCCATACTATTTTACTTTCTAGCAACTCTAGCAACTCTGATGAAATGCACTTAATTGTTTAAAATTAGGGATATGTGAGATATTTTAGAAATATAAACTGATTTTGGTAATTTTTTTTTCCAAATTTTTCAGTACCAAACTTATAATTATTTAAAAAAGAATCCAATTTTTTCAATATAAACTTCTCGGAATCTTTTTTAAAATTCTTAAATACGTACATTTTTTAACAAATTATAACTGCAAGATTTTTAGACTTATAAAGTATAGCAGTTGTAAACAAATCAATAAAAGAAAATATAAAATATTTGTATTTTTTTTTTAATTTAAAATACAATACATTAAAAATATAAAATGCAATATAAATATTTCTTTAATATTTGCAAACGCGACCCCCAAAAATATAATAAAATTAACAGGTAAAAAACACAATGAAATATAAAACAAAAAAAGAGAATTAAGATTCGAAAGCTTACGAGTAACTGGAATCCACCGAAGCAGATGACTATACTGGAAAGCAGCAATTGTCCGAGTAATATAACGGCGAACACACGTTGCATGTTATGCACGTAATGTATGAGCATGAGATGCTGCTGTACGCAATCTCGCAAATTCCTAAACGTTAACATCGTGTTATCCGTTTCAGACAGGTGTTTCTGGCCGATCACGATGTTGATGCAATCTTCGGTGATCGTTTCCACTTTATAGGCCAAAATTTTCAATTGCGCGGCCACGTGGATATTGAATGTGCTTACGAAATTGTCAAAACAACAAGTACATATACCCGAATGTATTGTCGAAAGTGACTACAAGATGACAATATTATAATTTAATGACATAATTGCATTATTGAAACTTGTCGCATTTTGATTCATACTAATTGTAAGTTATGCGACATTGCTTATAAATAGAAACAGAAAAAGTTGCATGTAGCAAGATTCGACTCTTGTCAGCCCACATATGATCTAATCAGTTTTCAAAATTGAGTTTATTATAAATGTGCAAATAAGAGAAAGTATAAATATTTGATTAAATAAGTGAATTTTATAATTTCAAAAATTAATATGTCAAATAAGAAAATAAACTAAACTAACTAAATAACTAAATCAATTTTTTATATAAAAGATATAATTTTTATGATAAAGAAAAAAAATGCTTTGCGAAAATTAAATTCTAGCAAAGATTCGATTCAATTCTAAAGTAATATTTTGTGAAAATGTCTAATAAATGCAATATAAATATTATATAACAAATATTTTTTTAAAAATTATTTTATGCATTATTACCTGTATAACATAAGTAATTTCGTAATATGGTGAGTAGTATGGAAAATCGATCCATAGTTTGAATGGTAGAATCTTCTCCGTTTCGTTTGTTCCTTGATTCTCTATTTATGAAAAGTAAAAAAATCTCCTTTTGCTGTACAGCATCGCTTTATGAGTGAGAATTTGAAAGATAACGTTCGCTAATATGACATAAGCAAAAAAAATCGTAACTATACCGAAAAAAGGTGCAAAGATGTAATTGAATGTCGCAATGTAAACGATCAATGTAAAAGTGTAAACCATAGTCGTCCCTAATTTGTCGTACTCTTTCACAATTTGAGTACCGATTTTATCGTAAGTGACACTCCAAAAATTCTTCTCAGCATAATGGATCAAATTCATTATCGTATCGCGATAGAACATAAAGCTACCCAACTTCACAAATATCATTATTAGCAGCAATGTTGTGCATAAATTGAACGTGACAGCCTAGAGTAATAAAATTGTCAACAATTAATTACAACCGGACATAATATTTCATATAAATGCCTTGATAACATGTTGCTTATGTGTGAGCATATGTTAAAAACAACATATTGTACATAATTAAATTTAAAAGCAGATTCTAACTTTACTTTAAAAGTAAAGAGACAATTGAGATGCAGATTGTACTTAAGAGAAGCGAAATCGATTGAACATATTTTGGCAAAAGAAAATAAATACCGAGAAATAAAAATACAGAATAAAATATTACGCTCTAGTATAAAAACAAATAATGCTTTTGTTTCTATCTAAGAAAAACTGTGCGAAAAACGACCGCTGAGTCACTTACGTAAAAGTCGCCTATGCAATGGTACAGATCGATGCCCTCGACAAGAATGGCGAAGATAATCGCCGAAACGGCATAGCCAAACGCGATGCGCAGGAACAGCTGTTCCCGAGGTGTCTCGACGTACCAAAGGCCTACCATTTTCATGAAGACCCGTGTAATACTCACCGATCGGTATTCCTTATTTCGCGTCATGCCGAAACTTGTGATTTTCTTACGGCGCAGCAGCCCTAAGTACATCCGAACGACCGAGCTATATCTCGGCGTAAGTGGCCGATTAGTCTAAGACAGAAAAATTGATGCACATTTATCTCATATTGGTGACAAGCTGCAATCATACGAGTCTTTCTTGCTAAGGCGATCAATCGGTGATGTGTATTCGGTATATTCGCTTGACAATGCGTTAGTTTGCTTCCTTCGTCGTTTTCGCTTCAGTAACAGACTACGAGTTATCGAGATCCATCGTAAATTCCATGTCTATTTGCAACTGTTATGTATAAAAATGTTATTGTGTTATTGTGTAAAAATAGAGGCGAGATTATACATTTAAATAAAGTTTAGTGATTTAATTATTCTTTGATATAAATAGTTTTTTGTGTAATGTTTTGTCGTGATATCGTAATAGACAGGTAATAGGACAAGGAATATTTCTGAAACATAATCTGAATTTTGTATTAATCAAAAGAAATCTTGTCATCTACATCATCTCACTTTATGTATCATACGTTGAATAATTTATTAAAGATCACAAAATTTTGTATAAAAAACTTTAAACTTTACTTTACGAGATGTCTTGTTATCGTTAAATTACTTGTATACGTACTTTCTTTAATAATTTTTTTATTCAATAATTCATATACCTATATAAATTTATTTCATTTATTTTAATATTATTAATATTCTCTATATAAACGTATATTTATAATGATCAAATAGAAAGTTTACTGAAAATAATATCATTTATAATTAATATCATTTATACGTACACTTAAGTATAAATGATATTATATCTGTATTTTTTATCGCATATGTACATTATATTGATAAGCACGAAGATGGTGATATAGAAATAAGATAGATTGATAAAACAATATTTGATTGATTAGTATTAGATAATATAGATTTAATTATTTTTTAAAAATTATACTTACAATTAGTGAATACTTATTTCATAAATTTATCTATTTTCTCTTGCAAATTATAATCTATAAAGTTTAGATAAAGAAAGTACTCATATTGTTACGATTGTGAGTACAATTCTAGTTATTTGTTGACGTATTCTACAATCGACGAAAGAAATAAAATACAATTCGCATAATATTGCACATAAATATCTCGAAAAAAAGCGTGGCTTGATAGTGATGTTTCTTATAATTTGCAATAAATAAATTTCTTTAGCAGGGAAGTTTTAAAGGAAGTTATTCGCGTTGCACTTATACCCATAAAAGGGTTCACAAGGGCATAATTGTGAAATTCCCAGCAGTTAATATATACATGGTCGACGTACTCTGATCATGATCATAATTAGCGCTTTCCTCACTGGTCTTCTGTGGACCATCGTCGGGCAAAAGATACCCACTTGGAGTTATAAACGGAGACAACCGTGTTTTGCTCAATTATGCCATTACACATTTACGTATAATTGTGTGCATAAAGCCGCCTACGAAGTGGAAGGTAAAAATACATTTTCTGATAGCTACATCCGCCATCTACGAATAAATGCGTCACAACGAATTATAGAAGGAAAAATAATACAACTCTTTTAATTATATACAGGGTGTTCCATTTTAACTTTGCCATCGAAATATCTCGTAAAGTCTAAAAGATACGAAAAAATGTTTCAAACAAAAGTTGTGTGGCTTCAAGGGGGACATAAGATAGTGGAAAAGATTTAACCTTGCATAGTCATTTGAAGGTCACCGTCAATTGCTTAAATGGAACCTACTACTTTTCTTTGCATATTCTTGTAGCTTATCTCGAGAGCTTTCCAAAACCCTATATATGAGTTGAATTTCGTTCAGAATTTCCTGAGTTATAAGGTTTGAAAGTTACAATACCCATTACTCAAGATGTACCACGCGGAGGTTGCCTAGTCGGATTTACACCTCTCTTGTGTTCAGAGAAAGATTGGAGAATGATCCAGCCAGTGAAGGCAAAATCGGTGGTTGATCCAGCCAGTAAAGGCTGTCAGAATTGACAGTTTATTCATAATGAAATATTATAAAATCCTTACTAAGAATAATAGTTTTTCTTAATCACTAAATATGCTTACAGTAAACAGTCAAGAGTGGTGTAAATCCGACTAGGCAACCTCCGCGTGGTACATCTTGAGTAATGGGTATTGTAACTTTCAAGCCTTAAAACTCAGGAAATTCTGAACGAAATTCAACTCATATATAGGGTTTTGGAAAGCTCTCGAGATAAGCTACAAGAATATGCAAAGAAAAGTAGTAGGTTTTATTTAAGCAATTGACCTTCACGTGACTTTCAAATGACTATGCAAGGTCAAATCTTTTCTACTATCTTATGTCCCCCTTGAAGCCACACAACTTTTGTTTGAAACATTTTTTCGTATCTTTTAGACTTTACGAGATATTTCGATGGCAAAGTTAAAATGGAACACCCTGTATATATATATATATATATATATATATATATATATGATTTTTATGCGTTATTTTTCAATATATTTCAGAAATTTTATTGAAATTCTTAATATATGTATATTTCAAGAAGAAACATACATCCAAAATTTTTTAATTAATTTTTCAATGTTTATTTTTCAATGTTATATTTTTTTACAGTATCTTTAAAAAATCGTGCAGTATGATTTTCAACGAGAATGGTAAAATCGAGCCCCCAAATGGCGTAGCCGAATGTGTAAGAACAGCCATTTTTCGGTACCTAGAGGTCGACCATTTTTTTTTATAAAGACCTCTATAATACTTACTGATCAGTATTTCTTACCTCATGTGCCAAATCTCGTAATTTTCTCGTAATTTTCTTGACACGCTGTCCTAAGTACATTCGAACGATGGAGCTATCTCGACGTAAATGGAAGCCCATTATACTAACAGGCAGGAAAATTGGCGCGAGCTTACCACGTGCTCGTGACAAGCTACCATCATAGTGCGTCTCCCTTGAGACGATCAATCGGTGGTGCATATATTAGTTTCGATCTCCCCACTGTGTGTGAACAATGTATTAAGCTTTCTCCCTTTGCCGTCAGTCGTGCCACCGAATCTCATCGCAAATTGGATGTTGGCTTGCAATGTAAAACAGAGCGCTAGAGAAGTTGTATTTGTAGATAAAATTTACGTGATTAATTATGATTACGTAATAAACAGCTTTTTTATACATATATGAGTATACAAAAAATGAGGAATTCCTGCACATTCCGATTATAGGGAAAGGATAGTGAAATATTGTATTTACAGTATTTCGTTTGAAAAAATATTATATTTCTTTTGCCAGAAAAATCAGACATTTCTTGGCTTACTGTATAATATTCATATGTACATTTTATATATTGTGTATATATATGTTATTGTACAATTTAAATCTAAAATAATGCGCAAGTCTACTTTAATAGATTTCTGTTAATGGTTACATAAAATTTGATACGTTCTCTGAGAATATTTCTAAATTTTTTCCTCAAAATTTATCGCTTAAATAATTTTAAACTTCTTATATTCTGGCTTATCCACTATCCTCCGATAAAGTTGCGAAGCAAAGTAAAATAGGATACCGCGGTGCTCAACACCTAGAAGAAAATAGGATTAGATATCGTGTATATACAGATATATTCACCTAATATAATCACATATTTTTATGTCAAACTTACCGTCATAAACGTCTCGAGAGATACGGGGAAGAAACCACCAGCTGATATGGAGCAAGGACGCGTGGCTCGCATTATGATCATCAGAATAGCATTTCTGATACCTTTGTTGTCCTTGTGAGCCAAAACTTGCCAATTGGCATTGTATGCCGCATCTCCTATCGCGCGACTCTCGTCTATCAAATCGTTCGACGTCAACGTAATCACGAACAGTTGGAAGAAGCATGCATTTGCGTGGGCGATAAATATCATTCGTCTGACGATCGTACCTTGGCCCTTTTTCAACAGAGATGCGCGATGCGTGAAGAAAGATCAACGAGCCACGTAAGATAGAGATTTACACTCATCTATTTTTTTTCTGGTACCCTCACAATCAATTACTTAACATTGGTTTGTGTGACATATCCTATTCTCTCTTCCCCTCCTCTTCTATCGTTTCTTCCCCTCCCCCTACTCTTCTTTTTCCCCTCTTTCTTTCCTTTTTTATATACTTACCAAAAATATTTGCAAACCCGAAACGCAAAGCAAGATAGCGGATGACAGGAGCTGACAGAGGGTCGTATACATGAAGAGACGTTCCATACTTTCACTGTACCAGATTAACTTGTGATGTATTGTGACGCATTCAATAATTTCTTCGTATACTTGATGTTTCCCTTTTTGAGTGAGCAATTCCACGGTACCTGCCCGTTCGACTTTTTGAAGAATGGTTTCCAGGCGATGATGAAGCATTTTGAACTGACCAGCGGCGTGCATGTTTATCAGTCCTAAGAGATTATCGAAGCAGCAGAAGCACAGCCCTGAGTGAATTAGCGCTATAAACTGTAAAATCATTTAGAGAAAATTAGATTATATTATTTAACAAAGAACGATATGGAAACGATACAAGTGACATAGTCTAACACGTTGGATGCAACGCTATAATTTCCGTTAATTCACTTCAAAATCTAATTAAAGATTACGTATGCTTGAATCTAGAGTCGCGAATGATTGCTAGAAAATTAATTCAGATTCGAATGTCTTTATATTATAAACGAGTGCATGAATACGCTGCGTTACCTCGAAAAAAAAAACTATTTCATAGTTAGGCGTGACGTTTGTCGGAATTCCGATCCAGACATTAAACATGAGTATTCTCTCGGTTTCGTTTTTCCCCCTATTTTCTACAAACAAAAATTTAACATGGAAAATAAATAAGATATCCGCTCGCGCAACAAATGCTACGAAATAAATAAAAGAAAATAGCTTAACAAAAAACATAAGAGATCTGCACTATTCTATTTTCTATTAAATGGACGATGAAAATTTAAAATACCAATTATAGGCGTCAGGAGATACGATAAAACGGCTCCTTGAGTGAAGAACGTAAACGTGAACAATAATATTGTTCCCTTTTTGTTGATCTGTTCTAAAATTTTGCGGCCATATGCATCGTACTGTACGTACCAAAAGTTATCTTCCGTGTATTTCAGCATTGACAGCATTTCTTCCCGATGACGTAGAAAGAAGCATAACTTCAACAAAACTATGACCACTGGCATAGTACTGCAAGCAGTGTACGTGACGGCCTAACATATCGATATAGTTTTTATTTTTATTATTAATATCTAATTTCTAATATAAAAGAAATTATTATTCCGTAAAATAAAGAAATTTCTGTATACTAAACAACTACTTTACACAAAGACTAAATAAAATATGAACGTGTGAATATATGAAAATTATATATGTATATAAAATAAAAAGAATTTAGAAAATTTAAAAAAAGTAACTAAATATTAAACTTATTATGAAAAATGATTATTTAAAGCAAAATTCCAATTTCTGGGCAATCAATTTTATTCATTTTTCGTGATGAAAGAGTTTTCGCTTCTCTTATTAATATAACAAGAATTTTGGTACTCACGTAAATGTCACCTATACCTAAGTACAATTCGGTTGATTCTATCCATAAAGCTAAAGCGATCGCGAATAACGTATAGGCCAAAGTTACATTTAACATAAATTTCTCGAATTTTGACTCTGGAGGCCAATAACCGATAGTCTTCATTAAAAATCTCGCCAATCGTATCGAGAGAAAATCCCGTTTCTTCGCCGCCATAGTTCGCAACAACCGCCACTTCCACGGTTATACTGTATTAACGAGAATTGCACCCTACAATAATAGATATAGAGATACGTAATAGCGGGTATATACGTGCAATTGCGGCACGATCTTTTGATCGAGTTATTTCTCCCCCTCTATTATCTTAGCCTATTATTAAGCTATACAGGAGGTAGTATCAAGTTAGAACAGGAGAAAAGTCTGCGTTATTACAGAGCACACACCCTACGTCCTTTTCGCGGAAAAGAATATATAATGTGTAATGATATATTTGAATTAAAATTGTCTGAATAATAAAAAGAAACGCATCGATATGAAAGATATGCATTCTTTAATCTTTTTTTTTTCAGCTGTTATATTCACAAGATTCTGAAAAGAGTTTTGCAAGGAAGTAGAGATCACAGAAAAAGGAAATAAGGAAGAGTGCTATGCTGCATTTGTAGAGATCGTGAAAAAGTGCCAGTCGAAGATCTCTGTCGCTAAGTCGCACTTCTCTCGTCTTCGTATTTTATTAAATTCTAATAAAGAACACATATATCACACTTGTTTTGTGCAACGGCAGCAGTCACGTATTTGAATTCTCCTAAACCGTGTTGTACATCAAACATGTGTTAAACTAGATTGTTAGCTATAGAAATTTAATTAGTTCAAGAATGAATCAAAAATGAAACATACAGTGCTCTATACTTTATACTACTCTTACAAGCTATCTGAGTTCTTCTAAAGCAATTTTGTCTCGGAATTTTGCGCAGTCTTCAGGAATTCAAGGCAAACAGAATCTTATCATAAAAATCTATTTACATGTTGTAAAATTGTAAAACATAAATTTTAAACTTAATTTTAAGGAAATCAAGGGATAAAAGTATATTAATCTGATAAATGACTATTTAAAATATTTATTTATTTAAATGTTTAAAAAGGGTACTGTAATTATTAATTTGTTAATTAATTTTATAATAGATTTAATTTTATTTATTTAAATTCAATTTAATTTCCTTCATTATGTTTTTCATTTTATTAACATAATCATATACAATCTATTACATGTAAGCCCGAATAGGACTTTCGCTAAAGGGCTTATTTCATTATTTGTTTTTGTATATTGTATTATTCTCGTAATTACATTAAATATTGGTTTTTTATACGCATAATTCTTTTAACAATACTAGAACAACACAATTCTTCGATTTTATGTTAAAAGGAATATTTAAAAAAATAAAGTTTGTTTAAACTCATCGATTAATATTTTTTCACAGAAATTAATCAACAAAAAATTAAAATAGTAATATGTTGTAAATAATATGTTATAATATGTTATCTTATTTTCGATTAATATTTTTGACAGAATTTAGCTGATAACTGTCAAAAATATTAATCGAATTTAAAGTATTATAACATATTATTTAAAACATATTATTAATTTTTATAACATATTATTTTAAAAATTAATTAGCAAATTAACGCTTTAATCAGCTGATTTCTGTAAAAAAATATTAATAAAGCGAAAATTTGCTAATTAAATATTCTAGCTTACATATTTATATTGTATATACGAAATATTCGACACATACATATGTATATACATAATTTGAATATTTTGTTTTCAGATCAATGTGCTGTGGACTACAATTCCGCTATTCTACGTATCGGTGAGTGAGAAATTATTTTATGACATTTCTATAGCGTAGTGGGGTATATGTATATAATATGTTGAAAATATTAAAATATATAGAACATGTTTTAAATAATATGCCTTTTTTAGAAAGGAATATTTAAATAATGGGGCATATATACAAAATTTTTATTCTTATCTTTTAAGAATGTGTTATATAGAATTTGTCTGTTAAACATAACTTTGTATAACAATTGTTAAGATCTTTTATTAAGGAATCACTCCATATATGATTATCAATTTCTAGAATTTGTTCACTTGCCGCAATTATACAAAATTTTTGAAAATGCAGGCACTGGTTTTGGTTAAATTGTTTTAATTTACGGCAACCGTCCGTCTTGGATTGCATTTGATGCATGATAAAAAATCTTAGTTGCTCCATAAAACGAGAATTTTATAACAAGTTAATAGACACCCCCTTAGCTTTTCTTTCATTAATTTTCTCGCCCAATATATGCATATAATATAATTTATTTTTTTTACTGAACATTTCTTTATATTTGTTGAAAAATTTCTCTGTGCGCGAGTGTCGCTGGATCTTTTCCCCGACTGCTTCTGTTTAAGTCTAACATTTTATCATCGCGACGCTCTTTGTGCGTCGTGCGGGGGTTGCGTTTTGCGTTTTACCCGCTATATCGCGCATTCTGTTGCGGTTCGCCAAATTAAGCCTGGAATTTTCGACCACCATGCAGTTTGCGGTCGGACCCCTGAAATGTGTGCGGATAGAAGGATATCGATCCTGCCGATGTTAGCGAGATCGATGACGAGTTTGCGAGTTTCTTGATGAGTAACGTGATACACTTAAACGCAGGTCGCGCGGTTGTTTCGTATTTAGTTTCTCTTCTTTAATTTCGCGTCCTCGTTGCTCCTTTCCGAGGGTTGAATTAGAGTTTCTTTTCCGCTCCGTCTGCGTTCGTTCCGTTTCGCAATTATTCTGCTGCTTTCTCTTGTGTTTCGCGTGGATTTTTATTTCCTCTAGTTCCATTAAAGTTCGACTGTTTTTTTCTCAGTCTGCCTGGCGGATTCAGTGATCAACATTCCTCGCGAATACGTCCCGGTCTGTTTTTTGTCAGTAGTTGCAGTATTTTTTGACCGTGTTAATAATTTCAAATGCAGTTAAATTTTCTACGCTCACGTAAATGAGAGAAAATAATGCGCGTATTTTTGAATTGATACAACTATAAACGCAGGAGACATCAGGTTGATGACTATAAAGAAGCGTACAATGGAGGTATATATTTTATTGTATATATTTTAATGTTCTTTTTTTTTGAGAAAATACGTATACTCGCAACTCGATACATTTTTAGCTACACGGGACGCGATTCGGCATTACCACGGTATTATTCGCTATAAAAAATGTTGAACAAAAAGAATAATTAGAATTTATTGCTACGTCGAACAGTGGACAGAGAACGTGTGCCTTCGGCTGATGGGCGTGATAACGCCAAATCGCCGGCTGTTTACATACCATCTATATATAGATATACATATTATATGTACGTATATACATTTACTCGCAAAACATGTACAACAAACAAAGACTATCTTTCGTAATATTTACGTATATTTATTCGACTTAAAAAAAAAATACGGCAAGTATTTCGTATATTATTCTTGTCAATAAGTGAAGAGGCGTCGACACTGGTGTAACATCTTGATTTGGTACATTATACATACACACACTCTGAGATACAACGCTAAAACACTTATATACTTCGCTCTCGCAATCTTGTCTCCTTATCTAGTATGTTTCTATTATTTCATTGTTATACAGATAACGCGCGCTGCCTATCCATATAACCGCGTAACCGTGAAAGCAAAATAACGGAAGGAGAAGAGGGATGACATATTTCTTTCGGTGTTATATTTGCTAAGAGGATTTAACATTACAGGTGTCTCTTGTTACGAAGCGCGAGCGTAAAACAAATCGCCCATATTTTCGACTTTAAATCGGCAACGTGTGCAACGAAAATGTCAATCTAACCGGTGACACCGGTGTACAAATTTTCAAAAGCGATATTGCACTCTTTACGACGCGATATTATTATTATATTAATGCGAAAGAAGGATCTATTTGAAATAAAATTAAACAATTTACTTAAAGCTGACTTAAAAAAGAACTGCGACGAAGAAAAACGTTTCATTTTCAAAGCGTGAACGAAAAATGCATTAAAATTAATATAGTGACTATGTATTAATAGAAAAAGCTGTCTTTCTCTCTCTCTAATTTTGTTTTAAAAAATGTAACGAAAACACCAACTTTCTCACCAACCTGATAATTATAATTACAGTGAAGACTCGCGGAAAGTAACATTCATACACACACACACGCACATACATACACGATTTTTGCACAAAGCTGTGTAATAGTATTTTTTATACGAGGACAAAGTATCGAAATGTACAAAGGCATCATCTCGCGACTATGAACAAACGTGCACATCTGATATCTCGACGTGAAAATCTCTCACCGCTGTTTCATCATCAAACACACTCGGCTACTTCGCGCAGCCATCGCTAATAATAATATAACCGTAAATACGTTCTATCAATTAAACGTTTTAATTCGCATATCCTGCTTGAGAAGCGAGATTATTACAGCGTATATAATAACAATATAACAGGGAGTGTCGCGCGCGCGTGGTTAATAACAAATTGTGTACAACAGAATGCTTATAAATCTATCGAGAGAAACGCAAATTTACGTTATCGCTGGCTTCCCTCGCGTGTATCTCACGCGCCATCAGAAAAAATAAGCTTATACGAGACGATGGATTAACCTTTCTAAGCGTCGCAGATTACCCTAGGTAGATTCTCGCTGTCTCTCGGAATTAACATTACATGTATCTTCTCGACGTATCTTTGCAAAGAATTTATCGATATATATCGGTAAATTGAAAATTATATAAAAGATTTACGATAAAAGTAGTCTTTCATACAACTTGAGGAATTATACCTTCTCTTTACGTGCATCTTTTTTCTTCAAAATTATTAGTTACTTTATTACGCATACTTTTAACTTTTAACATAAATCTTTTGTATAACATTTTTCTTGATGACAAATTGAAATTAATAAAATATTATCTATCGAGAGCATTACTATATTTATTATTGGGACGCTTGTCTGAACACGGCTCTAGGTTTTAAATGGCGTTTAAACGGCATTTCTGGATTATCGTGATGCTTTGATGAAATTATCGTGCGGTAGGAACCGATCGCCAACTAGAAACATGCGATACGCGATATATAGTTTATCTTTGTATGTAAAACGCATTACTCATTAAATATTAACAATTTTTTCTCGCAGTTATGGCGAGATTGTAAACTTCTGAACGCATATTACAGAACAATGTAATGAAATAGTCATCGAAAGACTCGAGATAAGATCTATTATTTATTATCGGACGCGTTGTGGAAATCACTGAAAACAGTGTCTTCACTATTCTGACGCCAACTGTATCATAGGAGATGCAATTAAATAGTTTCCACACTGATCATGTCGCTATCTCCACTTAACAAATCTCTCACATCAAACTTTTAAAGCAATAAATTTTTTCTACTCCTAAATATCTTAGATAACCAATAAAAGTAATTAACATTAAGTCCAACGACCATTTGAAAAGGATGTAAAAAAAATTAAGAGTCTATATGTGTGAGAGAAACTCTCATCACCGAGATTGTATGGATCTTCTTCTCTTCCATCGTTAAGGGTTAATACCTAAGGAGATTACTTTGAAGGAGATAATCATGAATAGGATTAGTCAATTACTTTTTATAGTGTCAGTCCGGAAACTTTTTGATTGCATGCTTGCAAGTCTTGATGAAACAAGATTTAAGTAAGTAATGAGTATGTATTAGGACTGTAAATGTTCGAATAATCCCGTGTTATTCGGATAAATCGAATAAACTTTAATATACACGTGAGATTTTTGATAAAATATAATTGAATATTTTTTTTAAGCAACCGAATGAGAATATACATATATCAAGTATCAGTTGTATTATCTCTGTAGTGTATTATTCGTCCATTCAAATATGTACAGTTATAGATTGGTCAGAAATATCACAAATATTTAGTAAATATCGAAATATATTGATGATAATTCAATCATCTGAAAATGTGTGTGTATTCGAAATACTTGAATTATTCGATCATTCGTTTTACCTCATTGTCAGATAGAATTATTTGAATGTGTCAAAATTTAATTGCTGACACACACACACACACACACGCACACATCCAAATATCCAAATATTTAAATATATCGGCATTTTGAATAATTGGCTTTATATATGTAGCCCTATTACAAATGTTTTCCTTACATGTATTACAACATTTCCTTGCATATCGTATCTAATTTACAAATGTAATTTTTACGCGCTAATTAAAAGGTCTATTATCTGGTAAACGCCATGATATATCCGACAGACTGTTCGGGAAATTGAACGCAAAAATTCTCCCGGCAAATTCCTGACCCGTGTCTCTATTATTTCATAACGTAAACTTTTACGTCGGAAAATGACGAAAAATCCGTTCAAGCGGGTGCGTGAAAAATATTTCGCGATCATTAACGATCCATAATAACGATTAACAATCTATAGTTTGAAAAAGAGATTTTTTTAGACGGACAAACGTATGGATAAACATGTTGCGCGTGTCTGCATATATATATATTTAATAACAACAGTGGATATACATATAATGTAAATATACAAGACGGAGCGAATACAGACTCACACACCCTTCTCTTTACATGTATATACATACTATTATATTCAATGCTGGTACACTTGATTACTCGCATATTTTTGCTGTTTTATATGTACACACATATACAGTCGCAGTCCGAAATTATTGCCAGCCGACATAATTTCGGTAAATTTAGTTGTTGATATTATCGAAAAGATACGTCAGTGTATGTAAATCTAGAAAGATTATTTCCACCCGTGTGTGTTTATGGCAAAATTGTAAACTTGGCGAAATATTATATCAGTTTCAAGTTCCAAGATTGTTCTTACGCCCCTCCTCCTCTCTCTCTCTCACTCTCTCTTTCTCGAGTTCTTTCAATCAGCTATCGCTACTTAGTTGCATTTTACAGTTTGTCTCTCATTCTATTTTATTATCATCGTTACAAACCTAATCGCGCCGCCGCTCGACTTACTTAGTGGCGACGTCCGCTATTAAGATGGATATGAATTTGAGCAGCGTCTCGAGACCACTGTGTAATAATTCGTACGTTCGTGTTACATCTACGATTCACCCCTCGTCTCTTGTATAAAAACTTTACGAAAATAATTGCTCTATCCTTAAAATCCGGCGATTCGCGCGCTTATCGATTTACAGCTATGAGGATTCAGAGTGATTCCGCCCCCGTCTTCTCTCTCCAGCATCATCCCCCTATCTTCCAGCAAATCGCGCCCGTGGAAAAGCCGATCGTCGTGAAATCTTAAAATGTATAACGAGCAGGTAATGGCGATTGCTCGGTCGCATTAAAAGTGCGATTATTTGACAGATGATTCTTCAATGACGAGCTATAACAAGCGTCTCGTAGTTTCAGAAAATCGCCCTCATTGGGACAATTCGGACAAATTACGCATGCGCAAACCCACAAGCATACGAGAAAAAATCCTATCGATTAATCTGATACAAGAACGAACGAAAGTCTTTGATAACATCCTACAAATCGAACCGCCTACTCGATATTTTCCGAATAAAAGTGCAAGAAGCATCTAAAATAAACCTACAAAAAACATTGAAAACGAAGACGCCTTTGTCTCACACATTTGCGTGAATCTTTTTTATTATATTTCATAAGCGTAAGCCATAAATATCTAAACATCCAATAAACGACAAAAGTACCAACTCGATTAACGTTTCTCGGTAAGAAAATATATATGTACGTAATCCTCTAGTGTATATATAATTTTAAGTACATAGTAGTAAATTGCTGACCTACATGTGGAGGTAGTGTTTACAAAGAGTCGATCAACTCACTTTTTTATCGTCGAAATAAATTCTTTCTTCATTCTGTCATATATTTATAGGATAAAAGTATGGGAGAAAAAAAAATACGTGTGTGGTGTCAATATCAACATTGTGACTTACGAAGAATCGTGCCTTTACTCTCTCCACCGGAAAGGCCGGCAAAAATATGAATAAAATACCCTTCGTGAAACAGTATATACAAATTAATCCGCCTGAATAAAATGGGATATTTCATACAACTTCTCGCGCGATCCCTTTTTCAATATCGTAATCGAAAATCCGATGGACCGAAATCAATTCTTACGCTATATACCGCACTTTACCCGTCCGTGTTGATCCTCCTCTGCTCGATCGAGCGTATACCGTGTAAAGTGGTGCCTGCATACGCCTCCACTTCCGCCTCCTTAATTACGCGGCTACTCCTCCGATGAGTGTCGCGCGCGACGACTAATTGTCTATCACGAGCCGTCGAGAGACAACGAGTCGACTCGCGCATCCGCTCGCCCGCGAGTCATCATCCCGAGTCATCATCCCGCTACTCCGAGCTGTCGCGCTAATTACGTGCCCGACGGGCAAAGGATGATGCATGCAATCGTAACAACAAACTCGCGCGCGAGTTTTCTTAATTGGTAGATCTAACGAACTATTTCTCGCGTATCCTTCAAAATGGCGTACAAATATCATATCGACATATAGAGGAAATCGTAAGGTTCGTTGAAGCGTAATCTCGTCGTCGTGTCATCTTCGAATGATTCCGGAAAAAGCTATAGAACACGCACCTCGTGTCGTATCTAAGCGATCAATTGCGCGGTGAATCTTCCTCAACGCCTATTGTATTACAAGTACGTAAGAGCTACATTGCGACAAAATCGAAAAAACCGACGACGTCTTCCTCTTCCAAGGACAATGACAATGAGACGACAACTGTCGTCTCTCTGCCGCGAGAAATGCGCGCGTCTTCGTAGAAATTGTCTCGTAATCTCTCGATCGTCTTTCCGTCGCTGACTTCCGGCCCGAAGTAACAATCGTGTCCATCACCCGAGAGTGACCCGTAATTCTCGGACCGGCTGACTTTGGCCAGATTTCGGCTTCAACCGCGGGTTGACCAGAAGATCCGTGAGATGAGAAGACCGCCACGTCCTCTCTTCCCTCTCTCTTTCTCTCTCTCTCTCTCTCTCTCCAGTTTATCCCCCGCGTCGAGCGGGTATTATTAAATCTGCACAATAAAGCGAGACCACCTCGGGCAAGACCGCAATTACACGCCGGTGTGGTTGAATATGTAGGAGACGTTGCTGTCCTGATGGACCGGCGGCCCGTGCCAGGCGCGTCTCGTCGACGAATTGTTGTTGTTGTTGTTGACGTAATAGGAGGACTTTCTCATGCTCGTCGAGGAGGACATCATCGCGACGGTCTCGTAATACCTGAGCTTGCCGCAGCACCGACCGCTCTTGAGAATGGCGATGAAGCCGCGCCGGTACTTCTTGTTGAAGAAGGCATAGAGGATCGGATTTATGCAGGAATTGCTGGCGCCCAACCACTGGGCGATCGGCGTGGCGATCGGCAGGATCTCGTCTCCCCCCTCTACGATATCGCCACCCAGCTTGATCACGGCGAAGATCACGTAGAGAGGCAGCCACGAGAGAACAAAGAGTATGACGACCACGACCAGCATCTTGACTACCTTCACCTTCGACTTCTGCTGTAACCTCTCCATCTGGGCGTCCTTGGTGTCGGTGGGTATGTGCCTGCGCCACACCTTGATCCATATGAGAATGTAGCAGAGAGATATGAGAATCATCGGCAGCACGTAGCAGAGAATCAGGTTGCCGATCAGGAAGAAGAGCCTGCCGTCCTCGGGATGCGGCCACGTTTCCAGACAGAGACGCAGATCGGGCTCGTCCTCGTAGATAGACACCAGATCGAAGAACAGCAACCACGGTGATGTCATCGTAAGAGCGATGAACCAGATCACGACGATCATCATGCGGGCTCGTCGTTTCGTGATTTGGCATTTCAGCGGCCACCAGATTGCCAGAAATCTGAAAAATGTACATCGAACGGCTCTATAATAACTATTAATTTTTTTCTCTACTTATATGTTTGCGTTTATTTAAATTGACTAGATCAAAATTTAAAAAAATTTTTAAATTAACATAATTAACATAATTTTAATTGTATTTATAATTTTAATTTAATTTAATTTGAATTATATAAGCAATGACTCGACTTAATAAATAACAAGCCCTGATACATCACACGCATACAGCTGAAAAAACGGCGCTTATCGCGAGGAGATCTGTAAGGGTGGGGTTAAAAGTTTCAGACGACAAAGCGATCGTTCCACAGGTTTGATTAACAAGCCTCTTCGTCACAATGATAAATTTTTACCACCGGAAAGTATACAGTCGCGGATTATAGATAACTGTCTGATTTATCGTATCGTTTCACGAAGAATGCAGAACACGGTCGTTTTAGAGACCAGGTTCGGGCACGAACCCGCCTACTTGACGCCCGTACAGCCGTTACCATTTTTAGATCTCACATATGGAATTGCCAACAATGTTCCATTCGCTCTTTCGAAAGACACTCGCGCCCGTCACGCTCCGACGAGCATGCAAACCGCTTGAGCCGCTTGAGAATAGATATGCGCGGGAGAATATCTTTTATGTGACGCACACGCAAGAGTTGTTTGCTGTTCGACAAACAAGTCAAATTACCTAGGAAAGGTGCGTAATGTTTTTGTCGGTATCGACTTGATTCGATCACCTTGAATGAATAAATAAATTGCATTAATTATTATTGTTGTAAGGCAAACAACATTGGAGCATACTCTACAAGGGAAACCTCCATAAGAAAAGCTAATATATGTGTATGTGCGTTATTGTATATAAAAGAAAAAAACAATATAATTTTTCTATAAATTAAGAAATATTTTTATCGGCTCTCAGTATATAATAAATAAATGTGATTTTTAAATCCGGCCAATAGAGCCAAGCACGAAAATTAATTCTAATTTTCCAGAACTGTATCTCTTGGTTTGAGATTACTAAGTTCCATCAATTGGCAATCCTCGAACTTACAACGGGAGAATAGGCGAGAAAAATATAGGATCGAAAGGGTCTGAATAGCTTAGTGGTAAGAGCAGTCGCCCGGCAAGCGAAAGACGCGGGTTCAATTCCCGCTTCAGCGACTTTTCGGACCAATATTTTTCTCGCCTATTCTCCCGTTGTAAGTTCGAGGATTGTCAATTGATGGAACTTAGTAATCTCAAACCAAGAGATACAGTTCTGGAAAATTAGAATTAATTTTCGTGCTTGGCTCTATTGGCCGGATTTAAAAATCACATTTATTTATAATTTTTCTATTTGACGGAAATTATGGATGGAATACTTTAAGATATTCTTTCTCTTGCCTCCTCTCTTTCTCTCTGGAAGAGCGATTATCCAATAATTTCCAAATGAGTACGCAAATGGCGTTCACCCGTGTGTCTAACGGGATAAGAAGTCGCGGATATAAATCACTTTAGAACAATAGCATCGGACCATCGATCATGACGACGATGATGACGACGACGCGGAACGAGAGCAAACTACGACAATACTTTTGTTTGTTGGAATTCTCGTTAAACGGTGACGAGGCGTGTTCAAATTCAAAGGAGATTTCACCCGCAAATAAGTCATCAAAGTGGTACCTTAGTCGCGGGGTGGGGGGGATGAAGACTCGTGCTTCTTATTAATTAAATAACTTCCCCTTTGACGTTCAATATTTTCTTTAATGAAGGTTCCGATAGAACTTTCCAATTCATCGAATCGCCATTTTTTAGCTCGATCCTCGACGCAGATCCTCGCATCCGCTATGCGATTACAAGCGTACGCCTCTTCTCCTTATCGGCATCATCGTCTTCGGAGGCCTTCGTCGATTCGATGAATAAACTTTAAATACTTGTCGCCGCGCGTCGGGAGTCCTTCACATAAATCAACGCCGGGACCGATACCGATCTATGAGGGCTCTCACGAAACGCGTCGTCACTTCCGGAATCGTGCGGCGGCACGTATACGCCGCGCTCTTATCGCGATAAAAGTGTATGTAATGCAACGAACCTCTTCTCCGCGAATCTCGTGACGAGAAACGAGCCGACGAAGAGCAAAGTTGGAAAAATCGCGGAAATCTACCTTATCCAAGGTCATCTATTGTCACACGAGGAGGGGCGAGTATAATAAGAGGATTCGCGATGATGATCCCAAGACCAAGCATCTATATACAGGGATCGATTGCTCGCAGTTGCAACTGTAGTCTGTAGTGTCGTTCTGTGCATTTGCCAAGGAAAAAAGCTGATAAAACACTTAACATGTTCAAACTGGCAAGTATATCCATCTTGTTCATTATATATATGTTTGTACATATGTGTATTCGATTTAATTCCGACCGCGAGATATTCACTTCCGTGACGTTAATTTTTAAGTACCACGCGGGGATGTTAGTGTGACACATGACGTAAAATTCTCGTCTAGCGTCTTTAATTTTCGATATAAAGCCAGCGATTTTTAAACGATAAAAAATGACACGATGATATACATATAAAATTATAAATGAAAAATTATATCTCAAATATAATTGCGAATTATAAATAAGGACTCAACAATCAAATACATTCCGCGCCAGTTTGAGGATTGAAAAGTTGTTTGACCACCGTTCAATTTTTCTAACAAACGCAGCTAGGGTGAGTTATGTACGATTGTATAGGCAGTGCGCGTTTGCGTTATAAATTCGTTAAATTTCCTTCGAATCGGAAACGTTCGGACACTTCGTTTCATGAATCAGCCTGTGAAATTTTTTTCGAAACACCTATCGAGAGAAATGCTATAGTTATTGCGAGACTATGCCCCTAAAATAAAAATATTACGCGAAACTGTCACGCGATAATTATTAAATTATTAAATTACCACAAGAAGAAAATGAATTACCACGGGCCCAGAGAAAGGAGAGAAGAAAATGAAAAGAATTGTTCTTGGCACGTGCGATCGCCGCGCGGTGATTAATTGGAACGAGATGATATCGAGCTCGCGAGTCGCAAAAAGCGGACCGATCAAAGTCGCCACCGGGGTTAAACGCGCCTCGCTCGCTCGCTCAGGCACACTCCCGACATTTTTCATAACTCTCGTAAAAACGGCGGGTGAGGAAAAGAAGGGGAGAAGGAATAAAGCCTCTCGGAGTTCGAGAGAAGAAAGGGTCGCGCGACGTTTTTTGTTTTTTTTAAAGCGCAATTATTTTTCGCAGATTCTCGCGATCGCGATGGTGGTGGCGGTCACTTGGGGTGCACCAGCCCCGAAACCAGTAGGAGAGCCACCGTTGGCGCCTTATCCTCTGGTCTACCCTCCGCCTCCGTCGCCCTACGCAAGGGCGCCTTATCCTCTGGTCTACCCTCCGACAACGTCGCCCTACGCAAAGGGAATTTATCCGTATTATCCGGTAGTGGTTCCTGTGGTGTATTACAACGGCAAGTGGGCCCATCCGCTCTACCTCTACTGATTTCAACAGTCGCGTCGGGATCAACGTCAACACCGGCGCGCGATGTCTCGTATATACTTATATTAACCCGCGACTCACCGCAACGCGCCAAATGATTCTATGTGTATCACGTGAAATATCTCCCGAATAAAGTATGCTTTTGTCGCAAACGCCGCAGTACGCTCGTTGATACTCTATAACGATTTCCCTTCCCGTCAGGCGCCGGCTCTTGCCAGCGCGTCTCCAGCATCCGATTAATTCTCTCTGTCTAAGGGAAGAAGCTCTCATCCGAGCTTGGCAGACTGCGAGCGCTATCGAAAACTATCAATTCTGCTGTCCGTTTGTTTCGATGATATTTATGAAACGATGCATATTGTATACCGTATAATCGCGCTGTTTTATAATTTTATCTGTTAGAGCGAAACTCATTATACTTTAGCGCGATTAAATTAGCGGGATGACAGATGAAATTTTAGTCTCGCGAGGTATGTGCTATGCCGTAATAAATGATTGTACATTATTGAATAACGTAAAGCAAATACATGCGAATAGAAATGTAAAGTAACATCATTGTGCATTCAGGAAGCAGATACGCGATTCGATATTTATTACTCATCATTTTTTAATCTTGATAAACTTCAGTTTTATAATTCAATTAACTCGAAGTCATACGAACGAGAAAATAAATTAATTAGAGCGAGATCCAGGGGAAATAAATCATGTAATATTAAAAAAGCTTGTAAATAATTTTATATGAGGTCACGCGCAAGGAATATTAAAAATTATCGGCTAAATGATAAATAAAATATACAACGACTCTTCTTCACAATAAAAAAATGACGAATATCGAACACATTCAATAATTATCATAAAATTATTGAAATATAATTTTACAATTAGAATTCATTACAGTATTCTGTTTATCTAAAATTAATTTCAATTAATTTTAGATAATTAAAATTAGAATTTAATTTCAATTAGATTTCATTTCAATTAGAATTTGTTACGCATTGTTCCATCTTTTATTCACAAGTGTTCGATTGTTTCATTTCTATACATGTGAAATAATTTTTAAAGTGTCAGTTTTTATTTATAATTATTAAAGACACACACACACACAACTGTCATACACCAGACACGAAATCGTTCCAAAAATTTATTTTTCCGCCGTGCAAGATATTGTGCATAAGATATTAGGGTATTAATGCATACCAACGCGTATGCATACATATTGTTCTGATAAAGGATATTACGGTGGCAAAACGTAACCATGTGTATCAAGCAATTCTATTATTATATTATGCCTTTAAATTTATTCTAGAGAAGATGAAGGTGATAATCATATTTCGCGCGATACGATCGCGGAATTAAACTATTACTAGTTTACCATATAAGAGAAAAAGTGCATTTTATATGTCGTCACTAGAAAAATGCAATTTTCAATATTCTCTGGCGTGAATGAAAAATTCATGTTTCGTGCAAGTATACGCAATTTCATTGTGTGCATTGTTTTTGTCGAAAAGAATCTTTCAACGATTTATTTTCTAAAGTATGAAAGATGAACAAAAGTAAGAAAGTATGTCGGACGACATGTATTGATGAGACAGTTTCTCGTTGAAAATTATTATTTTGGACAAAGCACTTGAGACGAATAATTAAATCAGTAATTATAAATCATCTTCCTATGACTTCTGCGTCTGTTAATTTCCAACAGATCTCGTGTCAACTGTCGCGAATTATCAAGTATGCGCGTTTTGACAGTTTCCTCTTCCTCGTTTCGCATCTACATCTCGTCCGAGATGCAAAATTTGTCAGTGTCCAATAAAGTGAAGGTACTGAAGTAAAAATACTTGAGGAAGAAAGGAGGGCAGAGACACTCGTAAAATGTGTAAAATCAGAGTCCGATACTGATTTCGATGCGTGTGCATACGTGTGTATACGTGTATGTGTGCTCGCGTGCAAGATGGTGCCGTCGGTATGTCTCTTATAATATCTCTCTTTATACGAAAAATAAAAAAAGTACGTTTGCGCGCACTCCGGTTTATTGCGCCCTTAGCGATATATACCCACGTTCAATAAAACCGCTCACTGTATTCAGCGTGGAAATAAATTGTAAGATTGATAGATGTGCGGAATGGCGAACGGAAAGCGTAGAAATCTCCTCGCAAAGTTTGCCGGAAGGAAGAGAAGAGGAGGAGAAATTATTTTCTTTTACTTTATGATAGCTCAGGAATTTGGAGAGAAATGTGATCAATATAAGACTCTCGCTAAAGATTTGTAATTAAAATTTTATTAAAATTCCATATGAAAACACGAGGGTAGGGTTCGGGAAAATGATGGCGGAATGATCGAGGCGAAAGTCCGGAAATTTAGGTCGATGAAGCCAAGACAAAGAAAAGACGAATGTAGGAAATTGGCCGATTCCAGAGTATTAGTCCCAATTGGTCCGCTTCACCGTGTGCTCGGTCATGGTGGGCCTGATGATGACGATTCGCAACGGCGAGTGAAAGTCGAAATCGGCGGGAATGTGCAATTTTTTTCTGTCCCTTCGAGCCGCGATCTTCTCTTTCGCGTCACGAGGACGATTTCGATCGAGGAAGTGGGGGATGTATGTGTTATTTCTTTTTTTGTCTTTTTTTTTCTTCCGGGGCTGTGTCGTCATGAGACTCGGTGGTGGTGGTGAGTTTAACGCTGACTCTCCTAGTTTAACCGTGGAGAGAGAGACCGCCATGGCCGGTCAGAACAGTCCTGGTGACGACGGCGGGGGTGTGTACAGCGGGGGCGATCGGCTGGGCGATTATGGTGGCATGAGCTGGGGCAAGAGCGAGGGCCGGGGCAGCAACGACCTGAGGGGCGACGATCGGGCCGATGCCATGGCTGACGGCAACGCCGGTCAGACCACCGGGATAGGCGACGGCGACAGCCAGAATGGCAGCGAAGACAGCCTACGAAGAAGATTGTCAAGTGGATTTATAAAAGCGTCTCTCTCCTCTCTCTCTCTCTCTCTCTCTCTCTCTCTCTCTCTCTCTCTCTCTCTCTCTCTCTCTCTCTCTTCTCTCTCTCTCTGTCAGTCGGGTGATCCATGTACTCTCTCCCGTCGAATTTATTTCTATACGTTTAATCAAATCGCCATCGATAGATCGCGTCGATAGATCGACAGAATTGAAATCTGTCTCGGCAAAAATTGTAATTCGGGTGTTCGCGGAATTTACGATTGATCAGCGAATCATGCGAAGCTTGAGAATCGTTTCGCAAGAGATCGAGAGTCGCGATCGCGCTAAAAAAATGCAGTTGCATTCCGCATAGACTAACAATGTACATGCTTGAATGATTTCGCTCGCGTAAATTTTTCGCTGGAAAGAGAAGTTAAGTTGCTGTTGCCACGGCAAGACCGGTGAACGGCGTAAGGGTTCGTGTCGCGCTCACAGCGGAAAGGTCGCTGCAAAAGTGTCAAAGAGGGGAGAGAGGCCGAGAAGAATCTTTTTTCTTTCCTCGGTACACGCGTATATTCAGCCGCCCGTCTCTCTATCGATCACGGAGGAGGCGCGAGAGCGACGACGAAAGAGTTACCGCGGCTTGGAGAATCTCTATTTACTCGAGCTGTATAGACGCGAATCACACGCGAAAGAGACTCCTTCGGCGAAAAGAAAATCCCGGGTGTGTCGTGGAAAATGAGAGCGCGAAATCGTATCTCCTCGTGCACTATATCGATTTTTCACAGATCGCGAAGGCGGTTGAGTTTGACGTAGAAACTGCCGGATCGATGGAAAACTCGAAGGAAATGCGCGTCTCTGCAAAAGCAATCGATGGAAATATACGCCGCTCGGAAATTGAAAGGTCGTTTCAAAGGTCAATCTACAGGACTATTAGACGCGTTGTGTATTCTGCATAACATTTATGGTCTCATCGATAGTCAGTCGTATAGACAATAATGGAAACGCAATCGGTAAATGAAACGGTCGCGGTTGAACATTTTGTAATTGTAATCGAAAAAAAAATTGCGGAAAGAGAGAGAAACAGAGATCGATATAAATTGTAATTTAGATGAATCGTGTTGGCTTACCAGCTTGAACATGTTGATTGGTTGTGGATTGCTTGTTACTTCTCGGAAGTAAATGAGTTTGTGCCTGTTTAGGCGACTCGGGAGCCTTATATACCGCGCGCAATTTTTTAAAATCACCATAAACTTGATCACGTGACCCGCAGTATCAAGTATGACGATATATCCCGTATCAATTGAGTCAGCCGATCGCCGAACGTGGTGGTGGTAACCGCGCGACCAATCGGCTATCGCGATCTACCAATCCCAACGTTCGCCAATAATATGATTCGCCAATAATGCGCTTTCAACCCCTTCAAGCATCCATCTCGTAAGAATTAGGTTAGACACTCCAGTAAGATGTAAGATACTGTAAAACCGATATCCGACACGCACACACGCACTCACCACGCGAGTATACCAGTATCGCACACGATCGCGTGTGTGGGATATGTGTATGCCTCGTGGAGAACAAATTGCGGCTGGTGTTCACCACTGAATTTTAGACTCATTTCATAAAGATGCGACCAAAATCTAAACCCGCGACCCCGATCTTCTTCGTACTTTTTCAAGCATCGCGCGAATACTTTCTTATATGAGAGCGCGTTCTTTGTGTATCCCAAAAATATGATTTTTGACAATAAATTCTGGATTCCACATCCAAATATTCGACATCTTTATGTAGAGTAAAGGATCCATTCGTGATTACTTTGATAAACTTAAACTGATACATTTTTCACGAATTTTAATTGTGAATAATTGTAAATAATTGTAATCATACGTCACCTAAAAGAATTCATACATTTCCATTTTTTTTCTATTATGAAAATATATATATCAGTCATCAAGGCTAATGTAGATGGCTATCCTTTGTGCTAAGTAATATAAAATGATATGTTTTTTTTTTCTAAGTAATTAGCATATCGAACTATTTGCAAAGTTCATAAATATTTTTACAAGAGTATAAAATTATATATTTTATTCGTAAGGCCCATTATAGACTCTTAGCTCTAATATTTTATTACAATATTTAATTCTTGAATTTTCAACGGTATAGTTATAAACTCTATCTCATGCCAATTGTACAAATATAGAGATCATTCTCTGCGCTCGCGTAGAGAGTTAAAATTCGGATTGACCGAAATTGCGCTAATTTTGATTAAGTTTCGCAACCTCGACCTTCGTCATCCTTTGCAATTTGAATTATGTATTCCTTTGAGCTCGTTGGAAGTTGAACGCGATGATCGGGGCAATCACGGAGATTAGAACAGTTCCTGTCATTCGGCGTCAAGAACGAGCGTCTGAAATTAGGGAGAGGAGCAATTTAATTCGCCCGACAGAGCTCAGGAAGGTGCTCTTTTGGAAAGCGAATCAAACTTTTATCAATGAGAAATGTTACATAATTAATCGTGTCACGTTTCTCCCTTTCCGCGTCCACTAAATTGGTACCGAGTTAGATAATGTCGCGGCGCGATATTATACGACTCGGATTACGAATTACATTTCGTCGAGAAATGCATGGCAAGTTATAGTATATACATAATACAACACAAGTATATCGAGAATATCGCGTATCAACACTTCATCCGAGTCTTTTCAAGCTGATATAATTTATGAGATATATAATATATGAGATATATGTAGGTGATATGTAGACGACACACCGAGAGTGCACAACTTTATCTATCAAACATCGGCCGTCAATGTCCTAGGTAAACCACCATTCTGCGTTGGTACTGATAGCACAGTTAATTATCTGTTGCGAAGGAACGTTGTGTGCCCGTGTGTTTGTGCAGACGCGATATTTCGTGGCACAAACACACATATATATACCCTGTATCGTAACGAAGATGAGATCCAGCCAAATTTTCAGCATTAAAACTTTGCTTTGAATCGTCGGCTTGTTGAAAATTTCACGGACCAGTGAAAATAACGCCGAAATAAAATATATTTCTTCGCCCGTGGAATTTATCTCGCCAAATAAAAATACGCGCGCGCATAATTTAGGATAGTTTGCGAAACTCCATTCACGCATGTTCCTCCGATTTCAAGAGATTCGAACGCCGGTTCTCTGTCCTGTCGTCCTTCTCCATCGCGAGCGAAGCATATGGGACAGGAAGAAGATATATATTTTTGGCCTGGCACTCTTGGCTACGTCGTCCGCCAAGAGTGACGAGAGTGAGGGAAGATGCATTCGCGCACGTGGTTGGGCGAAAAGACAATTCCACAAGTTCGGGACGATCCCTTTCGTCGAGCAATTCGCGGAAGATCGATCGTTTCCGAAGATCCTATAAAACTATTCCTAGGGGTTCGCGCGACGGAGAGAAGCCTCTCGTTTTCCACCCCCTAGTCTTCTAACGTGAAATTGATATCACGAAACATCGTCGTTTGCTCTAAAATTCAAGCGTGTCCTCGTAAGTTCCACTTCTTTAAACTTTCCCATCCAATCTCATTTGTTATATATTTTCAATCGGGAATAATAATTTCGTATTTTTATATATCGTCAAAACTTTCTCAAATCTGGTCTTCCGGAGCTTCCACCCTTTCTCGAGAGCTTCTCGTACCCGATTCAGTCGAGCAGGTGCATCTTTATGGCGTTGCGCGATAGCAATAATTTGCGCCATGAATGAAATACGAGGTCCACATTTCATTCTCTCTCTCTCTCTCGTAAGACGAGAGTCTCACGTATGGAGCTGCGCGCACATTAGAGTCGATTTATGCAAATATGCGTGATTTTCATTCGAAATTGATATAAAGGTAAAATTATACGTTATTGAAAGTTAATAAAGTGTCTCTACGCGTAATAACGGTATGCCAATAATACGGCATATATGACGATATACGATCGAGACACATACACACACTGAGACGCATTGTTGACTTTATTAATATCAAATCACGTCGACAATGCGTGCGTTATGTCGCAGTTTATAATTATTATCGATAATTATAATGGCATTGCATTGCTGATGAGAAAATAAATGTGTCACGGCGAGCTCATGTTGTGTTGCGAGACGACTGGCGCAAGAAAATGTTAGATTTCATCAGACATAAAGATCTGATTTGTATATAATTTTAATGAAATTTGCCGGAAAAGCGCCACGATAATAAAACGATATAAAAATTTATCTCCGCCCGGTTTTCTGTCCGGATAATTCTATGTAATTCTCCAGACTTAATTTATCCGGCTCTAGTATAACAGGTTCGCTTGTGAAAATTTTTATATCGAAAATTGCTTGGATAATTAATTCGTTCCAATGATAGAATGGTCTTGAAAGCAGTATACAGGAACGATATATTACCACTCTCATCTATTAAAATTTAACCTTAATCTCGCCTTCAATATCCGTGTTTCAGAAATAAAAGGTCGTGCAAACGGCACCGCCTCCGAATTAGCATATCGAGTAGCGAAAAAAAAAAGAAAAGGAGCACAAGCTAGACTAATGGAGGCCAACATTGTGCGAGATATTCGCTTTTCCAGAGTGTATGTAGTCACGCCGCGCGGATATAAAAGGTGGGACGAGTAGCACGTACCTGTCTAAGGAAACCGCGACTAGGCTGTATACGGAGGCCGCCACGGAGACGCCCTGTACATAAGCGACCGTCTTGCACATGAACCATCCCAGAATCCACGCTGAAACAGAAAAGTTCATAATTTATCGTTTCAAGTATCAAACTCACGGCGGCCACGCCGTGAAGAGCTTTTTAGCACGGGCTACTTAGCGAGGGCTGAAATTCACGTGTTCGGCAAAAAACGAATGCAAAGTGTACGAGAAGCACTTGGCGGAGATACTAATTATACCCGCATTACGAAAACAAACAAAAAGAAAAGAAAAACTATACCCTATTATGCAAAATATGAATTTGCTTAAATGTAGCGTCAAATTAGCGATAACATAAATAGTTTCTCTTTTTTTATAAAAAAAATTGTATAAAATTGTATTCCAAAAATGGACTTTCTGTTTTCAACTATTTACTTGTACGCAAACTAATTAGCAGGCCATTTAAAAGCAGAGAATTTTTGCGGCGAACGTTTCTACTCGAATAATTTAAATTAGGATCAATGGAACTAATATGAATAATAGAATGAAAGAAAAACGTAGCTGGTGATACGCACAAAAATAATTAGTATCTGTCGGATTCATATTATTTAAATTTGTATCTTCATTATAAAAACAAAATTGCTTTTTCGAAGATACACATATAATAACTAATTTAAAATAAATAATATATATATAAAATATAAAAATAACACCCTGTGTTTATATTTTATATTATAATATAAAAAATTAATATTATATTAAATATAAATATAGATGCGCTCTATTTCTGTAAAAGGAATAATATCTAGATGATGACTTTAGGCGAAATTTACATCGTTGTAATCTATTTTAAACAAAAGGATGATGTGTATAATTTTTACTACGTATCACTTTGTCGCGTTTAAAGAGAAAATATTACTCCCACGAAAGTTCGAGGATAAAAAAAATTCAAAACAACTAGGGTCATCGATCATTGTCCGCGATTGATGTCACGGTAAATAATTACCATAATTGAAAGCATTTAATAACGCAATAATGGTCAATGGAAAGTTTATCGCGTTCTCAGAATAATAGGTATTTAGAAGTACATATGGGAACGAGTGAGGAGGTAAATCCCTGTCGGAGGAAAGGTCGCTCGTACAAGTATCAAACGATGCCTACTGTGCAACATCATTGGGGTACAAACAAACAGCGCAGAAAACGGGGTGTACATTTTATCTTTGACCAGATCCCGAGCCCATAATTTTCGCCAGTTGGCGGCGCCAAAGTACCCTTTCACGAAAAAGTATTTTCGAAGTTCGGAAAGAATCATGCTATAAATTCTACGGAATAGAGAGGGAAACGCGTGATTCGCGACTCGAAGCTGCAACTCGAGACTGTAATAACGAATAGCACGAGGTGTGCAGCGACAAAGTATTAAGATGGGTGTTCCCGGTGTGTCGAAAGCTGCCTGTTAATCGAATTCGATCGTTTTCTTTTAATCAAGCAACGACGACACGTCGCCGGTCGAATCAGGTTCGGTTCGCGTGTTATTCGACACTCATATAGTATAAGTATTGTATGCACCGAGAGAGTGAATGGTGTACATATATACGCAACGAGGTCGCATAGAAAGGAACCTCCCGTGTACTATTGCAAGCCGATAATTACTTGTTCCATCGAATACATAATTCTTCGATGCCGATAAGGTGAGTCGCGTGCATTAATACATCCACATACGAGCTGCGGACTCATAGCTCGCTTCGAAACAAGGGTTTTATGCGCGTTAATTCTCACAATGGAAGGCATGTCGATCATTTCTGAAAATTAAATTTCTGGAATATATATCGATAATAAAATAATAACTAAAATAGGAACGAAGTAAAGTCGACCCAACTAGCCAAAATTATATTTATTTAAAAAACACACAACGTTTCGACCATATGGATGTGGTCCTTATCAAGTGTAATATTCATTAGTAGAGGTGCAGCCAAATTAACGATGGCTACACCTCTACTAATGAATATTACACTTGATAAGGACCACATCCATATGGTCGAAACGTTGTGTGTTTTTTAAATAAATATAATTTTGGCTAGTTGGGTCGACTTTACTTCGTTCCTATTTTAAAATTTTACTAGCGACTTTTTAAGTATCTAATTATTAAAATAATAACTTTTTTATTTATTTATTATTTGTTTTTATTATTTTATCCCTATATAAGATATACAGAGAGTTTAATGAAATTTTTAATTAAAGCTTAACTACTTGAAGTATTTAACGCATTAATATTGACCTTTTCAACTTTCAAATTACATGTTAAAATAAATCCCAAATATACATTGAAATTTTCTTGTGCATATCTACCATTTAATGACGACTCTACGTTTTACTGCATAAAAGTAATTAACTTTCATGCGAGCGAAGCAATTTTTTCATAATGTTCAATCAAATATATTATGAATCCCAGAGATTTTTTAAGTGCATGGGAATTTAAATAATAAAATTATCACACGTCTTTACAGGGTGTTTCGGAATTGATCGTCCTAACTTAAAATATGAATTTATATAATCTCAAAATAGTAACCAAATAGTAAGTAAACAAATTCCTCTAGAGAGAGATATGTCCGCAAATGCCTTATTCGAGAGATATTACACGGTTAATACACACTTGTCTCCGTATGTCACTTTTATCATAACGATATATATCATTAAAAAATATTTCTCAACGCTTCAACGCTTTTTGTGAACTAAATATAATTTTATTCTAATAAATATCCACTAATAGTAAATAAGTGGACATAATATTTGTGTATAAAATGTATGTCATTTTTTGGTAACATTTGCAGATACTTTTAGAAAAATGTTTTATTTATTTCTAAATTCATATTTAAATCTTGAAATACCCTGTATGTATATACAGTTCTTCATATAAAGAGTAAAAACAAGGTTGTGTATCCAGTAAAAGGAAATTAAAGAGACCTCGAAAAGTTTTGAAATTCAATTCATCAATTCGATCTTTTGGGTTCATAAGCTCATAGAGAAAATTCGCTTTCGTTGAATGTTGGTTTGATTCGCGCAATATTCTCGGCTCGGTTATAACTTTTACGGTTACACAATGGACGAGGACCTTCAAAATACTGTGAAAAATATCATGGTCATTGTCGCGGCAATAAGGACGCGCGTCATGGATGACGGAAGTTGGATCACGGTACGGAAGAAACTTTCACGGAGATCCACTCGAAAGTCTTGTTACATCTCGGCTCTCCCGACGGGACATTCGGAAAGTTTTTCACTGAATAATGCGCGGACGTTTACGTGACTAGTGTGTAGGGGATACAAGTTTCCGGGACGAGAGCAGTCCACGATTTCGAGATAAACGCGAGCTAGTTGGAGTTAAATCGACGTCTTTGTTTCTTCTCAGGCGCGCAAAACTTGTTACTTCTTTATTATCCGGGGGAAAATTGCGAGGCGAATAGATAACGTATCCGGAGTGGAGGACACACATCAGAGTTCGCATCAAGATCGATGCAAACTGGCGCATGAATAATCTCTTGCGAGAGATGGAGAAAAGAGGTAGCCTCGCGCTACATATATAACCATTTTATTAAACCGTTTGTAGGTATGTAATTACATAATCGTCCCGCACGTGGTATTAGTATTTTCCTTTCTGTTTCACGGCGAGAGAGAGAGAGAGAAATATCGATTGCGCCACTTTACAAAGGCTAATGCGAGTGGAGAACCAGTTTCATAACGCAACGTGTAATAACGATTGATAATGATGATAAACACACTCCAACTACGCGAAAAACGATTCGTGCGCACGTGTATTATTTTTTTTTATTTTTTATTTTTTCGGCATCCTATATCGAGAGAGATTTTTCCTCAACAGACAAGGCCGCCGATAAAGTTTTAATCAATGTTGCGCGACTACTTTATGACAATTTTTTTTCGAATTTATTTTCATTCAAATTAATCTCTGCTCTCTCATCGATCTACCACTCGAACTCTAATAAATGTAAAATGTCACATATTATTAGTCGTGAGTCAGACAAACGGCTCATTATTTATATTTTCTCCTTCCCACATTCATGTACGTATGTATCGATAATAATCTTAATATATAATTTTCCATTCAAAATTGTCATTTTAATTTTATAAACGTTCAATTTTTTTATGGTGACTTATAGTTAATTATATACATATGCGCCATACTAATTACATCATATTACATTAAAAACTGAGACGATAATTGAAGAAAAATATTTGATTCATTTTTGTCAGATATACAACCCTTAGAGAGAGTATGCATGTTTCAACTAATTTTTTATTTTTTATAGACTGGTTATTATATTTGTTTACCAATTTTTACCAAATTTATTATCACATTTATTTATTATTAATACAAATAATAGTCTATTATTTCGTAAAATTGTTTTAAATAAAATGACAGAAAGAAAACGTATATATTCAGAAAAATAAATGCTTTTTAAACAAGTACAAAACAATAGAATTATCGCTATGAAATAAAGACAATTAATTTTCTGAAAGTTTTTCTTAATTTCGAATAACTCCTATCAAAATGATTCATTAAATGTATAACTTTATAATAACGTGAATATATTGTTATCAAACAAAGACGATAATTGCTTAATTTTATAAAAATTATAATTTTAAATAAAATCCGTATTAATTTCTATTGTGCGATCTAAAAAATAGAGTCAGAAGAGCTCTTTTTACAGATATCCTCTCGCTTAAAATCTATCGCACGAAAGGCCGAAAAAAACTATTGCGTTTCAAAATGTAACTGTTTCTTGGTGACAGAAGTCGGAGTTAATCTCGAAAACACGCAATGTCATGCGTTAATGACGTTTTTCCCTCGGCGGCCTTCACTCGGCGCAAAAAAAAAGAAAAAAGGTCGCTCTTGGTCGTCTACTATGACTATAAACAAGGTCCGGTCGGATCGGTTAGTGGTAGGTACATATTATTTATCACAGAGTCACGTCTCTCTCTGATTTTAAAATGTCAGATTTTTATATTTACGCGCAAACATACATACAATGTATATAGACGCAACGCACGTGCAATGCCGTCTGTCTGCATATCACTTTCACTATCTACGGTCTATTGGATAAGCCAATACGCTCTTTGCTGGATATAATTTACGCACACAACTGCAATTTACACTGTACGTCACATTATGCTTATAAATGTCCTATTAGTTTAGCGAGACAGGAAAAGCTTACAGCTGTTTTGCGAGCAGAAAATATAGTACATTACAGTGTATGAGACGATCTAGTTACGAGGGGTAGTTAAATGGCAGAAGAGAGTCTCTCATTTTGTATATTAAAATATATATATTGAGATCATTTCAGAGATAGACCTTCCGAATATATATCAGCTACTTATTAAATTTATTTCGATTATTCTAGAAAGAGCATTTCAGAAGTGAACTATCTTAATTAGAATTAAATATATCTACCCTATACATTTTTTACAGGACGTTGAAATTAAATCGAAAACATATAAATAACAAAATATATAACAAATATATAATTTTATATTCTATTTATATGTTCTTGATATAAAATAACTGAGGACGAAAATACCGATGCCAATATTTCTATCGATTCGAGTAATTTCATTTCACAGTTTAGATTGAAGATAGGCCAACTTTTAAATGAAAAGTAGATCACAGATTAATTTAAGATCGGGGTCATCAAGACTTCTTCCGAAATTGTCCTTCTTTATCAAGATGGAGTTTATATATATTACATGTAAAAATCATCAAAAGTAACTTATTAAAATATGTAACAACACATTTAGAAAATTAGAACATCTTAATTGATTTAAAAAGAAGTTAATTGTTCCATAATAATTACAATATTTAGGGAGAGAGACATAATCGTATAATTTTTGACATAAATAATAATCGATATTTTTTTAACGATGCCAATGTGAGATAATCATCTTTTTTAAATAAATATTTCTTAAATATATTAGATACCTGATTAGAACTACAAAATTCTCAAAATCCATTTATTCTTTTTTTCTAAAACTTACACTAAACTTCTCGAAAGATAAAAATTTCTTGGAAAATCTACTATTGTGTGCTTCTCTTCCTGGATTATAATATTTCAACACTACTCTTCTAATTGCGAGAATCTTATACACAGGGACATTCAATAACACCTTGTTTGTCACGAGATTGCACGAAGAAGTAATCGTAAAGACCATGATGTTGCCATAGAGCGCCGAAGATGAGTGCGCGTCTTATGGGCTCGGATACGCGTTGACAGTGTTGTGGACCACAACACGTTCTCGGACATATCGGAATCCTTCCTATATCGATGGGAGAATAAGAGAAAAGTACAGGGAGGATGTCGTGTAATTGCTGCGCCATGAATCAGCAGTTGACGTCTCTGCGTCGCGCAATTTTGGCAATTTCGCTTCTCGCTCCGGCTATTTATCTTCCACGTTCCATTTCATCATGCAAAAACGCTGCCGAAATATTTCCCGATCATCTCCCAAATACACGCAAAAAGATATTATGCACGAGTATAATTTTAAAATTTTTACACGAATAAAATCAGATAAAAAACACGTTATTAAGAAATGGAACTTATTTTAAGATAACTTTTTATATTTTGATAAGATACAGATACATATTTATTAATTGTCTTATGTCTTCGTATAATATAAAATGTATCATTATACACATAGTATGTAAATCAATAATTTTGATATACATATATGGATAGTTATTGTATACATATATTATATACATTATTATATATAAATTATTGATTTCTATTTCATACTTATGGTTTATCGGGGGACACATTATCTCTTCAGAATTCTCCGTTACATTTGAAATAATAAAAACCTACTTTGCTCTAAAATTTATGCATCTTAATACGCAATAGACCTAAAATTTATATCGTCTTGTATGCTGTTAAATCCAGCTTTTCGTGAGACGATATACGGAGGTTCATAATTTATATAGTTGTCGAACCATGTCGACTTATGAAACGCTCGATTTGTCTAATATCCAAACTGGGCGGAAAGAAGCATCCATCGTTGAATGAAAATGAAAGAGAGCGAAAAAACTTATTGTATGGTTCACGTGTGTGTAAGAGAGATATATACATCATCGTGGAGCATTGTCGAAGACGGAATGAAAAGGATTGAAATTTTGCGCAATTTGGGACAGTGTCGAGCGGAATCTCCCTTTCCTCTCATCGTCAAATATATGTATACATAGTTGGATCCAACGGAAGCGCATTGCAATAAGATCTTATGCGCACCGAGTGCGGATAACGTCTGAGATTTTACTGTTTGCGAGAGACATTTCACTGTAAAAGTTCCGCGTCGAGATCCCCCGCGCGTGAATTACTCGGCAACTTCTCTCGGGATACTCTATAAAGGCTACGCATGGAGCTATAAAAAAATTGTTATCACAAGGTATAATGGCCTGGTCAGAGAATTCTTATTAATTCCACGCGCCGTTTCGGATAAAAGTTAAGTGACAGTTAAGGACAGGCGTGAAAGAACGGACGCTATTCAGATTACGAATATTGCCGGAAATTTTGAGTTGTGACACTATTTTCAGACACATTTCCAGACGAGTATGATATAAAATTCTCTCGAATATCTCTGACCTTCATTTTAGCAAAATATTAAAATTTTAGCGCACATAAGCTTATATAACGACAACGATGCGTGTTATATATATATATATTGAATTCTTACTTAATTTTAAAGACGAGAAACTTTTCGATATTTTTAATCAAACGTTTTGCTTCCGTGATATTTATGCCTTGTTTATTATTCTCTGTTATGAGATATGCATACTTTCGTGCATGTACATTTTGGCTGTCACGTTAGCTACGACGATAGTCGATCTTCGCAACGTCAGCCGAGTAGAAGGAATTTCAATCGAGAAGCCGTGACCTCGTTGGACCAACGATATCAGCACACCCTGGTCCGAGGGTCGCCTTTTCCGAACCGGAAAAATCACAGAGATTGATTCGCGCCTTATCGACTTTTTGGGGGAATGTCCGCTTATCTTATCGATTACTCTAAAGGAAACTTTCAAGCAGATTAGGTCACTAGAAAATACACTTTGCTGCGTCCTACTTGAGCGGGCAAAGCAAGGTGAGAAAAGGACGAGCGAAGAAACGAGAGTAAATTAATGTGTCGCGTGACGATCAGGTGTTCCTAGACCGATCTGAACCTGAACTATACGTGTGTATGCATGCGACTTTGTTTTCGTATGTCACGATAATGTTGGGGAGCCCCGCCGTTATTGTACTATTAGTCTAAATCACGAGCTTTCCGGTGGAGTGACGACTATTATCGAAAGTTGCAGAAATATAAGATAATGAGAATAATATATCCATGATGTAAATCTATCATTCTCACACTGGATTCTAATGAGCAAAATTGTTTGTTAATATGGTTACACGAAGTCATTCGCATGTGACGATTCGCTTGCGATTGTTTTCAGATCTTGGAAATCTCTTAAAGTGGAACATATCCACATAGGAATACAATATTATATGGCTTGATCATTATTAGGTATATCGTATCGCAATAAGATGTAATGTATATTACACTTAATGTATTTTATTTGTACTTGTATTGCATTTTTCCATAAACACCAAATTCATCATTTCCAAAGTTTATTAAACAAGTTATTGTAAAAAATAAAGAAAAAAAGAAAAGCAAAGCCAAAAAGGAGAGAAAGAGTTAAAGCGAATAAGCACATAAATTGCAAATATGTTGTGAATGAAAATTCAAATGTCTGCCTGAGTTTCAAGTTATATTTTATTATAAAAAAAAAGTATTTACTTTAAATAAATTGTAAAGAAAATAATTTTGTATATCATTTATACATTTTTATAGTTTATATAGTTGAGAAAAAATCCTTTCTAAACAGGATATAACAAAATTCGGGTTGCGCTTTTGTCGTGAGTTTATTTGATGCAGTATCTCTTTAAAGCCATCGTTTTTCTAGCTTATTATATATGCTCCAAGAAATTTTCTCTCAAGAAATATGCGCCGTGGAGTTGTTATCCGGAGTTGCAAAGTGCTTATCGGATTGCTAGGCGTACAGGTGTTGAGTGAATCATACTACATGTCGTATAAAGTATCATAATAATGGATAATACTATTTATAGAACACAAAAAAGATATTTTTAATACGTCGCAAAGAAGATATTTTAATTACCAATTATTCAAGAACCATTAGAGTTCTTGAATATTTTTTAGAGAGTCAAATATTGCGATATTTACAATGAGTTTTCATAAAGTGACGCGATATAGAAAATCTTTATATCATATAAAGCTCATATTGCCTGATATTAAATTGTTGAAGCATTTTGCAATCTCCGATACTCTCATAGAAATAACAACGAGAAGTACAAACTCAAAAACGAAAAAAGGAAGAAGGAAACGAATGGACATGATCAGACTTTAACATGGTCCGATTCAGATATCTATCTCCATTATATGCAGCTGACGAATTCTATCATAATATATCGGAAAGAGCATTCTCGGAAGTTTGAGAAATCGCTTGTCGAGGATTTATTGATGTAGACGAGAACGTATTATTTCTAAATTTACATGTCATGTCGATGAAAATAGTCGGCAGTTAAACAGATTTTGACAGAAAAAATCAGTAATTAAAAAAGGCTAATTAGAAAGTTCTCCTTTTCAACGCGTCAAAAGTATTTTTTTCTCGCTATGTCCTACTCGGAAAAAGAAAAAGGAAGAAAAAGAGATTGCTTCATGATCTTCTTATAGTTGCATTCAATTTTAGCTACTCAAAAGTTTGTAGTCGTTTAAAATGACGAAAGTAAGTTGGTATTAATAACGACACGGCAAGGGACGATATATCTATGGAAAAATGCATAAATAACGAACGAAGGCTCGCGCTCTCTCGGTGGTGGATCCGAACGTAGGGCTCCGATCTAGATACGCGAGCGCGCGGGGTTCGGTGGTGCGGTAGCCTTTATGTAGGACAGCCCGGTATTGTATAGCCCCGTTCGTCGCGTACTGCGACTGCGTGAGACCTCTCCTCGGGACACTGCCCCGGTTTCGAATACCTTCAAGGTCTCCTGCTGGCGCGGCACCGCGACGCTATCCCTTCATCCCGCCCGCCGATGTCAGGTGCTATAGGAAAACGGTAGCATCGCTCAGCCGGGTTAATCGAGTTTTCCACCACCCGAGTTTCTCGATATTTTTCTGGTGTGATGTGAACGACGAAGTGGCCGTCCGCGGCTCGCGACGTTGAATAAAAAATGTTGCATTCACGCGTGATTGACGGGAAATCGCTGCGAGAGCAGATTCGATATTGTATGAACGTGGATCGGACCATAGAATACATTGTTTACAATCTGTTACACTGATTTTATGCATCCTTTGGTCTTCCTTTCCTCTCTTCCTCTCGTACGGATTCTTGTAACCTAGTGTTTTCAGTGAAAGTTGGATACATTTTATCGTATACCTTCTTCAATTCTAATACAAAGAACATCTTGATTAAATTTTAATATTAAAATTTTGAATAAATAAGTTCTTAATGTCAGAAAATTATGAAAATTCTGATACCGACTATATATTTGATGTGCAACCTTAACGTTAGTCGTCGCGCTTTCATCTCTCTCGCATGCTGTGAACCAACTTCGATTTGGCCTTCGCTGGGTGCACGCATCCCCGATTACAACACCGTATCACTTACCCCGGTTTATCGCCGGGTCATCAATTCCTACACGTTCATTATTCCGTAATTCAGAGTCGATTGCAGCTATAATATGGTTAAACTACATAGAGGCGTGTCACGAGTGCGATTTTCTTTTCAATTAATTAATAAGAATTTCTCTTTCAGACCCACAGTTTCTCAAATCACTTCGTCTGCATATGTCGAGTCAGAATTTCGCTCGGGGTGAGGGGAATAGGGGGAAGAAGGATAGGTATGCTGCGAAACGAATGAGGGAGGTAGTGACCTAGTACAAGTGGCCGAGATGCATGACCCGAATACCGGCGCTGTACAGGTGTGCGCTGGCGGTGTGTCCCACTGGCCTCTACCCTCTTCGAGGCTTCAAAGTGGCTTCAAACACGCCGCCCCGAGGTCAGAAAAAAAGAGTCCCGAGGGAGATGCGCGAAGACAGAACACCGTCTCGATCCCTATCGCGCGATATCGGTGCTAAAAGATCCTATCCCGGCTATTAGGCACGAAAGAATGTCCATCGGTAAAGTCAGCCCTCGATGATGAAGCCGGCGTCGGCCTTTATCCTTGATCGAATACATAGTCTATTATGTAACTGAAGCAGTTCATCAAGATTATAGCGGCCGGCTATAATCTCGATGACAATACACGGGTGGATCTATCATACCGTGTATGTCTCTGTTCGTGACATCAATACTCAAGATACATGAAGATAAACCAATTGCTTTAATAATATTACTAATCGTTCCTTACGTCTCTGTCGCGCCAATAAAGTGTTGAAGAATAATAAATGTATTTTTTTTAATCATAAGTTTTTCAGAGAAAGAGAGAGAAAGAGGTCACTTTAAAACTTTCGAGAATCCATTTTTTCAATTGTTAAGAGACCAATAATTTTTGAATATCGTTGAAAATAAAAATTGCCTTTTGCGATCAAGGTCTCGAAATATAATTAAATAATTTATTGTCTGTGTAGTAAGTTTCAGTGGTAAGAAAAACTGACCGATTTACATTACTTGCGCGGCATGTTACAACCGTAAAATCTTTCCCGAAATCTTTTCCCAATCGAGAAGTCCACCGGCGCCGCTATCGCGATTACAGTACCGACGTGATTTATGTTCGTCCTTGGCAAACAACAAATCCACGCGCGCGTCTCTCTCGCGACGAATTTCCAGATAATAGCTGCCGCAAAGTCGGTATCGCGCAAGTTGCAGTCGTCGAAATAGCGGCCTTCGAACGAAGCTTAAGACTGACATCTTGAGCGAAAGTCACGCGACAAAGTCACGCCCGGATGCGTCTTCGCGTACGTCTTCGGTTCTCTTGTAGAACGTGAGTTAGTGCTTTCATCCGAAATATACGGAGGAAGAAGGCGGAGCGCGCCCGACGCGACATGACGAAGCGGGACGGTTTGCGGCTTACGACCATAAAACACGACGGAATACCGTGCGCGAAATTGCGACTCGAGATCTCGATCTGAAACTCCAAAGTCGACTATCAAGAAAGAAAGAGAGAGAGACTGACTATCGCGCGGAAGACATCGGCTACGTCCATCGTAACGATATATATCTTATTGTACTGGCTCTCTTTCCGTAAAACTCTATCCCCTTCAATGGAACAATTTTTAAATGAAGATAGGAAGTTATTACAGTCTCTGAAACGTTTAGCCCTTTTACGAGAGATTCGCTCTCTTCAATGTTATTAGAGCACTTGGCCGTAATACGGGCCGCACGATACATCTGACAGTCAGCTGACTGTCGCGACGAGCCGTGCAAATCGCGCGTATTTCATGGATCTAAATGTGTATTATTCCTTAAAAAGAGTGACTGTGAATTCTTTCACGCTACTACAATACAAGTACATTTATTATCGTAACGATGATTATAAATATTGTACATACATATATTCAGTGTCTAATACAAAAAAGCGCTAACGACGATAAAAAGCAGTAACGTTTTTGCGATGTTGGCAAAAACCTTCGAGCGCGGCGCGATACATTAGACAATAAAAATTAATAGGCTACTGTATGCCTCTGTACCTGTACCTGTCTGTACTATCGAGACCACAAACCGTGCAGATATCCGCTCGTCTGTGACCCAAATACTTAATTATCTTTTCGCGTGGCACGACCTTGAACGGACCAAGTCTAAACTGGGCCATGTCTCTGTATCTGACCAGGTTCACTCGCGACGAGTCACCTGTTCGATCGTCCGCGGTTTTCCATCGCAAAAGTTCAAGGAACCCGGGAATGAGAAGAGAATACAAATCCTCCAAAAATATAATTAAAAAATCCGGTTCTCTCTAAATAAACGTTTGACCGAAATATATATTATCGAGAGATAATCTAGCCGTGATAATCCGAGATGACGTTTGAGAATGACATTTTCAGGAAAACCGTGGACAATTTGTCCGAGACAAAGTAAAAGAGAGAGAGAAATTACTTGGAATATCGCCACTTGTGGACTTGATGGACGAGAACAAAAGGGAGGTACGCCGCCGGCTAATCACCCTCAGGTAAACTCGCGGCCGGCCCGGCGATCACCTCTCTTTCTCTTCCACGGCCACCCCTTCCAACCCCACGTCAACTAGGACGCCGACCTAGTTAGTTCACCTGTAGACACACGGTGCCAACACACCCAGATGCAGGTCTGCCGGCGCAAAACATACCACCCTGATAGATATACGCACGCGTATATACTTTTCCATTGCGGTGTGTGTACACGCAGAAAATCCTTTGTACGACAAAAAGCATCGCTAACTCTTCCTTATCGTAGCGATATCACGTGTGCGCATGCACGATCTCACTGCGTGACTCATTTTCAACGCACGCGGTCGCTTACATTTCTCGAGTCACGTTATAATGAAGCTTGAAATTGAACAAGATAGCATTTTTTTGTGTCGTCATCAGATTCAAAGAGATATTACGTGGTCACAAAAAAAATCCCAAGAAAAAGAGAGAACAATTATTTCTTCTAAGTTTCTTTATGCTCACTCAATGATTTGATTTTTCACAAAATTAAAGTATTGATTAAGACTATGTACTATTTTAACGTACAGACATAATATACATAAACTTTTTCAAATAATTTTATGTTTAATTGCGTTTAATGTTTAATGTTTAACAAATTTTTTTTTAAATAAAGTTAAACATTAACAGAAAATGTTTGTAAAAATTAATTTATTAATTAACAACATAGTCAATTTTTAATAAAAATAAAATATATTAAAATCATTTTTTTGCACTTTTCGAAATTGTAACGCAATATGATTTAGAGGTCGGAATTATTTTCTCAGTATAAAAAAACTTGAGAAATGATTATTCTTTCTTGTAATTAAAAGAAACATTTTCTGGTTGAATCGTTAAAAAATGACAGAGGTAACCTCGATCGATCGCGCCAATTGGCGAAGCAATTCTCATCAATCAACCCCATTGTCACTAATAGACGAGGTCGCGTTTACTTTGGGAAACTTTCGTGATCTTTCGAGGAAAGCCGAAAATGATATTCATTGGATGCACCGTGGCGTACGATACGCAAAGTAGAGAAGAATAAACGCGTACGGAACGTCGGAGAGGGTAGAACGATGAGCCGCTAACGGGGTCGAAGTCGGGGGGTGAGTTGGAGTTTGATCGGCCGATGTAGGCCAGGCGAGAGTGTTGGCCCCTCTCTTGCCTTGACACGAATACAGGTTATACGGATCTCGGTTTGGGTCAGGTTATCGGTGTGCTGCGCTTTTGAAATTCTACGAAGCGCGGCGGGCATATACGCAAGATAAATTCAAAAGATGGACAAAACACACGCGTCCGATCGGACCGGCCGTAATTCAAGGGATCTATGTATGTACATACATATCGTCTGTGGAAAAGAACGGAAGATCCTTCTTGCAGGAGATCCTCCTTCTTAAGTCTTGCTTTTTCTCGGATTTTTGGACACTCGACATAAAATTAGAGAGAGGATTATGAAGCTCCACTATATTTTATACCGCGCTATAGTCTTAGCAGTGGAGAATTAACAAATGAGTTTTCTAGAAGCGGATAAAGCTCGCTTTCGTCTCGCTTTATACGTATAAATCTTGGCACGAGATACCGAGATCGGCTTCTTTCCAATTTTTAAACATCAAAGTGCGAACTTGCGAGTTTGCATACATTGTGGTTTGTAAATCTGCAAGTTATACAAATAATTTACATATACAGTCAAGATGATCGTGTGATCTATTTCGCACTGTCGTGTACACATGAAATTATCGGCTCCATTTATATAACTCGACGTGTATAAAGCGTTCCAGAATGATATACAGAATCTCTCAAGGAGTTTCTAGTCTTAATTTTAAAGTCAGATTCTCCGCTGAATTCGAATTCCTCTTACGAAAAGGATTCAATCGGACGTCCCGCATAGGGGACGTAAATGATTTTTCTTACAAAATTTAATTGAATATTTTTGCTCACAATATATTTTTTTTATTATTTAGTTTTGATAATCAAATTTTGAATTTAAAACTATGTAAAAGTTAAAAAATGTATAAAAAACATATTTAATATTTATTAAAAACTGAATATAAATTAAATATAAATTGGCCTAAATCTCATGTTGTAAAAAGTTGTTTGTAATCTCATCTACACTGATCGACAAAAAATTTATATAAGCACCCAGAAAAACATATTCAATAATAACAAAATTTTTATACAATTACGTCACAGAGAGATGTGCAGACAATTTCATGAATGATCAGCTGAATGATCATGTGCTTGAATGATCATGCACGTCAAGAATAACAACCATTGCATGATTGTCGTTACTGCCATAATTTTATTGTTAACAGATGTATTTTTCTGGGTGCTTAAATTTTTTTGTCGATGTATATGAATGCATAAATATTTGATGCAATATATGCAAAGCTATATTAATATTTCAACATTTCAAATCAATTTTAAATTGTTTGAAAAATCTGTCTTTTAAAATTAAGATCGAGATTTTCGATATTCCGCATTTATATTTTACAAGATTTAAAAATTTGACAGCAAGCAACCGAGATAACGAGAAAGTATATTGTTGACATATGAAATAAAGGCGGAATTTATATTGCACTTAAAATTCAATAAAATCGACTTGAGAATTTTTCATCTATGATATTTTCCCGACTCTATCGAGAACGTATGTCGAATCATATGATCGCGTCGTATTAGCTTCAAATGTGTTTTATGTCAACGTAACATCGCGCATTGTCCGCTTAATAGCGCGACTGTAATTATACCGCGTCCCGATGGCGACATTCGCTCGCACATTCAATTATAAGACGATACCAATTGTGTATACCGCGAAGATCTACGTATCCCAGCTGAGGAAACACATCGCGACATTATTTTTCCCTTCTTATCAAGCTACATTCATTCGACCGGAAATTGCACTAAGGTCGCGATCAGTTCTTACTCTCTTTGCGCGTGAGAGAGAAAAATACAGGAAAAAACCAATTTATAAATCAACTTTTGTCTCCGTTCTGACGTAATACAATGACTGTTGAACAAATGTGTGTGTGTGTACGTAAACGTCAAATTAACAAACGTTTAAATATATTAAATATATTCACTCGTTATTGATTAACAAAAGTCGTTTAACAAACGGAGGAATCGAATAAGAATGATAATTACATTTCATGCGCTTCTCTCCTTTATCTCGACTCAATATCTTGTCTTACACGAGTCTCGATTTATTAAACAGCATTGTTGGTGGAAAATTAATTTTAACTCGTTTGGAGAAAACAAACGAGTCGATATAATGAAAATGTCGATAAGATGTTTATACAATAAATATCTCAACCCAATTTTTTGCTTGATTTATTAACTATATTAGATTTATATGTAGTAAAAACTGATTTCGGATCGTTTAAAAATAGACGTGCCGATAAAAGATGGGAATAATAACAGTTTTGTACACATCGAATATAAATCTTTCTCGCGATTCAACTTTATAGCCTCACTCGACTTATTAATAGTACGACTTATGTCGAGCTAATTTTATTCTCTCAACAGTATGTACGCAAATGCAAATATAAGTACTCGACATAATAGACCTGTATATATAAAACTTTCCGTGTGCTCTATCGACAAGTATAGCTACCGGTTACATCATAGACAAGAGAAGCAGACAATCGCGCACAGCACCTACGAGGTCTGCAAACAGCGGAAAAATGTCCGGTAAATAAGCAAGCAAACTTTCGAAAAACTATGCTTTAATCGATAACGTGTTTTACAGCAACATCCGATATCAATCGAATTATCAGTAAAGTAATTTTGCCGCATCGAACTATATTTCTTCCGCAAATACTGTAAATATGTCGAAACGTAAAAACTCTCGGTGGATAAACTGATTACTATGATTGTCGGTCTATTTTCGATCGCAGATGGATAAAATGATGTTTATTGCATTTGCTGTTTTTGAAATAATGCGTCTTTCAGATAATTAGTTATATAAAACATGTGTATTGCCAAAAACATTAATATATAATTGTCTATTAATATTATACAAGCTTTTCTCTTTCAAATGATAAAAAAATTGATGTGTTGGCATATATTTATTATTGAAGAATTTAATTTAAAATATATAATTATTTTGAAATCTTTTAATTTATTATCTATTATTTAATTTAGCCAAAGAATTTTAAGATTATCATTATTAGTCTTAATTCGATATCATGGAAATGAATTATATTGCTTATTTAATTTTAAAAAATTTAATTGAAATTTAAGTTACGATAAAATTTTTATTGATAATTATCTCTATATTAATTAAAAATAAAAATGTTGCATTTTATTACAATATGTTATCTTTTAAGATTTATATTTATACTACAAGATTTATTTATGGATAGATATTAGTATTTTTGGATTTATAATTTTTCCTTATATATATTATATTTAATAATTTAAAAATTATGAACTTTTCTTTAGTGTACTTGCAAATTCAAGATTGAGGTAACCTATTTTTTCGTGCTGTTAAAGTTCGGTAATCAATCGCCTGTCTCCGTTTTCTTACTTCGCCTTATACATATATAATTGAAGTAACCTCGTTTTCCCTTACACAAATCCATAATTGAAGTAAACTATTTTTAGTGTTTCCACGACCGCGGATGGCTTCTTAAGCATTCGACGTACAGGAATAAAGAATTCGAGAACGAGAGAGTATCATACGTGATTTTCTTTGAGTGACGCCGATGAACAATAAAAACTTAATAGGGGTGCGTCGCGCGAGAGAAAAAGGGGAAAAGGGCGCGAGAACTCTGTCTGAGGAGGGTCGGGCGCGAAAGAAAGAATCGTCGGAATATCGGAAGCCAGCGGGCCATCGAGTTCTACTTTCCAAGCTCGGGGTGAGCGAGTCCTGGAGGGTGCGGGAGGCGGTCACTTCGGGGCGTTCACCCTGTGCCACACATACATACACGACCGTCTCGTACTCGATACACCAGTTTACCGCATTTCTGTGTGCATATATATATGATACTACGACTATCTAGAACACCGCGCTTCGACAACATTCGCGAAATGCCTCCGCCCTTTGTGGTTTGCCGACCAAACCAGACTCGGTACAGTGTTTTATGATATAATCTCGGATAGAAAAATGGAGAGTTTAGTGGCTGCGCGTAGAGAAAAAGCATCAACGATACTTGAAATATTACTTGAAAAAAAAGTTTGTACATAATCATACACATAAATATATAAAATTATACATAGAAAAATATGTTTATGTTCTCTTTCTTTTATATACTTATATTGTTTTTTGAGAGAAAGTAAAAAACATTACGATTAAATTATACAAAATATTCTATATATAATTATATATGAATATTCTTTTCTCATTTCTATAAATTTTACTTTTTCTAAAAAAACCCCAATTAGCAAAAATTATTTTTTCAATTATCTTCCCCAATTATTCTTTTTATTATTTTTCCTATATATATAAACAAAGATAAAATATGCAAGGGATTAAATATGGACTTGTTTTCCCAGGTATATCTTAATTTTACAAAGATTTCACGAAAACTAATGGTTATATTCCGCGCGCCAATACTTGATCAATACTTGATTAATCAATACGACGACTAGGTGATTAAAAGCGGTAGATTGAGAGGGAGGGGGGAGGAAAATGCAAAAATGCGATAATTGATCTTCGCTACATTGTGTCGCGTGTATCGCTCCGCGCAAAACCAACGAAATTTATGCCGAGTGGATTTCCAGTGAACCGTGATTTACCGGCTCGTCGACGAAGAACCTTAAATCTAGTCGCGCGTTGCGGCCGTTCACCGGAGCCGAAGAACATTTTGCCGATGGCAATACCAGAGGAGAAAGCGGGCCTTGATTAACGACGGTGCAGTTTTGTATCGCCACTTTATTAGAACAATTTGTAACTCGAGACTCCGAGACGCGAGGAGCATGTCGAGAAGAACACTCGTCACTTTGCAACCACCTCGGAAAAACAGGCCCGCTTCGAGTACCCCATTAAAACAATCGCGGGTCTCTCTCTCTCTCTCTCTCTCTCTCTCTCTCTCTCTCTCTCTCTCCCTCTTGTCCTCTGTTTCTCTTTACTATGACCCAAAGCATAATTAATGAACACTTCCATTACAGAATTAATGTTGTGGCAACCGATTTACTTATGTCGAGAGCCTTGCTCAAGAACGAAAGCGATTTGCAAAAACAAGAATCTCTTTCGTAATGATCAGCCAGCAAAAGATTCTTGTCATATTTATGAAAATATAAGATGATATCTCAAGTTCCTCAAAGAGAAAGAGTATTAGTCAAAGTCATATTATATTAGTGAATATATCAAATAAGAAAATACAATTCCTTATATATAATTTTTTTCCAGAAAATGTTCTACCTGAAAATTTGATTTATATTAAATATGACTTACTTATAATAAACCTTAAATAATAAACCGTATTACGAAAGAATAAATAAGCGCTATAATAAAGCAGAGCTAAATAGGAGAAGAGGATAAAATTGTGTAGAAGTAAAATGTTATAATTTTTTCGATCGAGCAAACTTTGTTCACTTTCCACCAATCTGCAAAATTCCGTCAGTGTGTACGATTTTATTTACGTGTCACACGGATGCTCTCTCCGAACGCGAGTAATTCGATTTATCGTGTCGTTTAATCCAGAATCCCGAGAACGCTGTCGCTCTCCATGTCAAAACGAATGAGAACACACGCATGCAAATATCAATCATAAATACTTTATGTGTACATCATAATATATTTATGTATGTCATAAACACTCACTAGATGTACATCTTAAAGGTGTTCTTGAGTGACGCGAGAATACGTCGTATTTAAATATTCGCATAATCGAGACAAGCGTGAGATGTAATTCATAGTTGGTTTAAAATATTTGAAATAGCTGTGACTTTTATTTTTGTCACACAAAATAAACAGTCGGAGTCACTGGATGTCACATCGTTACTTATTTCCTCTCTGTATGCAGAGTAATTCATAAATGCGCGGTGCTATTTCAGGAAGTGAATGTACACAAAAAATAAAACAATGTAAAATAATGTTATTTGAACATGGATCGTACATACCATAGTTTCTAAGTTATGGAAGATTAAAGGGGCTCGAAATGTGCTCTCGAAGCGTCCGCCTTGTGTTTTAACATACGTTACGGCACGCCTTAATATTGAGTTCCACGTTTCTAGGAAAATACCAGGCGTCGTTTGAATTGTTTCGAATTCATTTCGTGCAGGTCGTGAACATTATTGATTGGTGTATAACACATATAATAGATTTTGAATAATCTCAAAAATAAATATCTAATTTAAAATTATGGTGGCCATATTATTGGTCCACCCTCACCCTATCCAGTGATCTAGGAAAAAATTAAAAAATATTCGGAAAAATACAGTATAAATCACCCTGTATATTAGCATTCAAAAATTGGACCCATTTATTAATAAGGCCTTTAGAACGTCCAGTGCACACTCTCGGGGTGAAAATACCCCACGATGCAATCCTGCCGTTATTTCAAGTATCTACTCGTATAAAAAGCGTATAATTTTCCCTAAGACATTTTTTAAGCACACACGTACATCTCTAACGCGTCCGTAAATCGTTTCCTCCTTCTCTTCCGTAAGAGAGCATAAATTAAACGCGGTACTCATTTCTATGAAATTGCTCCTCGAAAGAGAGAGCCGTCATCAACGAGTCGTCTCTCGTCCGGAAGAAACCAACGAGCGACTTTTAGCGGACTTTAACTCGCACCTCGCGTCGGCTTTATCGATAACGACCTATTAACACGGTCACCTACACTTGGACGAGCGCGGTTATATTCTATTTTTCGTCTCGTAAATAATTGATGAGCAGCAGTAGCAGCAGCAGCAGTAGCACAAAATGATTCTATACCAGAATCAATAGAACGAAATTCCTTGGAAATTCTGCGAACGAAAACGAAACCGTCACCTGATCGTCATTCCCGACTGGTGCACAGTGCACAGATGCACATTGAACGCATATGCATACGTAATACGACATAACCACATAACGAATCCTCGTCACAACGTCGTTCGAATTTTTAGAAACATATGCGCTCTCGGCGCGTCTTTTCAGTCACGTGGCTGAAGATTGTCAGACAAAGCGAGCAAACAGCACTGTGTTAAAGCACGGTGCATTGAAAATTCCGCTCTCTTCTATTTCGTTAGAATTCGCTTCTAGACGTATCCGGATAGACCCGCACATCTAATCACGTCGATTTAATATAAAGAATGTAGCAATATGGCATTCTTTATATCAAACCTTTGAGAGATCAACTTCTTTAGTTTATCCGAATAGAAAAGATAACGTATGCTTGATCAAGATGTTGAACTGTCAGGAGATCGTTAAAAAGTTAAAAAAAAATTAACGATCGAGAAGCTACTTCTTCTGTTGGAGACCCTAGAAGCGAATTGTTTCTGATGTGCGTCTCAAGGTCAAACGCAGCATCGAGTACGATAACAGTGACCAAATCGATCCTCTATCGGAGAAAGTCGTTGTCACACCGACAATAAAAGACTACCCTCCGATCGCGGATTAATCGAGCGGACGTTCCTAGCTCGCTAGCTCGGGTATAGAACGAGAAATCTCCCAGCACGGGCCTAATAACGCATTGTCGATAACTGCCGATAAAACGCAGTCGGCGACAGGAAGCGGAACGAAATGCGACCATAAACACGCGTCTTTTACGACACCCTCCCGGGTTTACGATTGTGCGCGTCTCAGAATCGTGTGCCTTGCTACCGTAATTATGGAAATGTAGCGTACTGCGCGTGGCCGCGTATATTCGTGCGACCGTACTCGTACGTTTAACTCGCGAAATGTGTTACATCAGGACTGCGCCAGCTTTAGGAATTTCTAACGCAGATAAACACACACAAATAAATAAATAAATATATATATATATATAATATATTTAATATTAATATTTATTATATTACATATATTTATTATATACTTTTATCCTTTTTTTTCGCTGGCAAATATGATGTATGGATAACTGGCAAAGGCACAAGACATTCTCCACATGATTGGTCGCACGTATAGCGCATTTATTTTACGCGACATTGGCACGTATGGTATGCATTAAAGTTGCAAATGTATTCACTCTTTTAAATACATACTTATATGTATAAGTTGAAAGATAATGGAGGAATTTTACAAGAGATAATATTTCATGTAATTGACAAAAATTATGAACTCTGAAAAGTTTATAGTCAATGATTTGTCGGTTACATTTTTTGTTATTTTAAATTGTGTTTCAATTTTAGAGAAAATTATATAGCTATATATATTTTACAAAATAATTTATATAAGATTTTTATCATTTAGATATCTTATTTAAAATTAATTCTAAAAATTTAACAGCGCACTATTACTCAAAGTTAAAATCTAATTGAGTTTATTTACATGCATATACGCGAAATATATTAATGTAATTAATCTTTCACAGTCTGGTTCACCATCCGACTAAAGCGCGTAAAAAAAAGTTAATTCTTGTAGTGCTTACAGCGCGATTACAATGCGAATTAATTTGAAACCCTCGTAATCGCGGGCTCGTAATGGCGAGTCGGCTACACGATTTGCACCGCAGGCGAAGTTACGCCGGTTACGATTCGCTGATTTTCTAAAGAGCGGCACGAGGCGCCTGTTTTTCTTCTTTCGTACCAGCCGCGTGATTCTGTTCATGGAAATGCAAATACGCCCCGTTTATTTGCTCAAATTGCGATCGGTGCCGTAAGTCTGCCGCTCTGTTTGCGCTCTACCTCGTAACTTGGCCGCGTACTTTATTTTCGGTATGTATCGTCAATACCATCCACGAACATAATGTCTAAATTTGCACATAATTCGCTCGATTTTCGCGCCCCGTCTTATAATCCCTCTATCCAAGAATGATCCGGTTCTCCAGAATTGGATGGCGCGTTCGAGCCTTACCTCGAGTGCGAATAACAGCCGAGAGAAAGAATAAGAGGGGAGGGAGACGCAAAGGGATCGATTCGATAATACGAAGGGAATGCACCACCACTTTTCCCTCTGGCTCAAGACATAGATCCCTTCGCTCGAAAGGAATAAGGCTGCGACATTGAATCAGAACGTACAGATTATACGCATCGTGATGATAGCTTAATTGCCCTTGAGACTCTACCCTCCTCCAAGTGGAGTGCACTCGGTTACTGGAGGGTAGCTCATAAATATTTTCGTTATGCTCGAAGAAACATTCCTCGTGCAAGGATAGAGAATGATTCATAAGTTATAAGGATCCACAACGGTTACATCCATTGACAAACGTAATAAATAATATATCGGTAAACATATTGACACAGAAATTTTGATCTGTATCTTCTTATCGTTCTATAGAAATAAATTTCTAAATTAGCAAGAGGGAAAGAAAGATTATCGGTACTCACGGACGAAGATGTTGCTCATCAGCGTAGCCGGCAGGCAGAAAACGATCACCAGCACATCGGCCACCGCAAGATTGACGATGAAGAAATTCGTGACGGTCCGCATGCGGGGTGATCGGTACACGACGGCGATGACAAAACTGTTGCCGATCAGACCGACCACGAAGACGACCACGTACGCGACGCAGTAGACCGCCGACATGGCCATGTTGTGCCTGTACAGCCGATCGGGCATGTGCTCGCCGATCGCCGACAAATTCGCGATCCCGCTGGCGTTGAACAGCCCGGCGTGGACCTGGTGATCATCCATGGTCGCGCACGGACTCGTCGTCGCGATCGCCTCCGTGATCAGGTTGTTGAGGTAACCGCCGAGATCGTTTCGCATGTATAGGGTCCCGGTGGCCGGTGACGCGACCGCTGTCGTGACCGGCACGTTGTTGCTCCTGCGTCGCGTGTCAACGTCGAACTCGTCCGAGTCCGGTAAACGCAGGGACGCCATCTCCAGGAGGGGAGACGGTGGCTGCAGCATCGGGAACTTGAGTGTGAAGTGACGGATCGACGTTTCGACCATTAGCCGAAACGTTAACGCGACGTGCCGCAGCCTCCTCCGTCGTCGTCCACCTCCTTCTCCTCTTCCTCCTTCTCGTTCTCCTTCTCGGCGCGCTCGCCGTCGTGTCGACGACCCCGACGCCCAACCACGATGCCTACGCGACCTTCCCGGGTCGCGAGGCGGCGAACGTCGACTAGCTTCTCTAGGCTTTCCTAAACACTCGAGGATGCCCGAGTTGATAGACGACAAGCGAGAGAACGGAACTCGACGGAACGATCTCGGAAATTACTAATTTATCGTCGAAGACGTCCGATAATACGCGACTTCCGGTTACGGCCGGGTTACCAATATGATGAGAGTAGCAGCGAGCTTTCGATCTCGAGAAACGCGGAAATGACGATGAGGAACACTCGTGGTCCAGTTGTGCGCGCGATCCGCACGTGCACCAGAGTCCATCCGACCCCACCACCGAGACTACCCTCCGGATCGAAGAGGTACGATCGAAGGAAAATGGATCGAGGCAACTATAGATCAAGGAAATTGCGAACCAGGTATATAGGGAGAGGAGGACGAGGCACGGGAGGACCAGGGGGAGGGAAAGCTGATCGACGCGAGTAGACAATTATAAAGAGAAACGTGTATTCTCGGAATGTATTTACCACGCGACGTGGACGCCGGATGCTGGGAGCGAGTCTAAATGAGCCCGCCTTAGAAGACGATCGCGGACTGCCGCGTCGAGATGCACCCGTCGCGGCGAGCTGTCTGGTGTGATGCTCGACTACTGCGCAAGCGTTTACCGTCCAAGTGGCACATGCACCCGCATGCGATACGCTCGCGCCTCTCGACCCGTAGGTAGCTAGGTAGATAGGGTACATCGGGTAGAGCAAAATCGGGAAATGTAGAGGAAGAGAGTGTGAGGAGACACGGTGGTGCGTCGAGCGACGTGTCCATCCTCCCGTCGAGACAATCTAACTTACAAACGCGAGAGCGAATCTCGTAAACGATCGTCGGAGACGACGTCCGGTGATACGCGACTTCCGCCCAGATTACCGATAAAATGACAATAACGGCGCGATGTTTACACGAAAGTTAAGAAACATGCCGAGTGTAGCCGTGCGAGTCGTTCAAGGTCCGTCCGACCGAGACCACCCTTCGAAGAGGTGCGATAGAGGGGAGGAAAAATTGGACCGAGTATGAATTTGCATGACCCCCTTCTCTCTCCCTTGTCTATTGTATCGTTCGCATCGCCGACTCGGCGCCTCGGCGAGACTATCTTCCGTAAGTGACATATCGTTCATCGCTTATGGAACTTTGAAATTGTGCAGCTATCGGTGAAACACGATAACGTATTGTATGAAGATCGAGAAAACTGAGCTTTTCGATCGTAGAAAACTAATATCAAATCTCTAATGTAATAACACAACATTTAAATATTTAATACTTTGTCGAAAAGTTACAAATGTGATTTAAAATTAATGATTAAATTTTCATGACTTAATTTTAATTTATTATTTTTTTTTTTATGCAAGAGAGCAATTCGATAATTACAAAACAAAATAAAATTGCATGTATGCAAACTATGTTAAACGTACAGGATCACAATAAATGTTGCAATGCATCAAACTATTTAAAAAAACAGAGACAATAAAGAAACGATGAATCTTTCATAAGAGGACATTCGCACACACAAAATGACTTTTGTAGGCATCGCAGAGAGCCGGATGTTTCGTGAAAACTCTCGCGCGCTCAAAATTTCCTGTGACGTGTCAGAACCAAAACTAAAACTGGCACACATTTACATTTATATAATTTTGACGTTGTCAACAAACGCGTCCTGTGTCACTGTACTGACGGGAAGTCAGCGCCAAAAACTAAAAATAACTCTATAACTCGAAAGGGACGCGTTTCGTAATACACTTGACACTTGTGTACAAATGTTTTACATCAGACTGCATATGTGATACTTTTCCAATTAGAGACCTTATACCTGCTTTGTAATATTATCCTTTAATACTTACATCAAGTCTTTAATTAAAATATTTCTAGCTTTTTAAAATATAAATACAATATTATGTATATCTATCTAATACTTGACATTTCTATACATACACTTTGTTTCAAATATATAATACGTAAGTAAAAAGTGTAAAAATAATATTAATTAAAGATAATTTACTTAACTAATTTCACTACACTTAATTATTTTAACTAATTTATTAATTATTTAAATTTATCTTTAGAATTTACTTATTTATGTAATATATTAGATGAATATAAAAAATTTATTTCTGTGGCTCTAACACTTATAAAAAGAATGAATAAACTTTATAATCAATTTGTTGTCATCGCTTATTTCATACAAATCAATATTTTTTTCCAAAAAGTTGAGCATTTTTTATTTAAATGGAAATAATGGCAGTAAAAGCATTAGACTACACACTACACATCATTGCTCATAAGCAGATATATCATAAATCGCGAGATCGTTAAGAGAGAAAGAGGGAGATCTCGCGGTTCTGTAAATGCGATATTCAAAAGACGATAAGGCGATATGCGATAACAAAACTAATGTAAGTTTGAAGGAATCTCGCAGCTCGTTCCATTGGTGCTAAAGTATTTCTGTAGCAGGTGTTTCTTATCTCGAGGAATTTCGTCGACTGAATTTCTCATGTTGAATATCTGTCTTCGAATGACGAAAAGTTTCGCTTTCGTTTTCTAGACGAAACTATTATATCGACAAATAAATTTCTTTTATCTTCTGCGAAGCTAGAATACTCTTTAATTTATTATAAATAATAAAAAATAACCGGTGTCTTTTAAATCATTTTTTATATATCTTTAATATATCTTAATAATATTATTTGTGGCTCATATTAAATTTTATTACATAAATTGCATTTTATTATATATAATATATTTTATTAGAAAAATAAGATAATTTTATTCATTTACATTGCTCTTTGCCGCTAAATATTAATTTACAAAGAAAATTTAATTATTTTTTATTATTTCAAGATGTAATACCTTGTCTGAGAAGAACTAAAAAATATTTCGACAAGAGAGCAAATGCATCTGACACTGGCCACTAAATCATGATGGTTTTGACATGACAGAGGAGCACCTTTTTTTCGTCAATGGTCAGAGGCATATATTTTAAATAAATCTATGAAATGCGCGTATCTATTGTGACACCTGATCGAAAATAAAGTTTTAATTGAAACTTGTATCACATATTTTTCAAAATTTGTAAAAAAGATATGCTCTCTTTTTTCTTTAATACATTTGCTTATTTTAATATATGTATGCGCATCCACCGCATATTTCTCTATATTCAATCGTGTATTATTCTTAGTCACGTATGTCATCCGGGCGGTTCCAATTTGGATCTAAAATAACCGAGTGTTTATTAGCGCAAGAGAAGGCATCCGCGACCGAAAACGACGTCGTGAGACGTACCGCTAAATGTTAATCGCGGCATAAATTTTGGAAGGGTAGAAGGGTATATCCCTCTAACCCTCTATATTGCTCTGCTATCAGCCCGATGGATCAACTGGCGCAAATACAGCCATCTAGCCATGTGCACAGCATCGATTAATCTCTTTCTCTCTTCCAGTCTCTCGACTTTCCTCTCTCTCTCTCTCTTGTATCTTATCCCGCGACACACCGTCTCTGTATCTTTGTCCGCCAACTTGATTCTCCATTTATGTTTTTTGCAGCGCGTCGCCCACGTACCATATAGTCGTCTTTCGCTGATTACGTAGGATCGCGATGATCCCGGCAAATTGCCTAAATTTCCGGTTTCTAGAAACCAAGCGGCAGCTAAACGGTTAATTGAATTGTTTCTTTCAAGGACGTTCAGCGAAACGAAATTCTTTCTCTCTCTCTAATTTTACAGACAGCCATTACTCTTGTCACGCAACCAGTGGCCCCCAAATTCCATCGAATATGTGATATCATTGAAAAAATACCAACCCGGTATTTTCAGTACAGAATTATCCCAGCATCTCAATTAGAATCTCAATCAGACAATCCCTCCCCTTTTTCTAATTTAACACAAGTCTTGTCATATTAAAGATTACTTATTCATTTTTTAGAAAGATTATTTAGACATTTATTCGCTGAAAATTTCACTCTTTATTAAATTTCAGTTGTGTATATCATTTGATTTAATTGATTCATTTATTGTATCTAAATCTTTGTGTAGAAATTAACTAATAGAAACATTTCAGTGATAGAGAGAATTTTATCAGCATCTATTTTAATATTTGTAATATTTTCTTATAATGGCATTTAAGTTTCAAATAAAGTTTGAATTAAAATCCTCTCTATTAAGATAAAAATGTTACTCAAAATTAAATAAGGATAGATTTCCATTATTTAATATTAAAACAAAAATTGTATATAATACAAAAATATCAAAAAATAGAAAGAGATACATCTTGCAGACCTCTTTATAAATTTCCTTCTATTAATGAATAATAATGTTTTCGATCGCACGTCTATCGTAAAATGAAACAGATTTGCAAAAAATCGCAACGGGCAATTTCCCAGCTTTCGCGTTTCAGACATCAAGTTTATAGCAAAATAGGTACTTCGTACTTTGTCCTATCGCATTCTTAATACAACCATATCATAAAAGAAAATGGTCTTCCAGAATGAAGTGCGAGGGAGGGAAGGAAAAATACCAATGTCTAAAATCACAATGCGCCGACTGCCATTCTCCTCCTGCGTATCGGGCTTTCGTATAACTCCCGTCAAAATAGCCCGTCTTTTATATCCCGTCCTGTTATATTCTCATGTTCCGCGCGAGCGAGATTGCCTTCTCCTCTTATCAAGTAGCAAGTATGTATGTACAAGATTGCAGACCGTATCGCGAAGCTGCGGCTGCAGAACGGAAGCGCGGAAATTTCGGGACCAAAATCATAAATCCCGTCGTCGTCCGTCGTCGACTCCGGATACAACTCTGTCGGGGTGATACGGACCCCGGGGAGGAGGGTGACTATCGATTTTTTTTTTTTTTTTTTTTTTTGCTGCTGTCGTTAAACGGGGAACTCGTCGAGGGAGTTCGTCGACGAACGGAAACGTTGCACAGCAAGGATTTCCACGCAATGGAAAAACTGCATCGTTGGCGGGCTCGGTTCGGAATTCGAGTTCGTAAGCGTTTTCGAATCTTCGGCGAGCGAATCCTCCAATTTCTCTTTGGAGAACGATACTTTTCCGTCACGCCGAACGGAGAACTGGAAATCCGACTGCGTCGTTTGAATTTATTCGGCAGATTGTCTCACCAAACGGAACCGAGAAAGAAAGAGAGAGAGAGAGAGGAAGAAGTTTAAATTCGGGATTATTGAATTCGCAATTATTAAACTATATCTTGTCAATTATCTTTGAGTAACCCGAAGACATCTGTTTAAAAAAGGTGTTATTTGTATTTGATCAAAGCGCGTTAACACAAAGCACCTCGCTTATTACATCTCGAAATTTTTCCGTATTTTTCTGACCATTTAGACGCAGTGCACACAGAGAGAGAGAAAAAGAGAAAGAGAGCTATTGTTATATCTTCCTCTCTTTTCTCTCGCTGCGATATGTATACTCTCATCTTCCCCTCTCGCTATTATTCCAGTGAAAATCTTAAAAGAGAACGTTCAGATCGCGCCGGCGATCTCGCCGACGATCTCATCCCTCGGCACAATGAGAGACAAGGACGCTCCCTTCGTTAGTATAAACTGCATATAGGTGACTTGCAAACAGGGAGACGCGCCAGTTTTTTTTTTTTCCTTTTTCGTCGAGAAACGCGGCGCTTGCATGCATTTTCCTGGTCATCAGTGAGAAATTGCGCTTTCAGAATCGTTCGCTCTCTTTCTCTTCCTCTCTTTGTCGCATTCATCTTAAGCATCTCGCAATTTTATATTTCCCTTCCCCCCGCAATTACTTGGAAATTGCAGGAATTGGCGAATTAATCGCCCGTGGCAAAACTACCGTCGAAGAATTTCTCGCCTAATTTTAAACGCCGCACCGACATTCCTCTTCCGGATCGTCTCGAGGAGGAGGAGTCCCCTTCTTCCTAGACTCAAGATCGGCAAAATGCGACAGTTCCTTTAATCGATGGCCGATAGTTTGGGTTAAGGTTAAGGGCAAGGTCGACCGACCCTGTACGCGACACACGACGACCTGTAACCTTCTTGGTTCGCGATATTAGAGTACCGATACCGCGTCGTAACGAGCGATCGAGTTTCGAGTTGCGGCTGCTGGACCGCTGCACCATCCTGCCCTCACGTGCATCTAATAGCGCTCGGGCTCTAATGCATACGATTGAATATGCGAATTAGCTCGCCTTGGCGTCCAAAGCACGAAACAAGTCGTTCATTTTCTCGTGGATCGATACTTAAAGAGTCTCTCCCCGAGAGTTCATATATTCTGCGTTTCCCGAGCCAGCGGTTGCACCGGCTACTCGAGACACATTTTCCAGCTAAGTATTTATGATATATATATATCTATATATAACGTGGGTATTTTGCGGACAAAGATATAAATGCCATAAATTTTACCACAATTACTGGACAAAATTATGAATATCCCCTGGCTTTTTTCGTTTGCAATTTCTTCAAGAAATCTTGGCCAAGAATTCTTAGTTAAAAACACTTTGTCTTCGCGACGCGATCTCGAGTTTATAATGTAGCGATTCGATCCTCTCGGATCGACACTCGGCGAGAAGAGTGACAGGGGATTCTCTCTTTTTAAAGCCACGGCTAAATGAAAGAAAAGCAGAGGTCGGAGATAAGAGAGCCGAGGATTCCGGACGATGAGAAGCTGCGGGAGCGAAATCGAAGGCCGCGGCCTTGTCCGACGACTGACTGACTGACTGACTGACTATGAAACCGCCGCCGAGTCTCATCAAGTCCGCCTCCTGCAAACGTTATTCGAATACTTGAGTGAAATATTAGATATTTAATTTTGTATGTGTGTCTACCCGGGAAAACGGGAGTCCTTCTCCCGACATTTTTCCGCGTGATCTCGCGATTATATATTATCCGCGCTGGGATACAGCGTGTTCTCGACACATCGTTCCCGAATCCCACGGTTGAGGTCGAGGCCGTTAATCAACGACCTTTTAAGCCCGGCCTGATCCTATAATCGACGACGTAATTTGAGTTTCAGTTCGGCTCGATCGGGCGCTTGAAACTTATTTACCGAACGTATTAGGTACACTCCTCCGAGTGTCCCCTCTAGACCCGAATCTAATCTCACCGTTTTCCAACAATATTATGACACGCTAAACGTCACACAAAGAACCGAATAAATAAGTTGATTACTGCAACAATATATATAAAATAATGATATATCCCCGATTATTTATCCCTTCCCTCGAGAAAGTAATTAAGCTTTACTTGCTGCAATTACGTTAAAAATTTCGCGATATTTCGACCGCTCGAAAAAACCATCCTTACAATAGAATGTCTTTCCTGCAACTGATATTGCTTCTTCTTCTTGCCGTGGAAGCACACAAAAGCGTTTGTTTTTGTCACGTTTTAAAAACGAGAATGGATAGACAATCGTTCATCATCCGCCAACCAATCATAATAAAAAGGCAATCAGAAATGACTTTTGCTCTATTTCTTTCTCTCGCTCTGGCAGGCATTATCAATAATTTATCCAAATCATCCTTTGATATCTCTGCCTTTAAAGAGGGATTAATAATGCGTTCCCGCGATTCGATTTATCGTAATTAAAACACCTACGCTGATTTAATCAAAGTAAGGAGATTCCTCAGATCGTCGGAGGACTTTGAGAGGAATTGCGAGATATCGACGTATCTTCGAAGGTCGCTTTTGACAACGAGACGGGACGTGGCGTGATTGCGCCCGTATTCCAACATCTTTAAAGTTATAATTACGACATCAAGAATATTAATTATCCTGATAGTTTTTGTTTTCGACAAATCTGACATATTACTGAAATCATTAAACAGATCATTTTTACTAATCTTGAAGCTAAAAAGTCGCATTTTTTTTATTTCGAGAAATTCAACACACAAGAATAGAAACCATTTATTATTAAAATGTGTTTTGTCCATGATAAAATTTTTGTCTTCAAAGTAGAACGTTAATGAATTAATGACCGCTATTCGGGTTAAATAGCGAGAGAGAATAAAGGAGAAAATTTTTGAATAAGAAATGTTCTAAATAAAATATAAATTACACTATATATGTTACATTTTATTACATTTTACAAAAATACATATATAAATATATATATGTATATATGTAATAATTACATATTTTATATATATATATATGTATATATTAAATAAATCAATAATATAATCGAGAATATAACCGATCGAAGTATGGACATATTCACAAAATATATCTGTACACGATCTACAACAAATTGTATATTCTATATATATTTATATCATACATGGAAACATTCACATTTCGCGTTTTAATACTTGCGTTATAAATAATCTTAACCGATATAGTTGTATCTCTATCTCCGCGCCATAGTCTAATCTAATCTCGATTAATTAAAAGAGTAAAAATTGAAAAATTTTAAACGGTGTCGTGTATTTACAGAAATGAGTGATTCTCCGATTCGACGACGCGTAAATACTTTGGCAACGAGATGACACGCTGTGACGAGAGCAATATACAACGTATACAAAAATAGTTTATACCCGAAATTTTTGCCAAGAAAAATTATTATATACGTTATCGAATAAAAACCCACAAAAAAAAAAACTTGCAGCCGCAAGTTTAAATATTCCTCGCGCTCCTCGGAGATGCTTTCTCTCCGTTTTTTTACAAATCGACGCCGCTAATAGAGCATGTGGCTAGTTCTGGATGTACCTGCGAATGCGATTATCCGCTCAATTTTGACAAATGTGTACTATTGAGGACGTACCTTTTTTTTTTGTTATGTTGCACCGAAATTATATCTATTCCAGCTGCTCCGTCTTCTACTTTCGTCGATATCGGACCTACCGTGAAGGATGGTCGCCGTGGGGTTCGATAGTGAGCCGGCTAACGAGATCTCCGTTCCGGGATGCTCGTGTATCACCGTCTCGGTGATGTTGTTCTCCGCCTCGGAATGCATACGGCGATGTTCCGCGTGACGTCTCTTTTCGCTGCCGGTACCCGTGCAGCAGTGTTGGTCCCGTTGCAACGTCATCTCCTGAGTGTAGACGGATTCGCCGTTCGAGAAGGAGTGGAATCGCTGTCGTCGTTTCGCCGCCAGCTTTGCTCGTCTCCCGACCACGCTCGAGGTGTCGTGGGATCCTCCGCGCGAGACGTCGTTGCATCGCTCGTGACGCTGAAGGGACTTGAGCGAGTCCTCGTACCCGCTAAAAGAAAGATAGAAGAAAGATTTGCGCGGACGATGAGACGAAGTTTTTTTTCCATATTTTTTTTCCATATTTCTCTTTATGGGCTTTTTATAATTTTGCAACATTTCTTGGAAACGTCTGCGGCTTGATTTTCGAGGTCGGAATATCGGTGAAACCGCGTTGAGAGAGGAGCGACGAGAACTTGTTGGAAGTCCTACTTACTTGCTGCTCTCGCCGCTGGAAGGACTGGACGAGTGACTGCAATGGCAGGAGGTGCGCGCCACGATACCAGAATCCTGACCGCTGGAATGTAAGGATGTCGCGGATGCCTCGAGGCCTTTCAAGGTACCCGTCGAACGCACCGCGTGCTTTCCGCCTCCGCCCATTCTGAAAGTAGCCCGATGGCATCTCGATATATTGTAAAATACTCTGAAATTCTCCGATAGAGTAAAACTATAATAATAGCTTTCCTTCGGAAGCGAAGGAATCAGCGCGATCCGCTCCGATTACGCGATACACATCTCCGATCCTCTGTTTCTCTAACATCAGTTGTTCGTCTTTAAAATTGATTTAAATAGAATTTTTTCGATTAAGATAAGACATATTTTTCTTTATATTGAGCTTTTTAAATTGTATTCTTAAATCATTTTCTTCTTCATTGAATTTTAAATAGAGTTTGCATTAATATACAAGTTTAAAAAATTCGAGGATTTATTAAAAATATTTATTATTTAATATTTTGTAATATTTTGAATATTGCAAAGAATGATAGCTTCTTTGCATCAATACTTGATTGCAAATTGCCAAAGAATCTTTTTAATTAAACGATAATTTTTTTATTATTATCTCTCGCATTATCGTATATTAAAAATAACATAAAAAGAATCTTGTTACATTTTTCTCGTATCTTGTACCGTTTAGCAGTTATTTCACAAACGGCATTTATCAGAGATATATCTTCTGTATATACAGAGTGAGCCATTAATCAATAAATGAATTATATCACATATGGGCTGTATAAAATCCATAATCTATAAATGGATTTATCTCTAAAAGTCTGGCAAACATAAAAGAAGCACATATGGAGATTAAATTCTTTCGAGTGGGACATCAGGTAGCACGCGTGCGATTGTTTTAAGAATAAAAGCGTTTCAGAGATTTCAGAGTTAACTAGATTTTTATATAATAGAATCATGTACTTTTTTTAACGTAAATCAATTCTTCTCATTATTCTGCGTATAAAAGCATCAGCTACTTCTTTTGCTTGCCATACTCTTTCAGAGATAAATTAATATTGCATCACACTGTGCATAAATTATACGAAAGCATCTCGATTACACAATAATACATAATTTTGTATTAGCAAAGATCAGAACTTACGTGTGAAAGCGGACGCAGCTGCCACCGTGTTCGCATATACTCTGACGCCTCGGTACCTCGGAGCAAAAGGGCTCTGGGTCGTAATGGAGACCGTCGACAAAGGTGGGAAAGAGCGGCGGCTTCTGCAGAGTGCCGGCAGGATCCGTCAGAGCGAATCCGACCGGGCCGACCGTCGAGAATATGGCCTTGTCTCGTCGTCTGCGACTAACGAATGGAGTTGGAGACTCCCAGTTCAGAGTAACGCCCAATTTGTGGCAAATCGAGTGGAAAATCAGCATTCAGGACATGAATTAAGATAAAAGATCGAAACGAATTCGAGTCTCCCCTCTTGCCTTTTCGTTATTTTTCCGAAAATTTCCTTACATGCGACATCATTAGTTTAGATAGAGTGCATATCAATCAGTGTTAATCAGTGTTAATACTACATTCTCTCGGTAAGCGACAGTAAAAAGAAGAAAGAGAGAAAGAGTGATGGTAAGATCCTTCAGCCGACATATCTGGGAGTTAGTTATGGTACGAGCAAAATCGTGTTCCGCGTACCGTTTGTTACGACGAACGCAGGTAACGCACAGGGCGGTCACGAGGGCGCCCACGAAGACGACGCAGCCGAGCACCACTACGCCCACCTCGAGGGTGGACAGCAAGTAACGTTGACTGCCTCTGCGCGGAGCGTTCCCGGCGATCTCCAGCACGCGATACTCGTCCAGCTCGCGTTTTATGTCCACCTTCTTGGTATTAAAGACGCTGAAAATTCACGCGTACGTCGAGCTTTTTGCAATAACTTGGCATCAAATGTAAACGGCTAATAAAACTTCATACACGAGATACGAATCGATTTCAATGGTCAATCTGAAGGCGGAACTAATTAAACTTTTGCAAAAATCGAGATCAGTTAATTAACAAAATTTGAAATCTCTTGTATAATAGAGCAATTTAAAAAAAAAACATAAAGAGGTAAAGAGTAATTCTATGTAATTTTTATACATTATTACGATTCGTAAAAATGTTACAGCTTTAAAAAATGTAAGGTCAAGTTGTGGTTATTTCAACATAAATTATTATGCTATAGGTACGGTATGTCATATACTCTCTAAAGTTTTACTATATAGTTAAAACTTTCAAAGCTTACAAGAAATTTATTGTGAAGATTAAAGCTAATAAGATTTCCATAATCAAATATTAGATTTATTATCGCGGGAAAGTTGTAATTAATTATCTATATTCCACGGCCTATATCGAATCTATCATATTGTAATTAATTTTGACATCAAATTTGTATTCAATAATCTTGAGAGCTTTTACATAATATAATTCTTGTAATTTGACAGAAATCCGACAATTTCTTAATTTTAACATATCGTCATTTTTAATTTGTTTTATACCATCTTTGTGTTCAAGTACCTGAAGAATTTTTATACTTGAATAAACAACTAAATACTTAATTGAAAGCTTAATTTACAACTTTTCCGCAATAAAATAGTTTTTTTACAATTCTAAAATTTTTGAAATTATGACACATATTACAATATAAAACATTTTCGAAATCGATATAAAAAAAATATAAAGAATCATTATATTCTTTCTTGAAAATTTGAATTATTTTTGTTGAATATAATTATGTAATCAATATAATAATTACCTGTGCAAAGTATCCATGTCTAGCATAACGTTCAAATGTGGATCGATCGCGTACAAATAAACGTCGGTACTGAAAATTAAATAAATCAAAAATTCAACGCGATTGCATCAACTTGAATGATATTATTCGTTCATTAAAATCGCCCTGCGAGTCACTCACGAAGTCGTGTCAATCAAGTTCTTTTCGATGTGGGGCTCCAGTTTTCTTACTCGCACATCCAAACCAGTGACGTTCTGCAACGCGCTGAAAGATTACAGTTCGTAAGTTCGCGATATTTTTTGCAATAATATACGCACACACTTACATGGTGATGTTTCCAAGCTCCGGCTCGATTTCGATAGGCTTCCGTCCCATAACCATGACGATTTGCTTCTGATCGTCCAACACGTACACCTACAAATTCGATAGCGAGATATACATACTGGATAGCAAAACAGATTGTCGAGTAAAACGGAAAGAGAGAGCGAGAGAGGGTGGGAGAGAGGGAGGGAAAGCGAGGGTGTTTCCGTCTTTCGAAACATCCCATTTCCTCGTGGGGAAATTAGCCCGAGCGCTATCTTTAACTGCGAGTAATTAAGATATACCGTATGTGAGAGAGAGAGAGAGAGAGAGAGAGAGAGAGAGAAAGAGAGAGAGAGAGAGAGAGAGAGGGTGAGGGAAAAGAAAGGATGGTGTGGAATATATATGTGCGACAGACTTACGAAGACATTGGCGATGCTGCTCCGCCCGCTCTCGGCGCCCTGTCTGTCGGTGGCCTTGACGTCGAAGCCGAAGACGCGACCGGCGTCGCGGCTAAAACTCGCCACGGATCGCACTTGACCGCTGAGTGGGTCAATGGCGAAGCGCGGGGCGTCCTCCCGACCGAGAATTTGGTAGCGTATCTCGCCGTTTATCCCCAGATCCGGATCCTCGGCCTGCAAATCCCAGCCAAGAGTGCTTCCAAATAAATCTCATCGACTTTATCCACTTTAAAGCTGATGTATATAGAATGATTCTTTTTCAGACACGCGGGGATCTTCAGTTCGCCAAAGTTTTTTTTACATCCGATCTTGCTCGAGAGGTTTTTCAATTGTACGGAAAGCTTCACTCTCATCAGGATATACGCGTTCCCTCATTCCATTAGCGCGCATTCTGTTACATCGCAATTAACAGAATGTTCCGTATAAGCGACACGGCATTTACTATGTGAAAAAGCTATTTCGGAAAATCAAATAAAGCTCGAAAGAGACGCTCTAGAGAGACGAAAAGATAAAAAGAAGGCGGAGGAAGTGGCGCGCAAAAACCAAAATGGATTAAAAGCAGCTCACTTTTAGTCGCGTAGCTTTGTGTGCGCATACGTACCTCTACTTTGACAACCTCGTAACCGTAATGAGCGGTAGTGGGTACAGCAGCGAGGATAGGCCTGTCTCTAGACTTAAATCTAGGCGCGTTGTCGTTCACATCCTTTATCCTGACGACCACTCTAGCCTCGTTAGGCGCCAGACCGTTCAGTCTCTCGCCGACGACCGGGTAAATCATCACCGGCATGCCGCGGCCTATCTTTAATCGATCGACCCTGATTTTGGCCTCGTACCGATCTCTGATCTCCCGATCGATTTCTGTCGTCAGATACAGAGAACCGTTCTTTGGATCCACCGAGAAGTGCTCCCTGCCATCAGAACCGTCAGCTGCCACGCTGTATCTTATATGATCACCGTGATAATTATCGGCCAGATCAAGCTGTGCGATCAGTAACGGCACGGAGACGTTTTCGTCGACCTCCACTTCGTAATAACGATGCCGGAAAGTTGGCATCTTGTGCACCTCGTTGTCCGTTTCTTCATCGTCATCGACGTTCAGCACGGTGACGAGAACCATGGCCGAAGAGGTCAGACTGATCGGCGAACCCAGATCGCTCGCTGTGACGATCAAACGATGATCGCTCTTGGTCTCGTAATCAAGCTTAGCGATGGTCGTGATGACGCCCTCCTTGCTGTCCACCGCAAAATATTGTTTCTCCGCGCGATCCTGATGACTCAGATCGAACAGGATCAATCCGTTTCCGTTTCCGGCAAAATCGCTATCGTTCGCGTATACCTTAACCACTTGCGTGCCGATCGGGACATTTTCTAGAACGGAAACGCGGTAGATTGGTAATCGATCGCCCTTTGTTTCTAGCTCATCGTAGCCATGGAACTTCGGCGCGTTGTCGTTCACATCCAGCACATTGATCTCTACCTCCACGGACGAGCTCAGGCTCGGCAAACCTTGATCGCGCGCCACCACGAGGAGACGATGAGTCGCGGCTCTTTCGCGATCGAGAGTACCGCTTACTCTGATTATTCCTTCAGCAGGATCCACGTTGAACGAACGCGACGAGTTGCCAGTCATTTTTGAATCCTCGTGGCTGGTGATCAGCTCGTAGCTTAGATTGGCGTTTGCGCCAAAATCGGCGTCGAATGCCTTTACTGCGCCGATCGCGCGATTGCTGTAGGTACCCTCGGCCAGGTCAAAAGTATACCAGGATTTGTCAAAGACCGGCGCGTGATCGTTCACGTCTGTCACGTGGATTCGAACGGTGATATTGTCCGAAAGACCGCCCACGTCCCTCGCCAAGACAAACAACCGGATATTCTTTTCTGACGATAGACTTCGAACAATAGATATTTCGGCTGTACGCGGATCCAGATGGAAATAACGGCGACTAGTCGCGTCGTAACGACGCGATCTCATCCCGCTCAAGATCGTCTCGTTGCTCAAACTGTACGCTATCATCGCGTTTGCGCCCTCATCCTTGTCGTCTGCCAGCAGGCGAATTATCGGCACACCGATCGTCGTGTTCTCCGGTACCAGCAGCAACGGCGAACGTCGCCCGCTGTCGCTATCCTGAGATGTTCCCCCATTCTCCATCTCGGATACACTCGGATCATGCGATACGCGCACACCCTGATCCGGCAGAACCACCATTCGTATAAACTTTGGAGCGTTGTCGTTCGCGTCGAGCACCATTATCTTCAGAGCACTTTCTGACTTCAGCCCACCTATGATGCGAGAAACATCTTTGAAACACTAGTTTTCGAACTCTATCTTAAAGTCCATCTTTCGAAATATCTTTCAATTTTTAGAAACTTTTCATTAATTATTAATTTTATATTTTATCTTGTCATAATATTTAAAAGTTAATAGTCTAATAAATAAGAATATTAAAAAATATTTAAAAATATTTAAAAATATGAATAATGAATATGAAAATTAATGGAGAACTTATATGGATACACCTACCTCTATCGGTGGCGATAACTTGCAGCTCGTAATTCGCTCTCGCTTCGCGGTCCAGGACTCTATTGTCAATACCCACGAAGAATACTCTGCCCGTTAATGAATCGATCTTAAACAGGCCACTACCCTCGCCCCGTAGAGCAAACGTGAACTCCCGATTTCTGCCTTCGTCTTTATCGCTCGCCGCGATCGGATCTGTCAAAACGATCTCCGTTCCCGCGGGACTATTCTCCATGATCCGACCTTCGTAAGCGGGCAGCGTGAATTCCGGCGCGTTATCGTTCTCGTCGTCGACGACGATTCGCACCTGAGCATTATTTAATCAATCATTCAAAGCGACAAAGCAGCGCGAACAGCGAAGACGTATGTTAGACGTGAAAAGTTTACCTGAAACACACCCACGCCGCGCAAACCTTCGGCGATAACGGTGACACTATAATTTTCTCTCGTCTCGCGATCTAGGCCTCGAGGAGCATAAAGAGAACCGTCATTCATAATAGCGACATCCGGCACGTCCTGCTGATTAACGATAAGAAACTGAGTGCCAGATGCTGTGCCATTGTGCGGAAGCACTTGGCCGATCAATGCATCGGGAACGTTCTCCATCACATGGAAGACCAAAGGAGCAGTGGTCGTTCCCCTGCAATCAACGGTCAACTTTTGAAGCGATACAATAGTATTGTACCGCGAGATTTTTCCCGGCAAAGTCAATTCTCGCGTCAAAAGCACACTGATGACAATGTAATATATTTGATGGATTTCGATTAGCTGAAGTAAATCACGCGGATATTGATTGACAAAACTTCTCTTAATTGCGATCGACAATCGGAGAGAAGAGAAATTATTTAGAGAAATTATTTTATTTTTTAAATTATTCAATTTTATTAATAATTCTTTTTTAATAATAGAAAAATATATATTTTTGTAGAATAATTTGCAAATTCAATTTTTTCAATAATAAGATTGATACGATTAATTTCCCAAATATTATTTTATGACAATTTTATTTTTTTAAAATTATTCTCTTTTATAAATTTTTGATTGGTATTTAATTGTTTTATATCCATTATATTAATTTTATATTTTTATTAGAATTTTAATTGAACCGTAAATCGAAGATTTGAAATAGAACCTGAATTAGTTTTCCGTAGTCGAATTTCACTCACTTGGTAAAAATGCCTCTGTCGTCATTCGGATCCACCACGTGAATCGAGACGTTCGTGATCAGCGTCAGCTCTCGCTCGTCGGTGACGATCGCCTCGAAGTCGTATGCGGACCGATCGAAACGCTCCATCTCCTCCACGACAGTTATCGTGCCCGAGCGCTCCTCCACGGCAAATGGAACTGAAATCCGGTATGCATGCATGCGGCATGTGTTACGTATTTGCATGAATAATATAGGCATTTTATGCCTTCGTGTTTCCGGTCTCCGCGGAATATTGAAATTAGAACGCACCTGGGGACATCCCGTCCCTCTTTTCCAGGTTTATCTGACGGGTTTATTAGACCCGTCGCGTTAAGGAGTCGCGGCCCGACTGTGTAGCTTTTAATTCCCGCGGGCAGCACGCGAGGTTAATTAACATATTAATTAATATATCGTGTCGTCACGTATAAATTACAATTATACGTACCTCCCTCCTCGTAACCGTGCAGGAGATCATAGACGAGATCGTTAGTTTTGACGGCGTCGTTTAAGCGAATCTGCCCGACGCTGGTGCCTACAGGCACATTCGCGCCGACCCAAAATTCGTAGGGTGCGCCGACAAAATCTGGCTCCCACGAATCTGGACCTAAAGCCCACGAATACAATCAGCCGATGTCGCAATAAAAATAAAATAGTAACGAATTTACAAGAGTCCATTTAGAATTTTGTCAGACACTTGTAATCATTTATTCTCACATCTTTCAAAAAATTACAATTATAAAAGAATAATAAAAATAATAAATAATAATTTATTAATTAAAAGTATATCTCTGAATTATTTAAACAACATTTACTTTTGACTTCGAAAAGCTCTCGTTATTAAATGTGAGCTACTTTAGCTATATGATATATGTTCATCCTAAACGCAGTGTCAATTCATCAATTCCATTTAAGAAATTCTAAATCCGTTAGCATTCTCTCTTATTACTTACTATCTGCTCGAAAAACGTCCACCGTGACGACTGCCAAGGAGAATCTTCTTTCGCTGGGGTTCGCCGGCTGATCAGCTGCTTCCACGAAAATCGCGTGCCTGCCCTCGAGTATCGGACTCTCCGATACCGTGATCAGACCCGTGCTTTCGTTCACCGCGAACGGCGGTTTGCGCAGGGTGGAGTTGCCCGCTTTTTGCAGCCGGTAGCGGACCGATCCGTTGGGGCCCAGATCGTCATCCACCGCGTGCACCTGGCCCAACACGGTACCGATCTTCGCGTCGCTTCTCGCCACCAGCTCGTAAAGATTGCCCGGCACGAAGATGGGATTGTTGTCGTTGGCGTCGAGCAAGGTGACTTCGACGTCCACAGAGGATCCACCGGAAGCTTCGCCCGTCACGACGACGCTGGGCTGATGCTCCACGGCATGGACCTTCATCTTCAAACGACTTCGCTTCTCGCGGTCCAGGATCGCCTGATCCCGCACGGTAAGCCAGCCGGATGCCGGATCCATGGAGAAGGCGCCCGATGGATCCTCCAACCGGTAATCAAACTTTCCATTTTCTCCCTGATCCTTGTCGCGCGCGATCACCTGCAGCACGCTGAAGCCGTTCGGCAGATTCTCTACGATGCTGATATTGTAGAGGTCGACCTCGAACTGTGGCAGGTTATCGTTCAGATCCAGTATTTCTACCTCGACCCGCGCGACGGTCATCTTCAGCGGGTTGTCCACCTGCGACGCGTGAACCTGAAGATTGAAAGTGTTGCCCGGCAAGCTTCGCTCGGCGTCGAGATCAATCGCGTGTTTTAGAAATAGCGAACCGTTCTTCGGATCAAGATGGAAGAAGCCTCTCTCGTTCCCGGATATTATGTCGTATCTCATTGGCACATTTATGTCCCGGTCGCGATCAACCGCGTGAATCGGACTGGTGAAATTGATCTCTGTGAAGATTGGATATTCCTACGAGAAGAGCGAGAGACCAAGTTTCTCAAATCAAATTTGATTATCATTTAAAATAAAATAAAATTAAAATTAATAAAATAATTGATTAAAATAAAATAAAATATAATATAAAATTTGATCATCACTTAAATTTATTTTCTTTTAAGTAATAATTATTTTTCTTTTAAATAAAATAATTATCCACACATTTTTATTATGTCGCGTATATTTAAATAATTCTCGTTCATCTCTCTCTGTTTGATTTTTTATGTTAAAGTAATCGAACGATTTTAAAGATATGATTGATATAAATGTATCAATTTTTATAATCATACCGGCATAGGATAAAACTCATGGATCTTCGCCTTGTAGGTGTCCTGCGTAAATTTTGGATCAAGATCATCGTTGTCCACTACAGTTATCTTTACGGTGCTGTTTGTGCTTTTAGCTGGAACACCTCGATCCTAAAGCGTTGTCCCAAATATATTACATCGTGAAACGTAATGAAATTAAATTAATCTAACTTGTCATCATTCATTGTCGAGTTACTATCGGACAATTTCTGCTGGATGCATTAACAAAAGTTATTATATAAAATGCAATATACAATTATTTAATTATTTGTTAATTCTCTCAAATACAGAGTAGAAAACTGTAAAGAAAGAGAAAATGTCACGCTTTCGGATACTCACGGTCGCGGTAATAATCAGATTGAATTCGCGATCTCCATTATCGTAGTCGACCGGCTTGCGTAGGATCAGGGCGGTTCTGTGTCCGGACTCGAGGGAAAATTTACCCTGCTCGTTCCCTTTGACGATGGCATAATAGACGTCGCTGTTGGGCGTATTTGGCTTGTCGCCGTCTAGCGCGTGAATTCCGCGAAATATCGTCACACCTGCGAGATTTTATTTTCTTATATCTTGCGTTCGAATGATTGTCGAAAATCCGACATTGCCGCAAGTAGAATATCATAATCGAAAAAAATAAATATCGAACACGTTCAAACGCACAGGATGAATCATGAACGAGTATTCCATTTCCGCCGATCATATAAGATGAATTACACGACTTGACGCACGAAACAAATGGGATATTAATTAAGTTGAAATTTAGGTGCAAGCAAAGCCGATAGTGTATGGGACTAATATCTCACCGACTGGCGTAAGCTCATCCACCGACACGTGATAAGGCGCATCGACAAATTGTGGGGCGTGATCGTTTATATCCTCCACGTAGACCGTCACTGACAAATGCGACGATACCTAAACACACAAACGTATAAATCATACACGGATCGTTGCACTCGCTAAATTCATCTCTCTCTCCTCGAATCCTGAATTATCATGTCTGAAGGGTTCTTTACGACGCGACGCGCCGTAAAAACGAGACGCTATCGCGCCTTTTGGGAAATGAGAAAGGATCGACGGCGTTGATGAAACGTTCTACTCGACGCATGAATCTAGTACGCGCGAAAGTCGTAATCATCGTAATCTAGTCGGGTAAATAGCGCGCGCGGTGTAAAGATCACGACGCGCTATTGATCGCCACTTTTACACCCATCGCGCCGAATGTCTCGGAGCAAGTCGGGCGTTGAATTATTAAAAAGCGGGAAAGTGGACCGCGCGCCGAAAGAGAAAATGTCATGATTTACATCCTTCGAAACATTCGGAAATGAGAAATTCTAGAAACGCTCGACACGTCGACGAGGGGCTATTAAATGAACGCGGTGGTATTACGCAGTGCACTAATGACTCTTAACCGGGAAGTTTGAGAATCATTACATAAATGCTCGTTACCGTGTGTGAAAAACCTTTAAAACCGGCAAATCGTTCGTTTCTCACCGATTCAAACCGGTCGTCGAACATTCCAATTGTCGATTAAACTCGAAATTAGAGCGACAAAAAATTCACGCGACAATGAAAGAGCAATCGAATCCTATATAATAACTAATAAGTGGAAAATCGATTAAATCGCACTTGAGCGTTTACTCTCAAACCGGTATTCTCGATTCGTTCGCAAAGGGGTCAACGACCTACAAAGGTCGTTGACCCCAAACCTCTAATTCCATAACTTACCGACGTGTCACCGGTACCCGAGTCGCAGGAAATTCGAAATTTTAACAGGTTTCTCGGAGACTCCGCGTCCACCAGATCCTCCAGTGATTGCGCCAGAATCAGAGAGACGTGCGTCTTGTTTGTTTCCTTGTAAGCGAAAAAGCCGGCGTCCTCCTCCTGTGAAATTTATTTTGCCGTCTCACGCCGGTGCTTTGTATACATATGGAGGTAAAAGGAAAGTTAATACAGACAACAAGGAATTACGATATGTACCTTGTCGACCGGCGTAATGGCGAGTCGATCTCTCGGATAAACTTCCAGCGAAAGGATTTCAGTTCCTGTCTTCAGATTCTCCGGTACTCTTACGAATTTCAGATACTCTCCGACGGGATAAAATTGGCATCCTAACGAGATAGAACCTTTGTTAGTTTCCACGTAAATTAATTAAGAGCAAACACAGGCGCGAATTAAAATACAACAAGCACGAAAAATATACATTTACGCAAAAGTACAAATGTGTACATTTAAATAGAATTAATTGAATTATTTTCTTTTGAATTAATTTTTTTTCTATTATAAATTAAGAAGCAAAAGAAGACAGCGAATACGATGACATAAACAGCGTTGTTTGTCTTCGTTTGCACATCAATTTTTGGCTACTTTAAAGTTTACGACAAGAGAAGATCGATATATGCAGTCAAAATAAAATATTTTGGAATTCCTAAATAGTTGCCTTTTCATATCGCAAATATTAAACTTGCCTTGCAAATAGTTTTGTCCATAAAGACGTATGTATGTAATGTATGTATGTATGTAAATTTTTTATTTTATTTTTATCTATTAATAAAATAAAACGCGACTTTATTATTATAATCAAAGAATAAAAAATTAAGAAAAGTTATCAAAAAAAATTCAAGTACAATATAAATAATTTGCTGTCATATATCACGTTTTTTGCATTACATCTTGTACTTGAAGAATTTAATCTCTCCTCAGAAGATTAAATTTCTCCGTAATACTTAAATAATGGGCCTTCTCGCTTGCACATTTATCATGTAGCTCAAGTACCTCAAGTGCATGCGTAAAACATCAGCTAGATCTGTGTGATTCGATCCTCTCGTGCAATCCCCTTGTTAGTAAAAACTATCGAAACTCCCGATGAAATCTCTCGTAGCGTGTAATCTTTTAATCGCTTAAAGCACAACACAGAAATGAGCGCAAAAACTATCGCGATGTGTCTCAACCCCTGTTTTTTTTTATGTAAGTAGAGAAGTAGTTTCTTGTTTTAAATTATTTTCGCAATTATACTTCAGATAATACAAAAGCGATTCGCAAACACAGATTGCTATCTGTTTGAGATTCTCTTCTATACTTATGTATGTTTATGTTCAAATAATAAACGTCATCCTCGCGGATCTGGCACACACATATTTCGTCACTATAAAATCCTAGACTTTGCGCCATTGTTGCGTGTACGCGCCGAGTTCACATACAAACGACCAATTATCCAGCATAATCTGGACGCGAGAGTGAAACATCGCTTCCGACTGCGAAAGGGAACAGATCGAGAGACGATAATGGGAACGTTATCTGGCAACGAAGGCGGAAGCTCTCCGATCTTATCTCAAATTTATTCAGAGGGTCTAAGATCGTTCGGTCGATCGGATCAGGGTTTGTGCGGTGCATCGCGCGGATGCATCTTCTCTCCGATGATGAAGATGATATGTATTCGTGATGATTAAATTCACGCGTAGCGTGCCCTTGTTAAGATACATATATTTACAGCTCCCTCGTGCGAATCAAGACTTTTTTATCTTCTTCCGCGTCGTAAAAACGTCGCGCGATGACGATTCGTTTCGAGCATTCGCGAGCTACCAAGCGGACCATCTTCTTATATTCTCATCTAAGTTTTTTCCACGGCTCTGCCGCGTCGGAGCCGGGGCAATCGCGCGATGTAAACACTTCCATGGTCCATATATACTATATATATTGCAGAAATATACAGGGTGAATCAGAACCCAACGTCAAGGGACGACGAGATAAAGAAAAAAATATATATGTGTGTATTTTTTTATTATTCCTTTTTCAAAGTACGTATTGCTTTGTAAATATTTTTTATAATACGTTTACTGTAAACAATATTACGAACGCAATGCTCTTTGTAAAATAATGAATAATAATCGCATCTGTCAATCTGTTCTGTTATTGCGAAGCTGTTTGAAACATCTTTATCCACTTGAGAATATTTCAACGCAATATTTATCAATTTATTAGTATACACTTCCCTGCATAAATATAAGATCTTTTCTGTCTTTAATATCTGAGATAAAGAATATAGACCTCTTTCTTCATACAACCCTAAAGAATATTTCTGTCAAATCATAACCAATTGAAGTGTGTTTATATTTAGATTATCTATTCTTTAAAAAATATGTATATACGTAACAAACCGCATCTTACAGGTCGCTCTTATCTTTTGATACACTGTGTATAATAGGTGCCAGAAAAGCTGGTTTTACGTTAAGATTTCTTGCGTAACCCTATCGCATCCGGATCTCATAAATCTCAATCCACTCGGAGGTAAGTTCGGGCTTGATACATTGTTATTCTGCCCTATTTATGTCGCGACGGGGTTAGCCCCGGCATCATTAATTATCCCGCTTCGAAGCTCGGTCCCCTCTCTCGACAACAAGTACCGATCCGCGTTTTGTTAGCCCTCAATTAGCTTAAGCAGCAACGTGGCCGCAGGTGGCCGGTTGCACTTATCACACGTTAGACTTTCACCTTATCGTGCGGTGAATGTAACTTATGTTGGTCCGAGAAGCGGACGCTCGCTCGTGCGTACATACAACACGCCACTTAAACTTCGCGCTTTTTGTTTTTCTTTTCATCGATTTTACCGCTAGTTTAACGTACTTTCGACGCTTTCTTTCCTTCGCGCGATCGTATCCTTCCGTTACATATTCTACGAATGTCTTTTGTTGAAAAAAAAGTCTGCATTTCAAGTCTCATATTCAAGCCTATTACTCGCACTTGTTTCGATAGATTAAAAAAATCTTCTTAAACCAATCAGGGGACCGAACAATATCCCTTCAGTTCCTACTCTTATTCCGATGCACACATGCAGAATAAAAATTCATATTGATCTTGTGCAGAAAATAATAAACAAGCAAGGCAAAAAAATTAATTAAGAATACGGAAATTAAAAATGTTAAGAACAGTGATATGAGAAATACAAGTAGAGAAAAATGCAACGATTCGATTGCGCTCGATAACGTACTGTCGCATCAGACGCGCATCGGTTGCGCCTTAATTAGTAATTTACTTACGTGGCGGAACTAATTGAAAAATTCACATCTAATTATCATCGACGTTATAAACGCGGTTAAAAATAGCTTTACACTTTCTAACCATCTCAAGGAAACGCCAATCGAAGCGTTTTCTTGCGAGGTGCGAATGTGCAACGGTCGCTCTTCTACTATTAGTCGTGTCGCTTTCTGATTATTCACGTTTGCTGACAGATTACGCGGGTAATGTGCCGAAACCCTGAACAATGCAAAACTCCAAGAGATTTAATCGAGCAGAGATTCGCTTAAGGAGAAAATCATTTTGAATTGCTACAAACATTTAAGTCACATGCGAAGCTCATAAACTTCTCATTAATAATACTAATATGAAAAGAAATCATATTTAAATCGCCGACTCTTTACACAAAAAATATACTAAAATAGAATTATTTTTTAGATATCGCACCTTTAATCTCATCTAGCCGCTGTTACATTGCTTGATGGATAAAATTAATCAACGCCAGCGTAATCGACTACTTCATTTCTAATAAACCTTTTTAATTGCGTGATCGATGCGATAGTATTTATCCCGCGCAATAATTCTCTACATGCTCGCAGCCAGTATTAAATCTCCCGAAGCTTTACTTCCTAGATCTGAGTAAGAGAGAAAATGTGGAAGGATTATGGACATGTTTTAAAGAAATCACACTCCGCGGAAATCGCATCTCTTTCTCTCTGTCTCTCTCTCTCTGTCTCTCGTTCTATCTTTATCTCTCACGTCTGTTTCTCGAGAGAGGCGAGAGGAGAATTACTTTTGAAAGGCGAGCGGGCCAAGAAAATCGCGAGCTCTCGACACATCCCTATCCAAACGGACGTTATATGCCGTATGCGACAATGGCTACGCTTTCCTGTGTACACATGATGATATCCACACATACACATGCACACATACACATACGCGCACGCGTGTCGTCGCATTTACAGAGATAAGCTCGCTCCTTTTTGAAGCTTTGACAAAAGTGGGCCAAGGTCGGCCGACTTTTTGCGCATTTGTCCGTAGTTTCTTCAGCTTGGCCCGATGCTATAAACTTGAGAAATGTGCCTTCCCGTCTATTCGCGCGAGCGATCGTAATCATGCGATTAACTAAATATCTGATCTTGATATTTCAACAATAAGTTGACATCAATAAAGTTGCACACTGCTGATGAAACGATAAATCTTTGGTCACGAAGTAAATTATATACGGGAAATACTTTGTCAACCTCACCGCCACCAGCATCACTGGATGACAAGAGTGTGTGACAGATGACCGTTCGCTGCGAGCGAAGTTTACGAGCCGCGAAAATGCACGTTGTGATTCATGCAAGCAGCTTAATCAATTAAATGCATCCAATATACATATATATTTGAACCTAACGAGATTTTTGACGACGAGAAAAGTCTCGCCTTGTGAGAAAATTCATTAACGCGAGCGCGGACCGCCTACAAATTGATGTAGACACCCGGCCGCGATCTCACGATCTAAAATGGTAACGATGGGAATTAACAGCCCATCTCCGGCAGCTTCTTCGCTCATACGTATATTCGTGTGCTGGTGCAAAATAGGATATACATACAAGGTACGCGAGCATTGTTACCAGCGACAATGCAGATTGCACGAGAGAGTACGTTGCTCAGGCTGCTCTATATAGAGACTAATTAGACTTTAGTTCAAATCGCTCGAATTATCTTTCAATTGGCGTAGATGGGTCGAAAAGGCGTAGACTTCTCTCTTTCATATTAATAGTTCATAAATAATAATAATAATCGCTAACAATAGAAAAAGTAGGACTCTAATAAATTTATCTATTCGGATTCCTCGGAAGAATGTTAAATATTCATTAATAATTTTTATAGAGTAAATTTTCGCACGCAAACAAATTTATTATGAAACATTTACATTAACAATTTTTATAGATTAATTGGTCAAATTAATCAAAATAGAAAAGGCAACTTTTTCAACCTAATGCTCTAAATAAACGAAATATATGTCTGACATGACAATTATATAGTGTTTTATTGGATAAATATTTATAAATCTAGAATTAATATTCGTATATCAATCTATTTCTAAACTCTATCTAGCTTAATAGTTTACTTTTCGATCTTTACTCAGACTTTAGGTTCAACTGAATAAACCGTGGTAATAAGAGGGAAAGAGTTAACGTTCGGTTTGGGAAACGTATTGAAAGGTTTATTTTTTCGCGTCCTTAAACAGACACGGCTTATTTTTCTATCGGCGATTCGATCTCCCGGAGGATAGTTTTTAAACTTGCCGTATGGATCAGAAGGATAACAATTACAGAAATCCAGGTGAGAGAGCGCGTGCACGCACACACCTGTATCACGTACCTGTTATATACTGAACTCGAACGAAGAGCATCAGCAAAATCGTCGTAATCAGCCGGGAATGCGGCCGAGAAAAGGTGTACGTCCACCTTGGTCGCGACATTTTTGGTTCCCTCTACTTCCGCCGCGTCAGTATCACGCCGTCGTATCCTCGTACATTCCTGAAATTAATCACCGTGAGTCGACGTCTATCTGGCGTGAGCAGGCCTAGCCGACGAGCGCAGAACCGTGACGACGCATCTTCGCAGGTTGCACTCGTTGCAAGGTGCAGCGTACGTACGTACATAGGTAACCAGCCGCGTCGTAAAAGTAAAGTGCGCGTTTTCGTTCGCGCTTCTCGCGATCGAGGGAAAAAAAAATAATCGCGCCTGTTCTCCGATATACACGGGAAAGGTTTATTTACCCCGGGAGGTTTAATCTTCCATACGTTGTGCGAAAAGCGACTTCGGACTTTTGCAATCGAGATTCCAAACTCTCACTGCTAAATGCGCATCGCGAGTTTTGAAATTGCGTTGCATACATCGTTTCTCATTATATCGGAAAAGAAATTTTTCATGTATTCTCAGTTATATTGAATGAACTTGTATGCGCGAAACAATATCTCTTGTTTAAGATCGAAAGTGAATTTCTACGCGCAGATATGTGAAAAGAAATGTTCTTTTTTATCCGCTTTTTTCATAAAGTTATTACAGGATGTCTTCACTTTCATTTTGTATTACATTCTTTTTTATTGTAATAAGATTCTTTAATCAATTTAGAGTCCGTTTTTTCCTGCAGTGAATGATTCGATTCGAACCAATCAGTGAAAATAATCTTCTCTATATAGACAGAATAATTTAAATAATAGAAGATTTTAAAATACTCAAATAACTTATTAAAATTGTTTATCTTACTAGGTAATAATTTAATTAAATTTTTTGAATAAATTTACATACTTGATATTTTTTTTAAATAATTCAAAAGACCGATTTAATATACATTTACATTTTTAATATTTATAAATTATATATTTATAATTAAATACGTATATAAAAAATTATATAATATATAACATGCATAAAATATTAATAAAAGTTGTACACTTAGATAGGTAAATTGATAGAGCTCTACTTCAGATCCCTGAAACTGAGTGAGTGTCTAAAATTCGGAGCAAAAATGTCATCAATCAATCTTCATTTAGTCTTATGAAATAGCAAAAAAGATATTATCCTTGCAAAATAATGCACCAATTTCACACTATTCGATCCGGACACTAGTCGTCCATTGCCGTAGAAAGAAGCTCGCGTGTGCGCGCATAGTACGTGAAGAAAAAAACATGGCGACAAATCGACGCGAAGATCTATGCCGAGGTTCTTGCATATACCGGCGATTTCACTTTCGATGAAACAAACGACCGTAACTCGAACAAATTGACGTTACGCGATTTGTGCCTGCCTGATCAATTTGATATTTTCCGAGAGAAGAAATATACCTTTCTTCGGATTGTTTTTATTTGCACTCGCGCGTATCTCTCCTAGGAAACAAATCTACATTTATATTAAATTGAGATTGTTCCTTATAAAAAGAACCTCTCATGCAAGATTCAGAATGGAGAAACCCCACCGATTACAAATATTTTTCTTCATCACGCACTCTTATATTCTATATATTCTTCATTCTGTCTTTGCCGGATAAAACTTTCGCTCCGTTTCGCGCATCGCGTTTCACGAACAAATGTCATTTATCTCGGCCTGATGCGGGTCGCGTATGCGTGCCACGCATCATCGATTGTACACTATTAAAATTCCGAAATAATCTGCCGTAAAATACATCTTTTTTTAAAAAATCTTGTAAAAAAGACGCATGAAAATAATAAAATGTAATGAATAATAGAGAACACACGCACATAAGACAATTAAGAATATTATGCTCTCTACAGACCTATATTTAAATATTTAAATACTCACTGTGTGTAAAAAACACTTTTAAAAGTCTTTTGCTTTGAAAAATATTTTCAAACCCATGCTGCTTAGATGAAGCAGTATAAATTTTGAAAAATCGTATATTCTTATTTTTTTATTAATTAAAATGGCATTTATATAAACAAAGAAAAAAATTAAACTATTTTTTAATAAAAATTAAAAGTATGTCCTGTATGTGCGAGATTGATAAGATAAATCAGATAAATTATTATCGAAAATAGATAAAAAATATATACAATATTGATATAAATCAAATGTGTCGAAACATATTGTGGGATATCAAGATAAATGATTTCTCATAAATCGAATTTAAATTAGTCGAAAGGAGAGAAAACTACATTTTTCAGCCTATATCTTTTTGATTATTCTCAATTAAATATTCAATTGAATTTTTCTGTTTTTTATAAGAGAGAGAGATTGCGATATTCAAGACATCGTCCATTATTCAGCTTACAAGGTAAAGATAAGTATATGTTGTCTTTTAGAAGATTTCAATAGACAAAACTTTCGCTCGCGATTATTCGCGAGTGTCGCGTTTCGCAAATATATAAAATAATTCTGCTCCTCACAACGTTTATCTCTTCGGCGAGAAAATGTTGAGCGGTGATAAAATGATGGTGAGTAGCGCATTTATAGATAACCTTAAGAGAGAGAGAGAAGCAGCCAGCGTTTATTGATTCGTGGAATAATAAAAATCAGCCGTTTGGAGCACGGATAGTCGATGTAGGAGCTGAAAATGCGCTGCGTAGGTGTCTGGGATTCCAAATGACGGAGTCAAGTGCGCTCTCGGATCTAATCGGCCCTAAAAACGCGAGCATACCGAGCGAGGAATGTCCTTTCGAGCGAACATATTTCTTCCTCGAGAATTCTGATGACCTGTGTAATATCGATATACTTCCTATATGCGCAAGAGAACAGGAGGAATCAGGAAAACTTTCGCTATTACGTGTTTCGCGAGCCAACGGTAGCTGTCACGCTCGGACGAGGTTTCCAGGCATCATCGAACCGATAGAAAAATAGACCTACACATGGTCTAACTGACCATTCACCGCGAGACCTAATACTGTATTTTTTATAACTTTAATCCCGCACGAGCGGATTCATTATCGAAGGGAGAAGAAAGGAAATAAGTGATTATCCTGATGACAAGGGACAAACGACATTGATGGCAAGCGGTGATTTCTTACTAGTTAAACGTTAATTGGGTTGCGCACTTTTATACGCCATTCGAACGTAAATGTTGTAAAAGATCTTTCGATAAAAATTTTAGAGTTTACGAAATATCTGAAGTATTATATGCATTATTATGAAATATTATATTATATGCTGATAAAATATTTAAGTAAATTTAAGTCGTTAGATCTTTTTAAATTTTAAAACTGGATTGGAAAATTTTATAATGCAAAGTGATCTGATTTACTTCTTTAAAAACTTGAAAAAATTAATGGAAATTTTTATCAACAATTCGATTAACTTTCTCAAGTCTTTAAAAAAGACGAGTCAAACCACTATTTCATTGAATTTTTCGATGAAGATTAGTTGGATCAAATCTTTTAATTAATGAAATTAAAAATATCTCATTACGTAACTTTTATCCAAAAATAATTTATATTCTAATATTTGGAACTAAACTCTTTTAATGCAATATCGAAACAAAAGTTGGGGAGTGTGTTTTGCTTTTTGTATCTAAATAAATGTCCGATTTCCGAACTCGATATCAGTTGCCAGCCGTGTTTTTGTTCGCTAGCGACAAAATGACAAAACTTTCGCTCTAGTTCGTGCCTTCACGAGTGAACGGAATTTGTTGCGGTCGATTGGATGAATGTACGTATCGTCGCTGCACGGCACGATTTTGTCGCGCGATATATCGACCAAGAATCGTATCCGCAAAATTCGAATAGGATTTGACACACTCGGACATGTTTGGTTTTTCGAAAAAATGCCCCAAAAAATCAACCGTTCATCCGAGCTAACCCGATAGTGCACAGTCGTTCTTCACTGACCTTGCAGAGAGCACCAGACGAGAGGAACCGCTCGCACCGGAAACCCAAGGTCTCGCAAGATGCACTCCGAGGACACTCCACGCGACACACTCTCCGACCAAGTGAACTGCCCTCCTTCGCGCGAGGTAATAAAAGAGTGAACGCGAACGACACCGTTTGTCGAACGAAATCTCCTTCGGGATTCCTGCGGATGTAACTCTTTCTCTTCTTTCTTTCTCACTCTCCACCTATGGACACTTTTGCCTTCGCGTTTCACGAGTGACTGGCACTGATTGTGGATATACATGTATGCATTTTACCACTTTCGGTGCACCTTCAATTGTCTCCTTCCCCGCGAAGGAGACCCCTCTCTTGAAATAACGTATCTTGTTTCGCTGTATCAGTTTCAGGTGATTCGTGTACCTAGCACACACCTAATAGGCGCCTCGAACGTACGAGGAAGGAATGGTTAAATGTTCGCCGCAGCTATAGCAATGTACCTAACTACTCTCTTCTAGGTTTATCCCCCTTTCCGAGCGTCCTTTCGCTTTCAGCGGCCACTGACCACCGATACTCAGTTCTCCATGCACTGTGTAGCACCGAACGAGTGCAGCCTTACTTCCTTCACTTCGAGATTCCCTTCGATGCACTCTCGCGGTTCGCATTACAACGGCAGCATGACTTTAGATCTTGGAGCGTTTAAGAGGTTGAAGGCGTGGTGCATTATTGTGACATACGTGTCAAGTTCATGGTCTTTCGCTTGTTTAAAATTAAGATTAATTACATCGCGTATTTCTTGGATAAAAATAAAAGCAAATTAATTTCTCGACCTAAATTGCGTGTATGTGTATTTATGCGTAATCTTCAAAATAATTTTTTTTCTCATTATTCTAAAATAGAAATCAATAATTATAAAAATTCCATGTTAAATAATTAAATATTTAATATTTCTATTTAATATTTAATATATGTATATATTATATACTGGTTAAAAGAATTAATTGTATCAAATTGTAAAGTGACATTTTTAAGGCTTTTTTTTATTTCTATTCTGATTAGAATGTAATGTTTTAAGTTGCATTTGATCAACTGCTTCAATGTTAACAAATCGATCGATCAGCGCAATCGCGAAAATCCAGATTATAAGAACAGATTTCACCGTGTGGCGGGTCATAAAACTTATCTGCTCGCATAATAATGAGCTTTTTTGCGGCGATAGAACGCCGGTTTCACCATAGATATTTGCATGGCATTATCAAGCGTGCCAAAGCAGAAGAAAGTCTGACCGCGGCACCCCTTCAGTTATTCTAATTTCTGTGTCCGTCGTATTACAGTTAACGATAATCGGTATCAAGAGAGAGGAAGAGAGTAAAAATTGACTTACAAATTAAGAGAGCTTCTCCAATTCGCGGCGGGACAGTTAAACGCCGAGTTCATCGAACGCTTTTGTTTCTTTTACTGCATTTCTGGACCGTCACGCAACTTGTTTGTCGTACGGGGAAAAGTAATAACCATCGGCGCCGTCTCGTCTAAAAGTAACTTTTCCCGTTTTTTCCGCGTCCATCTCGCGTTCCTTGCGCCCCTTCAGTTTTTACGACTTTTGCGAGCCACCGGCTCCGGAGGGCCAAACAGCCAGGATGGAAAAATTATTGGAATTGTCGGTTACACATAAATATACGGAATATCACCGAGTGATCCAAACTTTACAAAACGCAGCCGTAAAAGAGCGAAAGAGAATATTTATCGTCGGGAGCGATCGTCGAGAACAAAATTATGGATATATTAGGAATTAATCGCTTGCAAATACTATAGTATCGCAGTTGACTTGATGTGCAACGACTATTTGTCATTATATGAGTGATGTAACTGACGTCCGTTTTACTTTCGAAAGCGCAAACGTATCGTGATTGTACGGTACGTTTATTATTCGAGTGTATTATGCATTAAGAGAGCTTTCCATATTTTTCTCTGTCTCGAGAGAGAAAGATTCGCGGAGAAGAGACGCCAAATGTTGGGAGCGCCATCGTATTTTCCGTCTCGACCTTGTCCCGGTTTACGATAAAGCAATTCCTAATGACTTAGGACTTAGGCCGACGCGAAAGCGATTGTTTTACAACTATCGGAATAATCGATATCCCGCTGCTGCATCGCATTGTACCGCATCGGTTTGTGCAGACCTTAGACCTCGGAATAAGACTGCGGCGGACAGGCTGCAAACGAGCCAGTATTTAAGAGAATCCGGTCTCGTGCCAAAGGGGCTACAAGTCGTCGCAAGTGTTCCAGATGCGAGAGAGCTTTAACTATATATGAAAACGTCCCTCGGATTCCTGCCATTTTTTTATCTACCTCGATCAATGCGAGATTTTTTTTCTTAACAAGAATAGTAAATATCCAATCGAGTCTTCTGAAGTTAAAAGAATAATCGATGGAAATTTAATTACAGATGTGACAAGAAACCTTATTCTTCATTTAATAATAATTTCGAATGGGTTTACTTTGCGAAATTCACAATATTTGATGAGAACAAAAATATTTAATTGCAGAAATATTTGTTCGTCACATAAATAATGCAAAAGTTTCGATAATTAAGTAATTTTTATTTGAAATTACTTTTTAATTGTATATTTCATATTTAATTTAATGTTTAACTTATTTAAAAAAATCTTATTACAAATTTAATCATTTTCTTTCTAAATATTTAATAATATCATCGAGATAAAAATTTTAATGATGAAAAAATTATTTTACTCTACCGCTTAATTTTTTTACAAAACCGCTATTTATGAATATACATATGCACATGTATATATTTATATGTACATATATGTATGTATATATTTTTACGAATTCGTGTTCAAAATCATTATTCGTGAATGCATTTCGCTGCTGGTTCTCCGAAATACGTGAAAGGCGGAGGCATCATTGCACGCACGAAGCGGAAATATTATTCCTCTTTCTTTCGCGATAAATCGCGAACTATCTGCCATGCCAGACAATGTCGGTCATCGACGCCTTTCTCGAACGACGACGTTTCGCGCACTTTAAAATCAATCGAAAGCCTGGAGGAAAGTGCCTCGCGTTGATCCGCGTCAATTTTTCACTCCGCCTTTCTTGACAAAACGGAACTTTCTTCTCTCTCTCCTTATAAAGTTCAAGGGGACGCTCTCTCCGTTCGTCGCGCATCAAGACGAATCAAGGAAGTATTATCCGTCGCGGCTGATTACACCCCATTCCGAAATGACGATGGTATCCAAGGACGACACAACGCGCCGCCATTCGAAAATGAAACGTACGGGCGAGAGAAGAGGCACAAAAGCAATTTATTCTTTTTCCACTTTAACTCACATTTGATCCGACGCGACGCTTCAATAAATTGTTATCATCGCGGAGGATAAGCGATCGGCAATATTGTTCTGTGTCCGATTATATAACCGTTTCGTGAAGAGCAAGACTAGATCCGGAAGCAACGAATTGTCCGTTCGATGGAAAGCGAAATAAAAAAAGTCACATTTAAAAAACTCTTTTTTTTTTTAAGAAATTAAGACTTAAAAATAAAAGGATGAATAGTATTATTTTGTGTCCTGAGTTATTTTTCTTAAAAATGATCTTAAAATTATCTAGATGAAACTTCTTTGTACAATCTCAGCTTTCATTTAGATGAATTTAAAAGATCATCTTCATTTTCTTTAAGATACATTTACATATATTTTCCATTTTCATGTAAATGATTTTGAAATTATCTAAGCGGAACGTATTTAATTCTTATATGCTCCTGTGTAACAAATTTGAATTGAGAAGAATATAATTATAATCTCGGTTTCTGATATGCTTAAGAAAAAGTAAAAAAAATACATAACGCAATTTCGTTTTATTTTACATTATTATATATTACTTTATCACATCCTGACATTATCAACATTCTAATGCAGACACACCCGCAAGACACGGATTACGCGAAGAACTCGTTTCAAAGAGGACACAAAATAAAGAAACAAACTTCAATCACTAATCTCTTCCAAATAAACTCTAACATCGATCAACAGATGTCTACAATAAAATCTGACTCTCTATCTTACGGTACTTGGCGAAGTTGTGCGATGTTCTAGTCCGTTTAGCTTCTTGAAATTTTGAAATAGCGACTAGATTTCATTCCAGAGATTCGTCCAACGCGTTAGATTCCAGAATTGTTTCTGGGTCCGATTTTACGATTTTACGTTCTTTATACGACATTCGGGAATATATTGTACGGGAAGACGCAAGAGCGAGCAGACGAATGAGAAACTACTAAAGAGCACTGGACCATGATAGAGTGGACCGCGATGTTGGACCGTCAAGCTTGAGTGATCATCGGCGCACAAGAGATGATACGCTCGAGCGGATCATCGCTTCGACACAGTAATGAAGGATTTCGCCGGGTTTAGCGGGACAAAGATGCGCTCGATTCGGTAGGCATCATCCGAATAGCGTCTTGAGCATCGCGAGAAATAAGCGGGTATCGTAAATCTATCATCAAACTCGCTTGTTAACCGATGATCAACTCGATCTGATTTCTCACTCGACGCGAACAGAATCGCCGATGAATCAAGCACTCGCGCATTTTGCGTGTAACATTACTTCAATTATTATATCGTACACCAAAGATCATTTGTATATAAATAACATATTGTTTTCTTTATTTATTTTAATTGATGAATTAAGCATGATGAGGCATCGTGCATAATTTTGCTTGATTTAAAATATTGTCAAAAATTTTTCCTGTGTGTGACACTTATTAACAAAAACTAAATCTCCTAAATAATGTAAAAAAAATTAATATAATTTTTTTAATATTTTAGGTGAAATTAAATAAATAATTTTTAAAATATTAAAAATATAAACCAAAAATGAAATAAAGAAGCCTATATATTAATAATTGGTAAAGAAAAGATATTTGTATAAAATTAGAATATTATATGTACCTACATCTATTACAATATAATAAATATATAAAATTAATGAAAATATATATCAATGATATATCATGTAAAACCCTTACACCCTTGACCTTTAATAAAAATTTCTGAATATTTAAAAATCCTACAAGTCGCACTTTTGTTTCTATGAATACTAACGAAATTGCACGCACGTGCGTTTCGCGAGGAGAATGTCGCGAGAAAGCGAAATATACTCGCTATGCACATATTCGCGAGAGCTAGAATGAAATATAAACCGATCAAGACCACAAGTTCCATCAGTGTCCGGCCGATCGCAATAGAATTATGCAATTAGTGACGAAAAATTCGATTAAAATTGCAATTGGAGAGAATAGCGTTGACTCTTGAGAGTCAATGCTTATTTGCAATATATAGTGTCGGTAGTCATTTCAATATTGTTAACATTACTGTAATTGACAAGATTCTCTCATATACTCATATACTCAATATCTCGATTACCATTAAATCGATATTGAAGCATTTAAATATTACAATATAGTTTATTGCTGTTTATATTATATACTAGTCTTTCTTTTTAATATTATATATATATTTATTTATTTATTTATTATCTCTGAATTGTAATACTTAAAATTTTGAGATTAACCAATTAATATTTACATCTTCTCTGAATGATTCAGTGCTTGCTGAATCGCTTGCATAATTCGCTTATGATATTCTTGACACGCGTTAGCGGCACATATCTCGATATATGCGCAGAATTCCGAGCTTTCAAGCGGATATCAATAATTGGCATGTATTGCGACGTCTTAGAGAGATTGACCGCGTGGCTTAGTAATTACGTCGGTCGCACTAGTCAGTAGTACCGTAATAAGTCTTTCGTCAAGAGATATATTGTTATGGTGCGCAAAAGTTTCAAGATAAACATATGCCGCATCTTCAAGTTTCCAACAAGATATTATTATATATTACACTTCCTGCAAGTCTTATATTCAACAAACGTTTAAAATAATGCTATATATTTAACGTATTTGAATAATGTTCATATTTATATTCACGAAAAGCTTATGTGATTATTTATAACATAATAAATGTTTTAATTAAATACGATAAAAATCAAGTATATATATATATATATATATATATATATATATATATATATATATTATCAAGTGCATAATGTTACATATATATAAATATTGCATTAAAAAAAAAATAAGAAAAAGAATCACTACTTATTCCTTATATTTTTTTTTCACATTTGACATGATTTCGGCCTTAGGAATGTTTTATTACGTCATGATTTTGAAAAATGCGAAGTTAAAAACTATTTTTAATACAATTTATCATGCTACAGCTGTGGTATGTGACGTGCTAGAAAAGTTTTATTTTACGTTTATACAGTTAAGCATATCGTAAAAAGTTTTAACAATTTTTTTCGGAAAAGTATATTTCATAAAAATGTATTATACGAGAGAAAGAGAGAGATACATCTCTGAATTGCCGCACGCGAGAACTGTTCGAAAGCAGGTTACGGGGCTAGTAGTTGGCGATGAACAAAGTAAACAAAAAAAAAGGTAGAAGAATAAAATGGAATCCTTATTCCGCGGGCGATAAAGCCTCGAGCGTGAAAGACGTCGCTTGAATTTCAACTCGGCGGACTATCCACGCTCGTTCCGTTTATAAACAGCCGCGAGGTGGAGTGGACCGAAAATGCGGGTCAGCGAATGTTCCCGTTTCGCGAAATTTTTTTAGATCGAGAAAACGGCGAGGTCAAGGTTCGCGCCACTCCCAAAAAAATCAAGATATCCGTAAAGACAGAGGATACTTCAAAATTTGTATCATCGCAGCAATCAGCAAGATGAAATTAACAAATTATAAAATTAAACAAATTGACATTTCTACACGTAAAAAATAATGTAGGAAGGCTACATTTTACGGTATAAATCTGTATAATTTTATATAGAATATCCAATAAAAAAATTGTGATACAAGCACTGAGATAATCCCTCGTGAAGAGGCGAGTAAAACTATCGAACAAGATTTTTCCATTAGTTGCACTGCTTTCGGAAAAAAATGATTCTGTGTATATATGATAAAAAAAAATAATACAATAATCTCAACAAAAGATAAAATCTTTTTCAAATTCAAGGAAATATTAATTGTTTCTCGTAATTTTTTTATGCTGAAAATAATTTCTGTCTCCAAAATACTCTATCACTTAACGTAATTTTAAATTTCAAAATTGAGTTCTAGTCTATCACATTTTTTAATTGTTTATCTAAACATATAAGAACTATATTTAGACCGTTGAATATAAATATAATGTTAAAAATGTTTAACATAAATCAATATGACGGGTACCAAAATAAATATTTTTTTAGTATCCTTGCAAATAGCGTACAGATTTTTCAAATTTCCAATTACAAAACTCACGTTAAAAATTGCTGGATCCCGATATGACGATTATAATATTAAATAAGTTATAATTACAATTTTCTTGCCGTGTAATAAACCCAACACTTGGATCATGAGAAAATCTTATTATAACTTTCATCTTCTCGACAAATTTCTTTTAAGTGTTGAAATTTTTAATAATATACGTAAGTTTGGATATAAAACAAAACTTTTTTACTATGTTATATATCCTTATAATATGACGAATTACATTAAAAAAATAACTTTTCAATTAGCTTTATATTTTTCAAAATTGTCCAACATAATTTTACAAAATTATTTTCTTAGAATATTTTCAAATAAATTTTTTTAGATAATATTATAGAACATATAAGCATATTTCAACATGATTACATCTTTCCATAATAATCACATGTTTCCATAATGAAATATATTTCCATAGTGATCACATAATTTCATACAACGCATGTGCCTTGAACATGCAACACTTGAAAAAAATATTAATTGTACATCTAACTCATCATATTAAATAAGCAATTATGTAAAATCTTTTTCTATAAAAATAAACAAATAATATACGTATGTATAGGATGTAAAAAATTATCTGCAAGAATTTTTAATAATTATCTCTCTTTCTCTTTTTTCTCCTTTTTTCTCTTTTCTCTTAAATTGCGAGGCACGTTGAGTTTCATGTATCTTTATCCTTACCGCGAGCGAGACCGAGACAAATATCGAAATACTCGAGCTGAAGACAAACGTCATGACGAATGGACTTGGCTTACCGGTAATGCGTATCCACCGATGCGATATCCCAGACATGTTCCACGGTCGTCCCTCACCGGTATTGCGAACGATCGGGAATGCGCCGCGCGATTCGCGATTCACCGGGAGAGTTGAATGCACTCGGACTCTCTTCTCGCTCTCAGCTCCAATCGCTTCTACCGTACCGCTTCTTGTCAAGCCGACGGCCGACCGTACACTGGGCCGACTGTACTTACCTGCGCTCACCTGGCTAGCGTATCCTGCTAGCGGGCAGATGAGAGGATTCCCATTCCTTCCGGGTTCTGCGCGATCGCTCGGCTCTTCTTTCCCCTCGATTGTTTCGCTCGTCACTCATCATTCGGCTTGTCATGCTTTAACACTTAGTAGTAAGTCATCTGGCGGTCTTTATAGCTGATTCTCGCAGGTGTAACAGTTTATCTCGAGTACTTTTACGTATTCGACTCTTCTGCTCCTCTATATGTATAATCGAGCGGTGAGTGACTTAAATCTCTATTAAAGTAAAATCTAATATTGACTCAGGAACGGGATTTTGCGTTACCAATTATTTTCTCGCAAAAATTAATTTTGTCAAAAAGAAAGAAAAACTTTATATTTATTCGAGTAAATTATTCAAAACTTGACATTTTCGTCGAGGAAAAAATCGTTTTCAACTCGACCGAAGAATGTAAAAAAGGGATACTATTTCGAGATATCCTGTATAAAGCAAATCTATTTGCCAGGTACAAACTTGTACGTTACAGACGTGATCAAGCGAGATAAAATCATTCATATCAAAAATCACTATCAAATTAAAAGTGGAGATTGTTCCCTATCACACCACATTGACGTAAATGTCCAAAGTAACCGGGCGAAAGGGAACTATAGTCGTATCTTTTTACAAGCAAAAGGATAAGAAAAGCGAGAAAACGCACACGCATGACGAGGCACGGCGACTAGTTCTGTCAGAGCGATATGCAAAAATCAAACGAACGTGTTACGTTTTCGATACACACACATATTGTATGTATAGCGGCTCGGAAAACGGGTTCACATAAACTACGAAACACGCCGTCCTTGCACGCATTTTCATGCAAAACACGTAACCGCATACCAGTAATCAAAGATAGAGCAAGATACGCAAGAAACCGTATTATACGCAAAATTCTAGAGGCTAATAACAAAATTCACGCAAATTCATGCAAAACGGATCGTTTTAACGGTAAATTTCTGTACAGATTGTTTACGCTCGCGAGAAATATTACGAACAAAGTACAGGTCGAACAAAGCTAGCAAGTGTCTTGTCAAATGACAATTCAATATTGTTGCGAAATTTTGTTTTACAATTAATGTCTACATTATATTAATATAATCCGTAGATTTAGCAATTTATCTTCATATCAAAGCAGTTTTCCGAAAATTTAATTTCATCAATACACAAAATCAATTTTTCACTTTTTTTGCAAATAAGGATCAAAACTCGTTCTATTAAATTGATGCGAAAAGTTTGTCATTCTTTTATTATAAATTTAAATGCATCCCCTCTTCAGCGCTTACAAATCGCTAGATTATAATTAATGAATTTGCAATGCAACAATAAAAAACCGGATCAGTTATTTTCTTCATTTGCCGGGTGAAAGTAATGTATCGAAAATCGATCACGACAAGACGAAATGTAGCGAAACACGCGGAATGAATTGACTTAGGAATCTCGCGACTTATTCTCGTCACCTATAGCGTAGAATAACAATGCGACTTTTACGTGGAAACTAGGTTGAAGAAAAAAGAATGTGTGCAAGTTTGAGAGCATCGAGAGAAACAATGCCACGTTGAACTTTTTTTCGCGCGGTGTTTATCTTTCCGAGCTAATTAAGCGAGCTATACCTTCATTTATTAGCTCTGAAGCTTATTAAAGACCATTCGATAAATGTTTGCTGTCTTTTTATATTGATTTTATGATTGGAAGAAATATCAGAAGGAATATCAACTACTAATAACTCATCCAAACACGATTATCAAACCAACATTTGAAAAGAAAATAGTCATATATTTCCTTTTTTTTTTAAATTGTTGTAGATTTTTTAAAAATTTATATACACAGATTTATATGCACAATATGTAGAAAATATAAAATGACTACGAAAAAGTGACTATTCTCTTTAATTTCGAAATCTCTCTCTCTCTCTCTCTCTCTCTCTCCCTCTTTCTTCATTGAAAATTAAAATCAAGACTTAATAAAATCACTAAAAAAACCTTATTTAATATTGATTATATAAAACTAAGATAAAATTAAAATCATTTTAGAATAAAAAATCGATATCATATTTTCAAGATGTTATAATTCTAAAATATTTCTTTAAAAGAAAACAGAAGAGATATTTGGAAGTATATGATATACAAGAAGTTATATAGGGTATCATATTTTGGCAAAATACTGAATGATTGCTTTCACTATTTTTCACTGTTTTAATTCATTGCAAACATTTTCAGAGATATTAAAACAATGATTTAATAAAATGTAAATATATGTTTATACACACATACACGTCTATGCCAAATATAAGGTTAAAAAATGATATTCATAAAATGTGTTATTTACCGTACTAGAACACTACAAAGCGCGCGCTTCGCGCGCGCCATTTATTTCCTTCAATTATACAATATAAGCTGCGGTCGAGAATGTGCTACTAATATGGAACAAAGATAGAATGATGTTTCGAATTATTCGTAGCGCATTCTCGATCCACAGCTTGTACGTTAATTACATATTATACAACAATTATAATATTTATCTTTTCATCTTTTGGTACCATGCAGACACCAGCGTACAAATTTTTTAATATGATAAACATAAAATAAGGATGCGTCGACAGGGTCCGCGTCAAAAAAGTATCAATTTCTAAAATTTTAAGACGAGCCAAAAATTCATCGATTATACATTTTAATACTACATTGATTACAAAATCTTTTGGTACCAAGCAGACACCAGCGTACAAATTTTTTTATATGATAAACATAAAATAAGGATGCGTCGACAGGGTCCGCGTCAAAAAAGTATCAATTTCTAAAATTTTAAAACGAGCCAAAAATTCATCGATTATACATTTTAATAGTACATTGATTACAAAATCTTTTGGTACCAAGCAGACACCAGCGTACAAATTTTTTAATACGATAAACATAAAATAAGGATGCGTCGCACAGGGTCCGCGCCAAAAAAGTATCAATTTCTAATATTTTAAGACGAGCCAAAAATTCATCGATTATACATTTTAATAATACATTGATTACAGAATCATTTGGTACCAAACAGACACCAGCGTACAAATTTTTTCATTTGCTATACATAAATTAAGGATGCGTCGCATAGGGTCAGCGGCATAAATGTATCAATTTCTAATATTTTAAGACGAGCCAAAAATTCATCGATTATACATTTTAATAGTACATTGATTACAGAATCTTTTGGTACCAAGCAGACACCAGCGTACAAACATTTTCATTTGCTATACATAAATTAAGGATGCGTCGCATAGGATCAGCGGCATAAATGTATCGATTTCTAATATTTAAAGACGAGCCAAAAAATCATCGATTATACATTTTAATAGTACATTGATTACAGAATTATTTGGTTCCAAGCAGACACCAGCGTACAAAATTTTTAACTTGATATACATAAAATAAGGTTGCGTCGCATAGGGTCCGCGGTAAAAAAGTATCGATTTCTAATATTTTAAGACGAGCCAAAAATTCATCGATTATACATTTTAATACTACATTGATTACAGAATCTTTTGGTACCATGCAGACACCAGCGTACAAATTTTTTAATTTGATAAACATAAAATAAGGATGCGTCGCACAGGGTCCGCGTCAAAAAAAATCAAGTTCTAATATTTTAAGACGAGCCAAAAATTCATCGATTATACATTTTAATAGTACATTGATTACAGAATCATTTGGTACCAAACAGACACCAGCGTACAAATTTTTTAACTTGATATACATATAATAAGGTTGCGTCGCATGGGGTTAGCGGTAAAAAAGTATTGATTTCTAATATTTTAAGACGAGCCAAAAATTCATCGATTATACATTTTAATAGTACATTGATTACAGAATCTTTTGGTACCAAGCAGACAACAGCGTACAAACTTTTTCATTTGCTATACATAAATTAAGGATGCGTCGCATAGGGTCAGCGGTAAAAAAGTATCGATTTCTAATATTTTGAGACGAGCCAAAAATTCATCGATTATACATTTTAATACTACATTGATTACAGAATCTTTTGGTGCCATGCAGACACCAGCGTACAAATTTTTTAATACGATAAACATATAATAAGGATGCGTCGCACAGGGTCCGCGTCAAAAAAGTATCAATTTCTAATATTTTAAGAAGAGCCAAAAATTAATCGATTATACATTTTAATAGTACATTGATTACAGAATCTTTTGGTACCAAGCAGACACCAGCGTACAAACATTTTCATTTGCTATACATAAATTAAGGATGCGTCGCATAGGGTCAGCGGCATAAATGTATCGATTTCTAATATTTAAAGACGAGCCAAAAATTCATCGATTATACATTTTAATAGTACATTGATTACACAATTATTTGGTACCAAGCAGACACCAGCGTAAAAATTTTTTAACTTGATATTCATAAAATAAGGTTGCATCGCATAGGGTCAGCGGTAAAAAAGGATCGATTTCTAATATTTAAAGACGAGCCAAAAATTCATCGATTATACATTTTAATAGTACATTGATTACAGAATCTTTTGGTACCAAGCAGACAACAGCGTACAAACATTTTCATTTGCTATACATAAATTAAGGATGCGTCGCATAGGATCAGCGGCATAAATGTATCGATTTCTAATATTTAAAGACGAGCCAAAAAATCATCGATTATACATTTTAATAGTACATTGATTACAGAATTATTTGGTTCCAAGCAGACACCAGCGTACAAAATTTTTAACTTGATATACATAAAATAAGGTTGCGTCGCATAGGGTCCGCGGTAAAAAAGTATCGATTTCTAATATTTTAAGACGAGCCAAAAATTCATCGATTATACATTTTAATTGTACATTTATTACAGAATCATTTGGTACCAAACAGACACTAGCGTACAAATTTTTTAACTTGATATTCATAAAATAAGGTTGCGTCGCACAGGGTCCGCGTCAAAAAAGTATCGATTTCTAATATTTTAAGACGAGTCAAAAATTCATCGATTATACATTTTAATAGCACATTGATTACAGAATCTTTTGGTACCAAGCAGACAACAGCGTACAAACTTTTTCATTTGCTATACATAAATTAAGGATGCGTCGCATAGGGTCAGCGGTAAAAAAGTATCGATTTCTAATATTTTGAGACGAGCCAAAAATTCATCGATTATACATTTTAATACTACATTGATTACAGAATCTTTTGGTACCATGCAGACACCAGCGTACAAATTTTTTAATTTGATAAACATAAAATAAGGATGCGTCGCACAGGGTCCGCGTCAAAAAAAATCAAGTTCTAATATTTTAAGACGAGCCAAAAATTCATCGATTATACATTTTAATAGTACATTGATTACAGAATCATTTGGTACCAAACAGACACCAGCGTACAAATTTTTTAACTTGATATACATATAATAAGGTTGCGTCGCATGGGGTTAGCGGTAAAAAAGTATTGATTTCTAATATTTTAAGACGAGCCAAAAATTCATCGATTATACATTTTAATAGTACATTGATTACAGAATCTTTTGGTACCAAGCAGACAACAGCGTACAAACTTTTTCATTTGCTATACATAAATTAAGGATGCGTCGCATAGGGTCAGCGGTAAAAAATTATCGATTTCTAATATTTTGAGACGAGCCAAAAATTCATCGATTATACATTTTAATACTACATTGATTACAGAATCTTTTGGTGCCATGCAGACACCAGCGTACAAATTTTTTAATACGATAAACATATAATAAGGATGCGTCGCACAGGGTCCGCGTCAAAAAAGTATCAATTTCTAATATTTTAAGAAGAGCCAAAAATTAATCGATTATACATTTTAATAGTACATTGATTACAGAATCTTTTGGTACCAAGCAGACACCAGCGTACAAACATTTTCATTTGCTATACATAAATTAAGGATGCGTCGCATAGGGTCAGCGGCATAAATGTATGGATTTCTAATATTTAAAGACGAGCCAAAAATTCATCGATTATACATTTTAATAGTACATTGATTACAGAATCTTTTGGTACCAAGCAGACAACAGCGTACAAACTTTTTCATTTGCTATACATAAAGTAAGGATGCGTCGCATAGGGTCAGCGGCATAAATGTATCGATTTCTAATATTTTGAGACGAGCCAAAAATTCATCGATTATACATTTTAATACTACATTGATTACAGAATCTTTTGGTGCCATGCAGACACCAGCGTACAAATTTTTTAATACGATAAACATAAAATAAGGATGCGTCGCACAGGGTCCGCGTAAAAAAAAATCAAGTTCTAATATTTTAAGACGAGCCAAAAATTCATCGATTATACATTTTAATTGTACATTTATTACAGAATCATTTGGTACCAAACAGACACCAGCGTACAAATTTTTTAACTTGATATTCATAAAATAAGGTTGCGTCGCATAGGGTCAGCGGCATAAATGTATCGATTTCTAATATTTAAAGACTAGCCAAAAATTCATCGATTATACATTTTAATAGTACATTGATTACAGAATCTTTTGGTACCATGCAGACACCAGCGTACAAATTTTTTAATTCGATAAACATAAAATAAGGATGCGTCGCACAGGGTCCTCGTCAAAATAGTATCGATTTCTAATATTTTAAGACGAGCCAAAAATTCATCGATTATACATTTTAATAGTACATTGATTACAGAATCTTTTGGTTCCATGCAGACACCAGCGTACAAATTTTTTAATACGATAAACATAAAATAAGGATGCGTCGCATAGGGTCCGCGTCAAAAAAGTATCAATTTCTAATATTTTAAGACGAGCCAAAAATTCATCGATTATACATTTTAATAGTACATTGATTACAGAATCTTTTGGTGCCATGCAGACACCAGCGTACAAATTTTTTAACTTGATATACATATAATAAGGTTGCGTCGCATGGGGTTAGCGGTAAAAAAGTTTTGATTTCTAATATTTTAAGACGAGCCAAAAATTCATCGATTATACATTTTAATAGTACATTGATTACAGAATCTTTTGGTACCAAGCAGACAACAGCGTACAAACTTTTTCATTTGCTATACATAAAGTAAGGATGCGTCGCATAGGGTCAGCGGCATAAATGTATCGATTTCTAATATTTTAAGACGAGCCAAAAATTCATCGATTATACATTTTAATAGTACATTGATTACAGAATCTTTTGGTACCATGCAGACACCAGCGTACAAATTTTTTAATTTGATAAACATAAAATATATATGCGTCGCACAGGGTCCGCGTCAAAAAAAATCAAGTTCTAATATTTTAAGACGAGCCAAAAATTCATCGATTATACATTTTAATAGTACATTGATTACAGAATCTTTTGGTACCATGCAGACACCAGCGTACAAATTTTTTAATTTGATAAACATAAAATAAGGATGCGTCGCACAGGGTCCGCGTCAAAAAAAATCAAGTTCTAATATTTTAAGACGAGCCAAAAATTCATCGATTATACATTTTAATAGTACATTGATTACAGAATCTTTTGGTACCAAGCAGACAACAGCGTACAAACTTTTTCATTTGCTATACATAAAGTAAAGATGCGTCGCATAGGGTCAGCGGCATAAATGTATCGATTTCTAATATTTTGAGACGAGCCAAAAATTCATCGATTATACATTTTAATACTACATTGATTACAGAATCTTTTGGTGCCATGCAGACACCAGCGTACAAATTTTTTAATACGATAAACATAAAATAAGGATGCGTCGCACAGGGTCCGCGTAAAAAAAAATCAAGTTCTAATATTTTAAGACGAGCCAAAAATTCATCGATTATACATTTTAATTGTACATTTATTACAGAATCATTTGGTACCAAACAGACACCAGCGTACAAATTTTTTAACTTGATATTCATAAAATAAGGTTGCGTCGCATAGGGTCAGCGGCATAAATGTATCGATTTCTAATATTTAAAGACTAGCTAAAAATTCATCGATTATACATTTTAATAGTACATTGATTACAGAATCTTTTGGTACCATGCAGACACCAGCGTACAAATTTTTTAATTCGATAAACATAAAATAAGGATGCGTCGCACAGGGTCCTCGTCAAAATAGTATCGATTTCTAATATTTTAAGACGAGCCAAAAATTCATCGATTATACATTTTAATAGTACATTGATTACAGAATCTTTTGGTTCCATGCAGACACCAGCGTACAAATTTTTTAATACGATAAACATAAAATAAGGATGCGTCGCATAGGGTCCGCGTCAAAAAAGTATCAATTTCTAATATTTTAAGACGAGCCAAAAATTCATCGATTATACATTTTAATAGTACATTGATTACAGAATCTTTTGGTGCCATGCAGACACCAGCGTACAAATTTTTTAATACGATAAACATAAAATAAGGATGCGTCGCACAGGGTCCGCGTAAAAAAAAATCAAGTTCTAATATTTTAAGACGAGCCAAAAATTCATCGATTATACATTTTAATAGTACATTGATTACAGAATTATTTGGTACCAAACAGACACCAGCGTACAAATTTTTTAACTTGATATACATATAATAAGGTTGCGTCGCATGGGGTTAGCGGTAAAAAAGTTTTGATTTCTAATATTTTAAGACGAGCCAAAAATTCATCGATTATACATTTTAATAGTACATTGATTACAGAATCTTTTGGTACCAAGCAGACAACAGCGTACAAACTTTTTCATTTGCTATACATAAAGTAAGGATGCGTCGCATAGGGTCAGCGGCATAAATGTATCGATTTCTAATATTTTAAGACGAGCCAAAAATTCATCGATTATACATTTTAATAGTACATTGATTACAGAATCTTTTGGTACCATGCAGACACCAGCGTACAAATTTTTTAATTTGATAAACATAAAATATATATGCGTCGCACAGGGTCCGCGTCAAAAAAAATCAAGTTCTAATATTTTAAGACGAGCAAAAATTCATCGATTATACATTTTAATAGTACATTGATTACAGAATCTTTTGGTACCATGCAGACACCAGCGTACAAATTTTTTAATTTGATAAACATAAAATAAGGATGCGTCGCACAGGGTCCGCGTCAAAAAAAATCAAGTTCTAATATTTTAAGACGAGCCAAAAATTCATCGATTATACATTTTAATAGTACATTGATTACAGAATCTTTTGGTACCAAGCAGACAACAGCGTACAAACTTTTTCATTTGCTATACATAAAGTAAGGATGCGTCGCATAGGGTCAGCGGCATAAATGTATCGATTTCTAATATTTTGAGACGAGCCAAAAATTCATCGATTATACATTTTAATACTACATTGATTACAGAATCTTTTGGTGCCATGCAGACACCAGCGTACAAATTTTTTAATGCGATAAACATAAAATAAGGATGCGTCGCACAGGGTCCGCGTAAAAAAAAATCAAGTTCTAATATTTTAAGACGAGCCAAAAATTCATCGATTATACATTTTAATTGTACATTTATTACAGAATCATTTGGTACCAAACAGACACCAGCGTACAAATTTTTTAACTTGATATTCATAAAATAAGGTTGCGTCGCATAGGGTCAGCGGCATAAATGTATCGATTTCTAATATTTAAAGACTAGCCAAAAATTCATCGATTATACATTTTAATAGTACATTGATTACAGAATCTTTTGGTACCATGCAGACACCAGCGTACAAATTTTTTAATTCGATAAACATAAAATAAGGATGCGTCGCACAGGGTCCTCGTCAAAATAGTATCGATTTCTAATATTTTAAGACGAGCCAAAAATTCATCGATTATACATTTTAATAGTACATTGATTACAGAATCTTTTGGTTCCATGCAGACACCAGCGTACAAATTTTTTAATACGATAAACATAAAATAAGGATGCGTCGCATAGGGTCCGCGTCAAAAAAGTATCAATTTCTAATATTTTAAGACGAGCCAAAAATTCATCGATTATACATTTTAATAGTACATTGATTACAGAATCTTTTGGTGCCATGCAGACACCAGCGTACAAATTTTTTAATACGATAAACATAAAATAAGGATGCGTCGCACAGGGTCCGCGTAAAAAAAAATCAAGTTCTAATATTTTAAGACGAGCCAAAAATTCATCGATTATACATTTTAATTGTACATTTATTACAGAATCATTTGGTACCAAACAGACACCAGCGTACAAATTTTTTAACTTGATATACATATAATAAGGTTGCGTCGCACGGGGTTAGCGGTAAAAAAGTATTGATTTCTAATATTTTAAGACGAGCCAAAAATTCATCGATTATACATTTTAATAGTACATTGATTACAGAATCTTTTGGTACCAAGCAGACAACAGCGTACAAACTTTTTCATTTGCTATACATAAATTAAGGATGCGTCGCATAGGGTCAGCGGTAAAAAATTATCGATTTCTAATATTTTGAGACGAGCCAAAAATTCATCGATTATACATTTTAATACTACATTGATTACAGAATCTTTTGGTGCCATGCAGACACCAGCGTACAAATTTTTTAATACGATAAACATAAAATAAGGATGCGTCGCACAGGGTCCGCGTAAAAAAAAATCAAGTTCTAATATTTTAAGACGAGCCAAAAATTCATCGATTATACATTTTAATTGTACATTTATTACAGAATCATTTGGTACCAAACAGACACCAGCGTACAAATTTTTTAACTTGATATTCATAAAATAAGGTTGCGTCGCATAGGGTCAGCGGCATAAATGTATCGATTTCTAATATTTAAAGACGAGCCAAAAATTCATCGATTATACATTTTAATAGTACATTGATTACAGAATCTTTTGGTACCAAGCAGACAACAGCGTACAAACTTTTTCATTTGCTATACATAAAGTAAGGATGCGTCGCATAGGGTCAGCGGCATAAATGTATCGATTTCTAATATTTTGAGACGAGCCAAAAATTCATCGATTATACATTTTAATACTACATTGATTACAGAATCTTTTGGTGCCATGCAGACACCAGCGTACAAATTTTTTAATACGATAAACATAAAATAAGGATGCGTCGCACAGGGTCCGCGTAAAAAAAAATCAAGTTCTAATATTTTAAGACGAGCCAAAAATTCATCGATTATACATTTTAATTGTACATTTATTACAGAATCATTTGGTACCAAACAGACACCAGCGTACAAATTTTTTAACTTGATATTCATAAAATAAGGTTGCGTCGCATAGGGTCAGCGGCATAAATGTATCGATTTCTAATATTTAAAGACGAGCCAAAAATTCATCGATTATACATTTTAATAGTACATTTATTACAGAATCATTTGGTACCAAGCAGACAACAGCGTACAAACTTTTTCATTTGCTATACATAAATTAAGGATGCGTCGCAATGGGTCAGCGGTAAAAAAGTATCGATTTCTAATATTTTGAGACGAGCCAAAAATTCATCGATTATACATTTTAATAGTACATTGATTACAGAATCTTTTGGTACCATGCAGACACCATCGTACAAATTTCTTAATACGATAAACATAAAATAAGGATGCGTCGCACAGGGTCCGCGTAAAAAAAAATCAAGTTCTAATATTTTAAGACGAGCCAAAAATTCATCGATTATACATTTTAATTGTACATTTATTACAGAATCATTTGGTACCAAACAGACACCAGCGTACAAATTTTTTAACTTGATATTCATAAAATAAGGTTGCGTCGCATAGGGTCAGCGGCATAAGTGTATCGATTTCTAATATTTAAAGACGAGCCAAAAATTCATCGATTATACATTTTAATAGTACATTGATTACAGAATCTTTTGGTACCAAGCAGACAACAGCGTACAAACTTTTTCATTTGCTATACATAAAGTAAGGATGCGTCGCATAGGGTCAGCGGCATAAATGTATCGATTTCTAATATTTTGAGACGAGCCAAAAATTCATCGATTATACATTTTAATACTACATTGATTACAGAATCTTTTGGTGCCATGCAGACACCAGCGTACAAATTTTTTAATACGATAAACATAAAATAAGGATGCGTCGCACAGGGTCCGCGTAAAAAAAAATCAAGTTCTAATATTTTAAGACGAGCCAAAAATTCATCGATTATACATTTTAATTGTACATTTATTACAGAATCATTTGGTACCAAACAGACACCAGCGTACAAATTTTTTAACTTGATATTCATAAAATAAGGTTGCGTCGCATAGGGTCAGCGGCATAAATGTATCGATTTCTAATATTTAAAGACGAGCCAAAAATTCATCGATTATACATTTTAATAGTACATTGATTACAGAATCTTTTGGTACCAAGCAGACAACAGCGTACAAACTTTTTCATTTGCTATACATAAAGTAAGGATGCGTCGCATAGGGTCAGCGGCATAAATGTATCGATTTCTAATATTTTAAGACGAGCCAAAAATTCATCGATTATACATTTTAATAGTACATTGATTACAGAATCTTTTGGTACCATGCAGACACCAGCGTACAAATTTTTTAATTTGATAAACATAAAATATATATGCGTCGCACAGGGTCCGCGTCAAAAAAAATCAAGTTCTAATATTTTAAGACGAGCCAAAAATTCATCGATTATACATTTTAATAGTACATTGATTACAGAATCTTTTGGTACCATGCAGACACCCGCGTACAAATTTTTTAATTTGATAAACATAAAATAAGGATGCGTCGCACAGGGTCCGCGTCAAAAAAAATCAAGTTCTAATATTTTAAGACGAGCCAAAAATTCATCGATTATACATTTTAATAGTACATTGATTACAGAATCTTTTGGTACCAAGCAGACAACAGCGTACAAACTTTTTCATTTGCTATACATAAAGTAAGGATGCGTCGCATAGGGTCAGCGGCATAAATGTATCGATTTCTAATATTTTGAGACGAGCCAAAAATTCATCGATTATACATTTTAATACTACATTGATTACAGAATCTTTTGGTGCCATGCAGACACCAGCGTACAAATTTTTTAATACGATAAACATAAAATAAGGATGCGTCGCACAGGGTCCGCGTAAAAAAAAATCAAGTTCTAATATTTTAAGACGAGCCAAAAATTCATCGATTATACATTTTAATTGTACATTTATTACAGAATCATTTGGTACCAAACAGACACCAGCGTACAAATTTTTTAACTTGATATTCATAAAATACGGTTGCGTCGCATAGGATCAGCGGCATAAATGTATCGATTTCTAATATTTAAAGACTAGCTAAAAATTCATCGATTATACATTTTAATAGTACATTGATTACAGAATCTTTTGGTACCATGCAGACACCAGCGTACAAATTTTTTAATTCGATAAACATAAAATAAGGATGCGTCGCACAGGGTCCTCGTCAAAATAGTATCGATTTCTAATATTTTAAGACGAGCCAAAAATTCATCGATTATACATTTTAATAGTACATTGATTACAGAATCTTTTGGTTCCATGCAGACACCAGCGTACAAATTTTTTAATACGATAAACATAAAATAAGGATGCGTCGCATAGGGTCCGCGTCAAAAAAGTATCAATTTCTAATATTTTAAGACGAGCCAAAAATTCATCGATTATACATTTTAATTGTACATTTATTACAGAATCATTTGGTACCAAACAGACACCAGCGTACAAATTTTTTAACTTGATATACATATAATAATGTTGCGTCGCATGGGGTTAGCGGTAAAAAAGTATTGATTTCTAATATTTTAAGACGAGCCAAAAATTCATCGATTATACATTTTAATAGTACATTGATTACAGAATCTTTTGGTACCAAGCAGACAACAGCGTACAAACTTTTTCATTTGCTATACATAAATTAAGGATGCGTCGCATAGGGTCAGCGGTAAAAAATTATCGATTTCTAATATTTTGAGACGAGCCAAAAATTCATCGATTATACATTTTAATACTACATTGATTACAGAATCTTTTGGTACCATGCAGACACCAGCGTACAAATTTTTTAACTTGATATACATATAATAAGGTTGCGTCGCATGGGGTTAGCGGTAAAAAAGTATTGATTTCTAATATTTTAAGACGAGCCAAAAATTCATCGATTATACATTTTAATAGTACATTGATTACAGAATCTTTTGGTACCAAGCAGACAACAGCGTACAAACTTTTTCATTTGCTATACATAAATTAAGGATGCGTCGCATAGGGTCAGCGGTAAAAAATTATCGATTTCTAATATTTTGAGACGAGCCAAAAATTCATCGATTATACATTTTAATACTACATTGATTACAGAATGTTTTGGTGCCATGCAGACACCAGCGTACAAATTTTTTAATACGATAAACATAAAATAAGGATGCGTCGCACAGGGTCCGCGTAAAAAAAAATCAAGTTCTAATATTTTAAGACGAGCCAAAAATTCATCGATTATACATTTTAATAGTACATTGATTACAGAATCTTTTGGTACCATGCAGACACCAGCGTACAAATTTTTTAATTTGATAAACATAAAATATATATGCGTCGCACAGGGTCCGCGTCAAAAAAAATCAAGTTCTAATATTTTAAGACGAGCCAAAAATTCATCGATTATACATTTTAATAGTACATTGATTACAGAATCTTTTGGTACCAAGCAGACAACAGCGTACAAACTTTTTCATTTGCTATACATAAAGTAAGAATGCGTCGCATAGGGTCAGCGGCATAAATGTATCGATTTCTAATATTTTGAGACGAGCCAAAAATTCATCGATTATACATTTTAATACTACATTGATTACAGAATCTTTTGGTGCCATGCAGACACCAGCGTACAAATTTTTTAATACGATAAACATAAAATAAGGATGCGTCGCACAGGGTCCGCGTAAAAAAAAATCAAGTTCTAATATTTTAAGACGAGCCAAAAATTCATCGATTATACATTTTAATTGTACATTTATTACAGAATCATTTGGTACCAAACAGACACCAGCGTACAAATTTTTTAACTTGATATTCATAAAATAAGGTTGCGTCGCATAGGGTCAGCGGCATAAATGTATCGATTTCTAATATTTAAAGACGAGCCAAAAATTCATCGATTATACATTTTAATAGTACATTTATTACAGAATCATTTGGTACCAAGCAGACAACAGCGTACAAACTTTTTCATTTGCTATACATAAATTAAGGATGCGTCGCAATGGGTCAGTGGTAAAAAAGTATCGATTTCTAATATTTTGAGACGAGCCAAAAATTCATCGATTATACATTTTAATAGTACATTGATTACAGAATCTTTTGGTACCATGCAGACACCATCGTACAAATTTCTTAATACGATAAACATAAAATAAGGATGCGTCGCACAGGGTCCGCGTAAAAAAAAATCAAGTTCTAATATTTTAAGACGAGCCAAAAATTCATCGATTATACATTTTAATTGTACATTTATTACAGAATCATTTGGTACCAAACAGACACCAGCGTACAAATTTTTTAACTTGATATTCATAAAATAAGGTTGCGTCGCATAGGGTCAGCGGCATAAGTGTATCGATTTCTAATATTTAAAGACGAGCCAAAAATTCATCGATTATACATTTTAATAGTACATTGATTACAGAATCTTTTGGTACCAAGCAGACAACAGCGTACAAACTTTTTCATTTGCTATACATAAAATAAGGATGCGTCGCATAGGGTCAGCGACATAAATGTATCGATTTCTAATATTTTGAGACGAGCCAAAAATTCATCGATTATACATTTTAATACTACATTGATTACAGAATCTTTTGGTGCCATGCAGACACCAGCGTACAAATTTTTTAATACGATAAACATAAAATAAGGATGCGTCGCACAGGGTCCGCGTAAAAAAAAATCAAGTTCTAATATTTTAAGACGAGCCAAAAATTCATCGATTATACATTTTAATTGTACATTTATTACAGAATCATTTGGTACCAAACAGACACCAGCGTACAAATTTTTTAACTTGATATTCATAAAATAAGGTTGCGTCGCATAGGGTCAGCGGCATAAATGTATCGATTTCTAATATTTAAAGACGAGCCAAAAATTCATCGATTATACATTTTAATAGTACATTTATTACAGAATCATTTGGTACCAAGCAGACAACAGCGTACAAACTTTTTCATTTGCTATACATAAATTAAGGATGCGTCGCAATGGGTCAGCGGTAAAAAAGTATCGATTTCTAATATTTTGAGACGAGCCAAAAATTCATCGATTATACATTTTAATAGTACATTGATTACAGAATCTTTTGGTACCATGCACACACCATCGTACAAATTTCTTAATACGATAAACATAAAATAAGGATGCGTCGCACAGGGTCCTCGTCAAAATAGTATCGATTTCTAATATTTTAAGACGAGCCAAAAATTCATCGATTATACATTTTAATAGTACATTGATTACAGAATCTTTTGGTACCATGCAGACACCAGCGTACAAATTTTTTAATTTGATAAACATAAAATAAGGATGCGTCGCACAGGGTCCGCGTCAAAAAAAATCAAGTTCTAATTTTTTAAGACGAGCCAAAAATTCATCGATTATACATTTTAATAGTACATTGATTACAGAATCATTTGGTACCAAACAGACACCAGCGTACAAATTTTTTAACTTGATATACATATAATAAGGTTGCGTCGCATGGGGTTAGCGGTAAAAAAGTATTGATTTCTAATATTTTAAGACGAGCCAAAAATTCATCGATTATACATTTTAATAGTACATTGATTACAGAATCTTTTGGTACCAAGCAGACAACAGCGTACAAACTTTTTCATTTGCTATACATAAATTAAGGATGCGTCGCATAGGGTCAGCGGTAAAAAATTATCGATTTCTAATATTTTGAGACGAGCCAAAAATTCATCGATTATACATTTTAATACTACATTGATTACAGAATCTTTTGGTGCCATGCAGACACCAGCGTACAAATTTTTTAATACGATAAACATAAAATAAGGATGCGTCGCACAGGGTCCGCGTAAAAAAAAATCAAGTTCTAATATTTTAAGACGAGCCAAAAATTCATCGATTATACATTTTAATAGTACATTGATTACAGAATCTTTTGGTACCATGCAGACACCAGCGTACAAATTTTTTAATTTGATAAACATAAAATATATATGCGTCGCACAGGGTCCGCGTCAAAAAAAATCAAGTTCTAATATTTTAAGACGAGCCAAAAATTCATCGATTATACATTTTAATAGTACATTGATTACAGAATCATTTGGTACCAAACAGACACCAGCGTACAAATTTTTTAACTTGATATACATATAATAAGGTTGCGTCGCATGGGGTTAGCGGTAAAAAAGTATTGATTTCTAATATTTTAAGACGACCCAAAAATTCATCGATTATACATTTTAATAGTACATTGATTACAGAATCTTTTGGTACCAAGCAGACAACAGCGTACAAACTTTTTCATTTGCTATACATAAATTAAGGATGCGTCACATAGAGTCAGCGGTAAAAAATTATCGATTTCTAATATTTTGAGACGAGCCAAAAATTCATCGATTATACATTTTAATACTACATTGATTACAGAATCTTTTGGTGCCATGCAGACACCAGCGTACAAATTTTTTAATACGATAAACATAAAATAAGGATGCGTCGCACAGGGTCCGCGTAAAAAAAAATCAAGTTCTAATATTTTAAGACGAGCCAAAAATTCATCGATTATACATTTTAATTGTACATTTATTACAGAATCATTTGGTACCAAACAGACACCAGCGTACAAATTTTTTAACTTGATATTCATAAAATAAGGTTGCGTCGCATAGGGTCAGCGGCATAAATGTATCGATTTCTAATATTTAAAGACGAGCCAAAAATTCATCGATTATACATTTTAATACTACATTGATTACAGAATCTTTTGGTACCATGCAGACACCAGCGTACAAATTTTTTAATTTGATAAACATAAAATAAGGATGCGTCGCACAGGGTCCGCGTCAAAAAAAATCAAGTTCTAATATTTTAAGACGAGCCAAAAATTCATCGATTATACATTTTAATAGTACATTGATTACAGAATCATTTGGTACCAAACAGACACCAGCGTACAAATTTTTTAACTTGATATACATATAATAAGGTTGCGTCGCATGGGGTTAGCGGTAAAAAAGTATTGATTTCTAATATTTTAAGACGAGCCAAAAATTCATCGATTATACATTTTAATAGTACATTGATTACAGAATCTTTTGGTACCAAGCAGACAACAGCGTACAAACTTTTTCATTTGCTATACATAAATTAAGGATGCGTCGCATAGGGTCAGCGGTAAAAAAGTATCGATTTCTAATATTTTGAGACGAGCCAAAAATTCATCGATTATACATTTTAATACTACATTGATTACAGAATCTTTTGGTGCCATGCAGACACCAGCGTACAAATTTTTTAATACGATAAACATATAATAAGTATGCGTCGCACAGGGTCCGCGTCAAAAAAGTATCAATTTCTAATATTTTATGAAGAGCCAAAAATTAATCGATTATACATTTTAATAGTACATTGATTACAGAATCTTTTGGTACCAAGCAGACACCAGCGTACAAACATTTTCATTTGCTATACATAAATTAAGGATGCGTCGCATAGGGTCAGCGGCATAAATGTATCGATTTCTAATATTTAAAGACGAGCCAAAAATTCATCGATTATACATTTTAATAGTACATTGATTACACAATTATTTGGTACCAAGCAGACACCAGCGTACAAATTTTTTAACTTGATATTCATAAAATAAGGTTGCATCGCATAGGGTCAGCGGTAAAAAAGGATCGATTTCTAATATTTAAAGACGAGCCAAAAATTCATCGATTATACATTTTAATAGTACATTGATTACAGAATCTTTTGGTACCAAGCAGACAACAGCGTACAAACATTTTCATTTGCTATACATAAATTAAGGATGCGTCGCATAGGATCAGCGGCATAAATGTATCGATTTCTAATATTTAAAGACGAGCCAAAAAATCATCGATTATACATTTTAATAGTACATTGATTACAGAATTATTTGGTTCCAAGCAGACACCAGCGTACAAAATTTTTAACTTGATATACATAAAATAAGGTTGCGTCGCATAGGGTCCGCGGTAAAAAAGTATCGATTTCTAATATTTTAAGACGAGCCAAAAATTCATCGATTATACATTTTAATTGTACATTTATTACAGAATCATTTGGTACCAAACAGACACTAGCGTACAAATTTTTTAACTTGATATTCATAAAATAAGGTTGCGTCGCACAGGGTCCGCGTCAAAAAAGTATCGATTTCTAATATTTTAAGACGAGTCAAAAATTCATCGATTATACATTTTAATAGCACATTGATTACAGAATCTTTTGGTACCAAGCAGACAACAGCGTACAAACTTTTTCATTTGCTATACATAAATTAAGGATGCGTCGCATAGGGTCAGCGGTAAAAAAGTATCGATTTCTAATATTTTGAGACGAGCCAAAAATTCATCGATTATACATTTTAATACTACATTGATTACAGAATCTTTTGGTACCATGCAGACACCAGCGTACAAATTTTTTAATACGATAAACATAAAATAAGGATGCGTCGCACAGGGTCCGCGTCAAAAAAAATCAAGTTCTAATATTTTAAGACGAGCCAAAAATTCATCGATTATACATTTTAATAGTACATTGATTACAGAATCATTTGGTACCAAACAGACACCAGCGTACAAATTTTTTAACTTGATATACATATAATAAGGTTGCGTCGCATAGGGTCAGCGACATAAATGTATCGATTTCTAATATTTAAAGACGAGCCAAAAATTCATCGATTATACATTTTAATAGTACATTGATTACAGAATCTTTTGGTACCAAGCAGACAACAGCGTACAAACTTTTTCATTTGCTATACATAAAGTAAGGATGCGTCGCATAGGGTCAGCGGCATAAATGTATCGATTTCTAATATTTTGAGACGAGCCAAAAATTCATCGATTATACATTTTAATACTACATTGATTACAGAATCTTTTGGTGCCATGCAGACACCAGCGTACAAATTTTTTAATACGATAAACATAAAATAAGGATGCGTCGCACAGGGTCCGCGTAAAAAAAAATCAAGTTCTAATATTTTAAGACGAGCCAAAAATTCATCGATTATACATTTTAATTGTACATTTATTACAGAATCATTTGGTACCAAACAGACACCAGCGTACAAATTTTTTAACTTGATATTCATAAAATAAGGTTGCGTCGCATAGGGTCAGCGGCATAAATGTATCGATTTCTAATATTTAAAGACTAGCCAAAAATTCATCGATTATACATTTTAATAGTACATTGATTACAGAATCTTTTGGTACCATGCAGACACCAGCGTACAAATTTTTTAATTCGATAAACATAAAATAAGGATGCGTCGCACAGGGTCCTCGTCAAAATAGTATCGATTTCTAATATTTTAAGACGAGCCAAAAATTCATCGATTATACATTTTAATAGTACATTGATTACAGAATCTTTTGGTTCCATGCAGACACCAGCGTACAAATTTTTTAATACGATAAACATAAAATAAGGATGCGTCGCATAGGGTCCGCGTCAAAAAAGTATCAATTTCTAATATTTTAAGACGAGCCAAAAATTCATCGATTATACATTTTAATAGTACATTGATTACAGAATCTTTTGGTGCCATGCAGACACCAGCGTACAAATTTTTTAATACGATAAACATAAAATAAGGATGCGTCGCACAGGGTCCGCGTAAAAAAAAATCAAGTTCTAATATTTTAAGACGAGCCAAAAATTCATCGATTATACATTTTAATAGTACATTGATTACAGAATTATTTGGTACCAAACAGACACCAGCGTACAAATTTTTTAACTTGATATACATATAATAAGGTTGCGTCGCATGGGGTTAGCGGTAAAAAAGTTTTGATTTCTAATATTTTAAGACGAGCCAAAAATTCATCGATTATACATTTTAATAGTACATTGATTACAGAATCTTTTGGTACCAAGCAGACAACAGCGTACAAACTTTTTCATTTGCTATACATAAAGTAAGGATGCGTCGCATAGGGTCAGCGGCATAAATGTATCGATTTCTAATATTTTAAGACGAGCCAAAAATTCATCGATTATACATTTTAATAGTACATTGATTACAGAATCTTTTGGTACCATGCAGACACCAGCGTACAAATTTTTTAATTTGATAAACATAAAATATATATGCGTCGCACAGGGTCCGCGTCAAAAAAAATCAAGTTCTAATATTTTAAGACGAGCCAAAAATTCATCGATTATACATTTTAATAGTACATTGATTACAGAATCTTTTGGTACCATGCAGACACCAGCGTACAAATTTTTTAATTTGATAAACATAAAATAAGGATGCGTCGCACAGGGTCCGCGTCAAAAAAAATCAAGTTCTAATATTTTAAGACGAGCCAAAAATTCATCGATTATACATTTTAATAGTACATTGATTACAGAATCTTTTGGTACCAAGCAGACAACAGCGTACAAACTTTTTCATTTGCTATACATAAAGTAAGGATGCGTCGCATAGGGTCAGCGGCATAAATGTATCGATTTCTAATATTTTGAGACGAGCCAAAAATTCATCGATTATACATTTTAATACTACATTGATTACAGAATCTTTTGGTGCCATGCAGACACCAGCGTACAAATTTTTTAATACGATAAACATAAAATAAGGATGCGTCGCACAGGGTCCGCGTAAAAAAAAATCAAGTTCTAATATTTTAAGACGAGCCAAAAATTCATCGATTATACATTTTAATTGTACATTTATTACAGAATCATTTGGTACCAAACAGACACCAGCGTACAAATTTTTTAACTTGATATTCATAAAATAAGGTTGCGTCGCATAGGGTCAGCGGCATAAATGTATCGATTTCTAACATTTAAAGACTAGCTAAAAATTCATCGATTATACATTTTAATAGTACATTGATTACAGAATCTTTTGGTACCATGCAGACACCAGCGTACAAATTTTTTAATTCGATAAACATAAAATAAGGATGCGTCGCACAGGGTCCTCGTCAAAATAGTATCGATTTCTAATATTTTAAGACGAGCCAAAAATTCATCGATTATACATTTTAATAGTACATTGATTACAGAATCTTTTGGTTCCATGCAGACACCAGCGTACAAATTTTTTAATACGATAAACATAAAATAAGGATGCGTCGCATAGGGTCCGCGTCAAAAAAGTATCAATTTCTAATATTTTAAGACGAGCCAAAAATTCATCGATTATACATTTTAATAGTACATTGATTACAGAATCTTTTGGTGCCATGCAGACACCAGCGTACAAATTTTTTAATACGATAAACATAAAATAAGGATGCGTCGCACAGGGTCCGCGTAAAAAAAAATCAAGTTCTAATATTTTAAGACGAGCCAAAAATTCATCGATTATACATTTTAATAGTACATTGATTACAGAATTATTTGGTACCAAACAGACACCAGCGTACAAATTTTTTAACTTGATATACATATAATAAGGTTGCGTCGCATGGGGTTAGCGGTAAAAAAGTTTTGATTTCTAATATTTTAAGACGAGCCAAAAATTCATCGATTATACATTTTAATAGTACATTGATTACAGAATCTTTTGGTACCAAGCAGACAACAGCGTACAAACTTTTTCATTTGCTATACATAAAGTAAGGATGCGTCGCATAGGGTCAGCGGCATAAATGTATCGATTTCTAATATTTTAAGACGAGCCAAAAATTCATCGATTATACATTTTAATAGTACATTGATTACAGAATCTTTTGGTACCATGCAGACACCAGCGTACAAATTTTTTAATTTGATAAACATAAAATATATATGCGTCGCACAGGGTCCGCGTCAAAAAAAATCAAGTTCTAATATTTTAAGACGAGCCAAAAATTCATCGATTATACATTTTAATAGTACATTGATTACAGAATCTTTTGGTACCATGCAGACACCAGCGTACAAATTTTTTAATTTGATAAACATAAAATAAGGATGCGTCGCACAGGGTCCGCGTCAAAAAAAATCAAGTTCTAATATTTTAAGACGAGCCAAAAATTCATCGATTATACATTTTAATAGTACATTGATTACAGAATCTTTTGGTACCAAGCAGACAACAGCGTACAAACTTTTTCATTTGCTATACATAAAGTAAGGATGCGTCGCATAGGGTCAGCGGCATAAATGTATCGATTTCTAATATTTTGAGACGAGCCAAAAATTCATCGATTATACATTTTAATACTACATTGATTACAGAATCTTTTGGTGCCATGCAGACACCAGCGTACAAATTTTTTAATACGATAAACATAAAATAAGGATGCGTCGCACAGGGTCCGCGTAAAAAAAAATCAAGTTCTAATATTTTAAGACGAGCCAAAAATTCATCGATTATACATTTTAATTGTACATTTATTACAGAATCATTTGGTACCAAACAGACACCAGCGTACAAATTTTTTAACTTGATATTCATAAAATAAGGTTGCGTCGCATAGGGTCAGCGGCATAAATGTATCGATTTCTAATATTTAAAGACTAGCCAAAAATTCATCGATTATACATTTTAATAGTACATTGATTACAGAATCTTTTGGTACCATGCAGACACCAGCGTACAAATTTTTTAATTCGATAAACATAAAATAAGGATGCGTCGCACAGGGTCCTCGTCAAAATAGTATCGATTTCTAATATTTTAAGACGAGCCAAAAATTCATCGATTATACATTTTAATAGTACATTGATTACAGAATCTTTTGGTTCCATGCAGACACCAGCGTACAAATTTTTTAATACGATAAACATAAAATAAGGATGCGTCGCATAGGGTCCGCGTCAAAAAAGTATCAATTTCTAATATTTTAAGACGAGCCAAAAATTCATCGATTATACATTTTAATAGTACATTGATTACAGAATCTTTTGGTGCCATGCAGACACCAGCGTACAAATTTTTTAATACGATAAACATAAAATAAGGATGCGTCGCACAGGGTCCGCGTAAAAAAAAATCAAGTTCTAATATTTTAAGACGAGCCAAAAATTCATCGATTATACATTTTAATTGTACATTTATTACAGAATCATTTGGTACCAAACAGACACCAGCGTACAAATTTTTTAACTTGATATACATATAATAAGGTTGCGTCGCATGGGGTTAGCGGTAAAAAAGTATTGATTTCTAATATTTTAAGACGAGCCAAAAATTCATCGATTATACATTTTAATAGTACATTGATTACAGAATCTTTTGGTACCAAGCAGACAACAGCGTACAAACTTTTTCATTTGCTATACATAAATTAAGGATGCGTCGCATAGGGTCAGCGGTAAAAAATTATCGATTTCTAATATTTTGAGACGAGCCAAAAATTCATCGATTATACATTTTAATACTACATTGATTACAGAATCTTTTGGTGCCATGCAGACACCAGCGTACAAATTTTTTAATACGATAAACATAAAATAAGGATGCGTCGCACAGGGTCCGCGTAAAAAAAAATCAAGTTCTAATATTTTAAGACGAGCCAAAAATTCATCGATTATACATTTTAATTGTACATTTATTACAGAATCATTTGGTACCAAACAGACACCAGCGTACAAATTTTTTAACTTGATATTCATAAAATAAGGTTGCGTCGCATAGGGTCAGCGGCATAAATGTATCGATTTCTAATATTTAAAGACGAGCCAAAAATTCATCGATTATACATTTTAATAGTACATTGATTACAGAATCTTTTGGTACCAAGCAGACAACAGCGTACAAACTTTTTCATTTGCTATACATAAAGTAAGGATGCGTCGCATAGGGTCAGCGGCATAAATGTATCGATTTCTAATATTTTGAGACGAGCCAAAAATTCATCGATTATACATTTTAATACTACATTGATTACAGAATCTTTTGGTGCCATGCAGACACCAGCGTACAAATTTTTTAATACGATAAACATAAAATAAGGATGCGTCGCACAGGGTCCGCGTAAAAAAAAATCAAGTTCTAATATTTTAAGACGAGCCAAAAATTCATCGATTATACATTTTAATTGTACATTTATTACAGAATCATTTGGTACCAAACAGACACCAGCGTACAAATTTTTTAACTTGATATTCATAAAATAAGGTTGCGTCGCATAGGGTCAGCGGCATAAATGTATCGATTTCTAATATTTAAAGACGAGCCAAAAATTCATCGATTATACATTTTAATAGTACATTTATTACAGAATCATTTGGTACCAAGCAGACAACAGCGTACAAACTTTTTCATTTGCTATACATAAATTAAGGATGCGTCGCAATGGGTCAGCGGTAAAAAAGTATCGATTTCTAATATTTTGAGACGAGCCAAAAATTCATCGATTATACATTTTAATAGTACATTGATTACAGAATCTTTTGGTACCATGCAGACACCATCGTACAAATTTCTTAATACGATAAACATAAAATAAGGATGCGTCGCACAGGGTCCGCGTAAAAAAAAATCAAGTTCTAATATTTTAAGACGAGCCAAAAATTCATCGATTATACATTTTAATTGTACATTTATTACAGAATCATTTGGTACCAAACAGACACCAGCGTACAAATTTTTTAACTTGATATTCATAAAATAAGGTTGCGTCGCATAGGGTCAGCGGCATAAGTGTATCGATTTCTAATATTTAAAGACGAGCCAAAAATTCATCGATTATACATTTTAATAGTACATTGATTACAGAATCTTTTGGTACCAAGCAGACAACAGCGTACAAACTTTTTCATTTGCTATACATAAAGTAAGGATGCGTCGCATAGGGTCAGCGGCATAAATGTATCGATTTCTAATATTTTGAGACGAGCCAAAAATTCATCGATTATACATTTTAATACTACATTGATTACAGAATCTTTTGGTGCCATGCAGACACCAGCGTACAAATTTTTTAATACGATAAACATAAAATAAGGATGCGTCGCACAGGGTCCGCGTAAAAAAAAATCAAGTTCTAATATTTTAAGACGAGCCAAAAATTCATCGATTATACATTTTAATTGTACATTTATTACAGAATCATTTGGTACCAAACAGACACCAGCGTACAAATTTTTTAACTTGATATTCATAAAATAAGGTTGCGTCGCATAGGGTCAGCGGCATAAATGTATCGATTTCTAATATTTAAAGACGAGCCAAAAATTCATCGATTATACATTTTAATAGTACATTGATTACAGAATCTTTTGGTACCAAGCAGACAACAGCGTACAAACTTTTTCATTTGCTATACATAAAGTAAGGATGCGTCGCATAGGGTCAGCGGCATAAATGTATCGATTTCTAATATTTTAAGACGAGCCAAAAATTCATCGATTATACATTTTAATAGTACATTGATTACAGAATCTTTTGGTACCATGCAGACACCAGCGTACAAATTTTTTAATTTGATAAACATAAAATATATATGCGTCGCACAGGGTCCGCGTCAAAAAAAATCAAGTTCTAATATTTTAAGACGAGCCAAAAATTCATCGATTATACATTTTAATAGTACATTGATTACAGAATCTTTTGGTACCATGCAGACACCAGCGTACAAATTTTTTAATTTGATAAACATAAAATAAGGATGCGTCGCACAGGGTCCGCGTCAAAAAAAATCAAGTTCTAATATTTTAAGACGAGCCAAAAATTCATCGATTATACATTTTAATAGTACATTGATTACAGAATCTTTTGGTACCAAACAGACACCAGCGTACAAATTTTTTAACTTGATATTCATAAAATAAGGTTGCGTCGCATAGGGTCAGCGGCATAAATGTATCGATTTCTAATATTTAAAGACGAGCCAAAAATTCATCGATTATACATTTTAATAGTACATTTATTACAGAATCATTTGGTACCAAGCAGACAACAGCGTACAAACTTTTTCATTTGCTATACATAAATTAAGGATGCGTCGCAATGGGTCAGCGGTAAAAAAGTATCGATTTCTAATATTTTGAGACGAGCCAAAAATTCATCGATTATACATTTTAATAGTACATTGATTACAGAATCTTTTGGTACCATGCAGACACCATCGTACAAATTTCTTAATACGATAAACATAAAATAAGGATGCGTCGCACAGGGTCCGCGTAAAAAAAAATCAAGTTCTAATATTTTAAGACGAGCCAAAAATTCATCGATTATACATTTTAATTGTACATTTATTACAGAATCATTTGGTACCAAACAGACACCAGCGTACAAATTTTTTAACTTGATATTCATAAAATAAGGTTGCGTCGCATAGGGTCAGCGGCATAAGTGTATCGATTTCTAATATTTAAAGACGAGCCAAAAATTCATCGATTATACATTTTAATAGTACATTGATTACAGAATCTTTTGGTACCAAGCAGACAACAGCGTACAAACTTTTTCATTTGCTATACATAAAGTAAGGATGCGTCGCATAGGGTCAGCGGCATAAATGTATCGATTTCTAATATTTTGAGACGAGCCAAAAATTCATCGATTATACATTTTAATACTACATTGATTACAGAATCTTTTGGTGCCATGCAGACACCAGCGTACAAATTTTTTAATACGATAAACATAAAATAAGGATGCGTCGCACAGGGTCCGCGTAAAAAAAAATCAAGTTCTAATATTTTAAGACGAGCCAAAAATTCATCGATTATACATTTTAATTGTACATTTATTACAGAATCATTTGGTACCAAACAGACACCAGCGTACAAATTTTTTAACTTGATATTCATAAAATAAGGTTGCGTCGCATAGGGTCAGCGGCATAAATGTATCGATTTCTAATATTTAAAGACGAGCCAAAAATTCATCGATTATACATTTTAATAGTACATTGATTACAGAATCTTTTGGTACCAAGCAGACAACAGCGTACAAACTTTTTCATTTGCTATACATAAAGTAAGGATGCGTCGCATAGGGTCAGCGGCATAAATGTATCGATTTCTAATATTTTAAGACGAGCCAAAAATTCATCGATTATACATTTTAATAGTACATTGATTACAGAATCTTTTGGTACCATGCAGACACCAGCGTACAAATTTTTTAATTTGATAAACATAAAATATATATGCGTCGCACAGGGTCCGCGTCAAAAAAAATCAAGTTCTAATATTTTAAGACGAGCCAAAAATTCATCGATTATACATTTTAATAGTACATTGATTACAGAATCTTTTGGTACCATGCAGACACCAGCGTACAAATTTTTTAATTTGATAAACATAAAATAAGGATGCGTCGCACAGGGTCCGCGTCAAAAAAAATCAAGTTCTAATATTTTAAGACGAGCCAAAAATTCATCGATTATACATTTTAATAGTACATTGATTACAGAATCTTTTGGTACCAAGCAGACAACAGCGTACAAACTTTTTCATTTGCTATACATAAAGTAAGGATGCGTCGCATAGGGTCAGCGGCATAAATGTATCGATTTCTAATATTTTGAGACGAGCCAAAAATTCATCGATTATACATTTTAATACTACATTGATTACAGAATCTTTTGGTGCCATGCAGACACCAGCGTACAAATTTTTTAATACGATAAACATAAAATAAGGATGCGTCGCACAGGGTCCGCGTAAAAAAAAATCAAGTTCTAATATTTTAAGACGAGCCAAAAATTCATCGATTATACATTTTAATTGTACATTTATTACAGAATCATTTGGTACCAAACAGACACCAGCGTACAAATTTTTTAACTTGATATTCATAAAATAAGGTTGCGTCGCATAGGATCAGCGGCATAAATGTATCGATTTCTAATATTTAAAGACTAGCTAAAAATTCATCGATTATACATTTTAATAGTACATTGATTACAGAATCTTTTGGTACCATGCAGACACCAGCGTACAAATTTTTTAATTCGATAAACATAAAATAAGGATGCGTCGCACAGGGTCCTCGTCAAAATAGTATCGATTTCTAATATTTTAAGACGAGCCAAAAATTCATCGATTATACATTTTAATAGTACATTGATTACAGAATCTTTTGGTTCCATGCAGACACCAGCGTACAAATTTTTTAATACGATAAACATAAAATAAGGATGCGTCGCATAGGGTCCGCGTCAAAAAAGTATCAATTTCTAATATTTTAAGACGAGCCAAAAATTCATCGATTATACATTTTAATAGTACATTGATTACAGAATCTTTTGGTGCCATGCAGACACCAGCGTACAAATTTTTTAATACGATAAACATAAAATAAGGATGCGTCGCACAGGGTCCGCGTAAAAAAAAATCAAGTTCTAATATTTTAAGACGTGCCAAAAATTCATCGATTATACATTTTAATTGTACATTTATTACAGAATCATTTGGTACCAAACAGACACCAGCGTACAAATTTTTTAACTTGATATACATATAATAAGGTTGCGTCGCATGGGGTTAGCGGTAAAAAAGTATTGATTTCTAATATTTTAAGACGAGCCAAAAATTCATCGATTATACATTTTAATAGTACATTGATTACAGAATCTTTTGGTACCAAGCAGACAACAGCGTACAAACTTTTTCATTTGCTATACATAAATTAAGGATGCGTCGCATAGGGTCAGCGGTAAAAAATTATCGATTTCTAATATTTTGAGACGAGCCAAAAATTCATCGATTATACATTTTAATACTACATTGATTACAGAATCTTTTGGTGCCATGCAGACACCAGCGTACAAATTTTTTAATACGATAAACATAAAATAAGGATGCGTCGCACAGGGTCCGCGTAAAAAAAAATCAAGTTCTAATATTTTAAGACGAGCCAAAAATTCATCGATTATACATTTTAATTGTACATTTATTACAGAATCATTTGGTACCAAACAGACACCAGCGTACAAATTTTTTAACTTGATATTCATAAAATAAGGTTGCGTCGCATAGGGTCAGCGGCATAAATGTATCGATTTCTAATATTTAAAGACGAGCCAAAAATTCATCGATTATACATTTTAATAGTACATTGATTACAGAATCTTTTGGTACCATGCAGACACCAGCGTACAAATTTTTTAACTTGATATACATATAATAAGGTTGCGTCGCATGGGGTTAGCGGTAAAAAAGTATTGATTTCTAATATTTTAAGACGAGCCAAAAATTCATCGATTATACATTTTAATAGTACATTGATTACAGAATCTTTTGGTACCAAGCAGACAACAGCGTACAAACTTTTTCATTTGCTATACATAAATTAAGGATGCGTCGCATAGGGTCAGCGGTAAAAAATTATCGATTTCTAATATTTTGAGACGAGCCAAAAATTCTTCGATTATACATTTTAATACTACATTGATTACAGAATGTTTTGGTGCCATGCAGACACCAGCGTACAAATTTTTTAATACGATAAACATAAAATAAGGATGCGTCGCACAGGGTCCGCGTAAAAAAAAATCAAGTTCTAATATTTTAAGACGAGCCAAAAATTCATCGATTATACATTTTAATAGTACATTGATTACAGAATCTTTTGGTACCATGCAGACACCAGCGTACAAATTTTTTAATTTGATAAACATAAAATATATATGCGTCGCACAGGGTCCGCGTCAAAAAAAATCAAGTTCTAATATTTTAAGACGAGCCAAAAATTCATCGATTATACATTTTAATAGTACATTGATTACAGAATCTTTTGGTACCAAGCAGACAACAGCGTACAAACTTTTTCATTTGCTATACATAAAGTAAGGATGCGTCGCATAGGGTCAGCGGCATAAATGTATCGATTTCTAATATTTTGAGACGAGCCAAAAATTCATCGATTATACATTTTAATACTACATTGATTACAGAATCTTTTGGTGCCATGCAGACACCAGCGTACAAATTTTTTAATACGATAAACATAAAATAAGGATGCGTCGCACAGGGTCCGCGTAAAAAAAAATCAAGTTCTAATATTTTAAGACGAGCCAAAAATTCATCGATTATACATTTTAATTGTACATTTATTACAGAATCATTTGGTACCAAACAGACACCAGCGTACAAATTTTTTAACTTGATATTCATAAAATAAGGTTGCGTCGCATAGGGTCAGCGGCATAAGTGTATCGATTTCTAATATTTAAAGACGAGCCAAAAATTCATCGATTATACATTTTAATAGTACATTGATTACAGAATCTTTTGGTACCAAGCAGACAACAGCGTACAAACTTTTTCATTTGCTATACATAAAATAAGGATGCGTCGCATAGGGTCAGCGGCATAAATGTATCGATTTCTAATATTTTGAGACGAGCCAAAAATTCATCGATTATACATTTTAATACTACATTGATTACAGAATCTTTTGGTGCCATGCAGACACCAGCGTACAAATTTTTTAATACGATAAACATAAAGTAAGGATGCGTCGCACAGGGTCCGCGTAAAAAAAAATCAAGTTCTAATATTTTAAGACGAGCCAAAAATTCATCGATTATACATTTTAATTGTACATTTATTACAGAATCATTTGGTACCAAACAGACACCAGCGTACAAATTTTTTAACTTGATATTCATAAAATAAGGTTGCGTCGCATAGGGTCAGCGGCATAAATGTATCGATTTCTAATATTTAAAGACGAGCCAAAAATTCATCGATTATACATTTTAATAGTACATTTATTACAGAATCATTTGGTACCAAGCAGACAACAGCGTACAAACTTTTTCATTTGCTATACATAAATTAAGGATGCGTCGCAATGGGTCAGCGGTAAAAAAGTATCGATTTCTAATATTTTGAGACGAGCCAAAAATTCATCGATTATACATTTTAATAGTACATTGATTACAGAATCTTTTGGTACCATGCACACACCATCGTACAAATTTCTTAATACGATAAACATAAAATAAGGATGCGTCGCACAGGGTCCTCGTCAAAATAGTATCGATTTCTAATATTTTAAGACGAGCCAAAAATTCATCGATTATACATTTTAATAGTACATTGATTACAGAATCTTTTGGTACCATGCAGACACCAGCGTACAAATTTTTTAATTTGATAAACATAAAATAAGGATGCGTCGCACAGGGTCCGCGTCAAAAAAAATCAAGTTCTAATTTTTTAAGACGAGCCAAAAATTCATCGATTATACATTTTAATAGTACATTGATTACAGAATCATTTGGTACCAAACAGACACCAGCGTACAAATTTTTTAACTTGATATACATATAATAAGGTTGCGTCGCATGGGGTTAGCGGTAAAAAAGTATTGATTTCTAATATTTTAAGACGAGCCAAAAATTCATCGATTATACATTTTAATAGTACATTGATTACAGAATCTTTTGGTACCAAGCAGACAACAGCGTACAAACTTTTTCATTTGCTATACATAAATTAAGGATGCGTCGCATAGGGTCAGCGGTAAAAAATTATCGATTTCTAATATTTTGAGACGAGCCAAAAATTCATCGATTATACATTTTAATACTACATTGATTACAGAATCTTTTGGTGCCATGCAGACACCAGCGTACAAATTTTTTAATACGATAAACATAAAATAAGGATGCGTCGCACAGGGTCCGCGTAAAAAAAAATCAAGTTCTAATATTTTAAGACGAGCCAAAAATTCATCGATTATACATTTTAATAGTACATTGATTACAGAATCTTTTGGTACCATGCAGACACCAGCGTACAAATTTTTTAATTTGATAAACATAAAATATATATGCGTCGCACAGGGTCCGCGTCAAAAAAAATCAAGTTCTAATATTTTAAGACGAGCCAAAAATTCATCGATTATACATTTTAATAGTACATTGATTACAGAATCATTTGGTACCAAACAGACACCAGCGTACAAATTTTTTAACTTGATATACATATAATAAGGTTGCGTCGCATGGGGTTAGCGGTAAAAAAGTATTGATTTCTAATATTTTAAGACGAGCCAAAAATTCATCGATTATACATTTTAATAGTACATTGATTACAGAATCTTTTGGTACCAAGCAGACAACAGCGTACAAACTTTTTCATTTGCTATACATAAATTAAGGATGCGTCGCATAGAGTCAGCGGTAAAAAATTATCGATTTCTAATATTTTGAGACGAGCCAAAAATTCATCGATTATACATTTTAATACTACATTGATTACAGAATCTTTTGGTGCCATGCAGACACCAGCGTACAAATTTTTTAATACGATAAACATAAAATAAGGATGCGTCGCACAGGGTCCGCGTAAAAAAAAATCAAGTTCTAATATTTTAAGACGAGCCAAAAATTCATCGATTATACATTTTAATTGTACATTTATTACAGAATCATTTGGTACCAAACAGACACCAGCGTACAAATTTTTTAACTTGATATTCATAAAATAAGGTTGCGTCGCATAGGGTCAGCGGCATAAATGTATCGATTTCTAATATTTAAAGACGAGCCAAAAATTCATCGATTATACATTTTAATAGTACATTGATTACAGAATCTTTTGGTACCAAGCAGACAACAGCGTACAAACTTTTTCATTTGCTATACATAAAGTAAGGATGCGTCGCATAGGGTCAGCGGCATAAATGTATCGATTTCTAATATTTTGAGACGAGCCAAAAATTCATCGATTATACATTTTAATACTACATTGATTACAGAATCTTTTGGTGCCATGCAGACACCAGCGTACAAATTTTTTAATACGATAAACATAAAATAAGGATGCGTCGCACAGGGTCCGCGTAAAAAAAAATCAAGTTCTAATATTTTAAGACGAGCCAAAAATTCATCGATTATACATTTTAATAGTACATTGATTACAGAATCTTTTGGTACCATGCAGACACCAGCGTACAAATTTTTTAATTTGATAAACATAAAATATATATGCGTCGCACAGGGTCCGCGTCAAAAAAAATCAAGTTCTAATATTTTAAGACGAGCCAAAAATTCATCGATTATACATTTTAATAGTACATTGATTACAGAATCATTTGGTACCAAACAGACACCAGCGTACAAATTTTTTAACTTGATATTCATAAAATAAGGTTGCGTCGCATAGGGTCAGCGGCATAAATGTATCGATTTCTAATATTTAAAGACGAGCCAAAAATTCATCGATTATACATTTTAATAGTACATTGATTACAGAATCTTTTGGTACCAAGCAGACAACAGCGTACAAACTTTTTCATTTGCTATACATAAAGTAAGGATGCGTCGCATAGGGTCAGCGGCATAAATGTATCGATTTCTAATATTTTGAGACGAGCCAAAAATTCATCGATTATACATTTTAATACTACATTGATTACAGAATCTTTTGGTGCCATGCAGACACCAGCGTACAAATTTTTTAATACGATAAACATAAAATAAGGATGCGTCGCACAGGGTCCGCGTAAAAAAAAATCAAGTTCTAATATTTTAAGACGAGCCAAAAATTCATCGATTATACATTTTAATAGTACATTGATTACAGAATCTTTTGGTACCATGCAGACACCAGCGTACAAATTTTTTAATTTGATAAACATAAAATATATATGCGTCGCACAGGGTCCGCGTCAAAAAAAATCAAGTTCTAATATTTTAAGACGAGCCAAAAATTCATCGATTATACATTTTAATAGTACATTGATTACAGAATCATTTGGTACCAAACAGACACCAGCGTACAAATTTTTTAACTTGATATACATATAATAAGGTTGCGTCGCATGGGGTTAGCGGTAAAAAAGTATTGATTTCTAATATTTTAAGACGAGCCAAAAATTCATCGATTATACATTTTAATAGTACATTGATTACAGAATCTTTTGGTACCAAGCAGACAACAGCGTACAAACTTTTTCATTTGCTATACATAAAGTAAGGATGCGTCGCATAGGGTCAGCGGCATAAATGTATCGATTTCTAATATTTTGAGACGAGCCAAAAATTCATCGATTATACATTTTAATACTACATTGATTACAGAATCTTTTGGTGCCATGCAGACACCAGCGTACAAATTTTTTAATACGATAAACATAAAATAAGGATGCGTCGCACAGGGTCCGCGTAAAAAAAAATCAAGTTCTAATATTTTAAGACGAGCCAAAAATTCATCGATTATACATTTTAATTGTACATTTATTACAGAATCATTTGGTACCAAACAGACACCAGCGTACAAATTTTTTAACTTGATATTCATAAAATAAGGTTGCGTCGCATAGGGTCAGCGGTAAAAAAGTATCGATTTCTAATATTTTGAGACGAGCCAAAAATTCATCGATTATACATTTTAATACTACATTGATTACAGAATCTTTTGGTGCCATGCAGACACCAGCGTACAAATTTTTTAATACGATAAACATAAAATAAGGATGCGTCGCACAGGGTCCGCGTAAAAAAAAATCAAGTTCTAATATTTTAAGACGAGCCAAAAATTCATCGATTATACATTTTAATTGTACATTTATTACAGAATCATTTGGTACCAAGCAGACAACAGCGTACAAACTTTTTCATTTGCTATACATAAATTAAGGATGCGTCGCAATGGGTCAGCGGTAAAAAAGTATCGATTTCTAATATTTTGAGACGAGCCAAAAATTCATCGATTATACATTTTAATACTACATTGATTACAGAATCTTTTGGTGCCATGCAGACACCAGCGTACAAATTTTTTAATACGATAAACATAAAATAAGGATGCGTCGCACAGGGTCCGCGTAAAAAAAAATCAAGTTCTAATATTTTAAGACGAGCCAAAAATTCATCGATTATACATTTTAATTGTACATTTATTACAGAATCATTTGGTACCAAGCAGACAACAGCGTACAAACTTTTTCATTTGCTATACATAAATTAAGGATGCGTCGCAATGGGTCAGCGGTAAAAAAGTATCGATTTCTAATATTTTGAGACGAGCCAAAAATTCATCGATTATACATTTTAATAGTACATTGATTACAGAATCTTTTGGTACCATGCAGACACCAGCGTACAAATTTTTTAATTTGATAAACATAAAATAAGGATGCGTCGCACAGGGTCCGCGTCAAAAAAAATCAAGTTCTAATTTTTTAAGACGAGCCAAAAATTCATCGATTATACATTTTAATAGTACATTGATTACAGAATCATTTGGTACCAAACAGACACCAGCGTACAAATTTTTTAACTTGATATACATATAATAAGGTTGCGTCGCATGGGGTTAGCGGTAAAAAAGTATTGATTTCTAATATTTTAAGACGAGCCAAAAATTCATCGATTATACATTTTAATAGTACATTGATTACAGAATCTTTTGGTACCAAGCAGACAACAGCGTACAAACTTTTTCATTTGCTATACATAAATTAAGGATGCGTCGCATAGGGTCAGCGGTAAAAAATTATCGATTTCTAATATTTTGAGACGAGCCAAAAATTCATCGATTATACATTTTAATACTACATTGATTACAGAATCTTTTGGTGCCATGCAGACACCAGCGTACAAATTTTTTAATACGATAAACATAAAATAAGGATGCGTCGCACAGGGTCCGCGTAAAAAAAAATCAAGTTCTAATATTTTAAGACGAGCCAAAAATTCATCGATTATACATTTTAATAGTACATTGATTACAGAATCTTTTGGTACCATGCAGACACCAGCGTACAAATTTTTTAATTTGATAAACATAAAATATATATGCGTCGCACAGGGTCCGCGTCAAAAAAAATCAAGTTCTAATATTTTAAGACGAGCCAAAAATTCATCGATTATACATTTTAATAGTACATTGATTACAGAATCATTTGGTACCAAACAGACACCAGCGTACAAATTTTTTAACTTGATATACATATAATAAGGTTGCGTCGCATGGGGTTAGCGGTAAAAAAGTATTGATTTCTAATATTTTAAGACGAGCCAAAAATTCATCGATTATACATTTTAATAGTACATTGATTACAGAATCTTTTGGTACCAAGCAGACAACAGCGTACAAACTTTTTCATTTGCTATACATAAATTAAGGATGCGTCGCATAGGGTCAGCGGTAAAAAATTATCGATTTCTAATATTTTGAGACGAGCCAAAAATTCATCGATTATACATTTTAATACTACATTGATTACAGAATCTTTTGGTGCCATGCAGACACCAGCGTACAAATTTTTTAATACGATAAACATAAAATAAGGATGCGTCGCACAGGGTCCGCGTAAAAAAAAATCAAGTTCTAATATTTTAAGACGAGCCAAAAATTCATCGATTATACATTTTAATTGTACATTTATTACAGAATCATTTGGTACCAAACAGACACCAGCGTACAAATTTTTTAACTTGATATTCATAAAATAAGGTTGCGTCGCATAGGGTCAGCGGCATAAATGTATCGATTTCTAATATTTAAAGACGAGCCAAAAATTCATCGATTATACATTTTAATAGTACATTGATTACAGAATCTTTTGGTACCAAGCAGACAACAGCGTACAAACTTTTTCATTTGCTATACATAAAGTAAGGATGCGTCGCATAGGGTCAGCGGCATAAATGTATCGATTTCTAATATTTTGAGACGAGCCAAAAATTCATCGATTATACATTTTAATACTACATTGATTACAGAATCTTTTGGTGCCATGCAGACACCAGCGTACAAATTTTTTAATACGATAAACATAAAATAAGGATGCGTCGCACAGGGTCCGCGTAAAAAAAAATCAAGTTCTAATATTTTAAGACGAGCCAAAAATTCATCGATTATACATTTTAATAGTACATTGATTACAGAATCTTTTGGTACCATGCAGACACCAGCGTACAAATTTTTTAATTTGATAAACATAAAATATATATGCGTCGCACAGGGTCCGCGTCAAAAAAAATCAAGTTCTAATATTTTAAGACGAGCCAAAAATTCATCGATTATACATTTTAATAGTACATTGATTACAGAATCATTTGGTACCAAACAGACACCAGCGTACAAATTTTTTAACTTGATATACATATAATAAGGTTGCGTCGCATGGGGTTAGCGGTAAAAAAGTATTGATTTCTAATATTTTAAGACGAGCCAAAAATTCATCGATTATACATTTTAATAGTACATTGATTACAGAATCTTTTGGTACCAAGCAGACAACAGCGTACAAACTTTTTCATTTGCTATACATAAATTAAGGATGCGTCGCATAGGGTCAGCGGTAAAAAATTATCGATTTCTAATATTTTGAGACGAGCCAAAAATTCATCGATTATACATTTTAATACTACATTGATTACAGAATCTTTTGGTGCCATGCAGACACCAGCGTACAAATTTTTTAATACGATAAACATAAAATAAGGATGCGTCGCACAGGGTCCGCGTAAAAAAAATCAAGTTCTAATATTTTAAGACGAGCCAAAAATTCATCGATTATACATTTTAATTGTACATTTATTACAGAATCATTTGGTACCAAACAGACACCAGCGTACAAATTTTTTAACTTGATATTCATAAAATAAGGTTGCGTCGCATAGGGTCAGCGGCATAAATGTATCGATTTCTAATATTTAAAGACGAGCCAAAAATTCATCGATTATACATTTTAATAGTACATTGATTACAGAATCTTTTGGTACCAAGCAGACAACAGCGTACAAACTTTTTCATTTGCTATACATAAAGTAAGGATGCGTCGCATAGGGTCAGCGGCATAAATGTATCGATTTCTAATATTTTGAGACGAGCCAAAAATTCATCGATTATACATTTTAATACTACATTGATTACAGAATCTTTTGGTGCCATGCAGACACCAGCGTACAAATTTTTTAATACGATAAACATAAAATAAGGATGCGTCGCACAGGGTCCGCGTAAAAAAAAATCAAGTTCTAATATTTTAAGACGAGCCAAAAATTCATCGATTATACATTTTAATTGTACATTTATTACAGAATCATTTGGTACCAAACAGACACCAGCGTACAAATTTTTTAACTTGATATTCATAAAATAAGGTTGCGTCGCATAGGGTCAGCGGCATAAGTGTATCGATTTCTAATATTTAAAGACGAGCCAAAAATTCATCGATTATACATTTTAATAGTACATTGATTACAGAATCTTTTGGTACCAAGCAGACAACAGCGTACAAACTTTTTCATTTGCTATACATAAAGTAAGGATGCGTCGCATAGGGTCAGCGGCATAAATGTATCGATTTCTAATATTTTGAGACGAGCCAAAAATTCATCGATTATACATTTTAATACTACATTGATTACAGAATCTTTTGGTGCCATGCAGACACCAGCGTACAAATTTTTTAATACGATAAACATAAAATAAGGATGCGTCGCACAGGGTCCGCGTAAAAAAAAATCAAGTTCTAATATTTTAAGACGAGCCAAAAATTCATCGATTATACATTTTAATTGTACATTTATTACAGAATCATTTGGTACCAAACAGACACCAGCGTACAAATTTTTTAATACGATAAACATAAAATAAGGATGCGTCGCATAGGGTCCTCGTCAAAAAAGTATCAATTTCTAATATTTTAAGACGAGCCAAAAATTCATCGATTATACATTTTAATAGTACATTGATTACAGAATCTTTTGGTACCACTCAGACAACAGCGTACAAACTTTTTCATTTGTTATACATAAAGTAAGGTTGCGTCGCATGGGGCAGCGGTAAAAAAGTATCGATTTATAATATTTAAAAACGTGTCAAAAATTCATCGATTATACATTTTAATAGTACATTGATTAAAGAATTATTTGGTACCAACCAGACACCAGCGTACAAATTTTTTAATTTGATAATCATAGAATAAGGATGCGTCGCACAGGGTCCGCGTCAAAAAAAATCAAGTTCTAATATTTTAAGACGAGCCAAAAATTCATCGATTATACATTTTCATAGTACATTTATTACAGAATCATTTGGTACCAAGCAGACAACAGCGTACAAACTTTTTCATTTGCTATACATAAATTAAGGATGCGTCGCAATGGGTCAGCGGTAAAAAAGTATCGATTTCTAATATTTTGAGACGAGCCAAAAATTCATCGATTATACATTTTAATAGTACATTGATTACAGAATCTTTTGGTACCATGCAGACACCATCGTACAAATTTCTTAATACGATAAACATAAAATAAGGATGCGTCGCACAGGGTCCTCGTCAAAATAGTATCGATTTCTAATATTTTAAGACGAGCCAAAAATTCATCGATTATACATTTTAATAGTACATTGATTACAGAATCTTTTGGTACCATGCAGACACCAGCGTACAAATTTTTTAATACGATAAACATAAAATAAGGATGCGTCGCACAGGCTCCGCGTCAAAAAAGTATCAATTTCTAATATTTTAAGACGAGCCAAAAATTCATCGATTATACATTTTAATAGTACATTGATTAAAGAATTATTTGGTACCAACCAGACACCAGCGTACAAATTTTTTAATTTGATAAACATAAAATAAGGATGCGTCGCACAGGGTCTGCGTCAAAAAAAATCAAGTTCTAATATTTTAAGACGAGCCAAAAATTCATCGATTATACATTTTAATAATACATTGATTACAGAATCATTTGGTACCAAACAGACACCAGCGTACAATTTTTTTAACTTGATATACATATAATAAGGTTGCGTCGCATGGGGTCAGCGGTAAAAAAGTATTGATTTCTAATATTTTAAGACGAGCCAAAAATTCATCGATTATACATTTTAATAGTACATTGATTACAGAATCATTTGGTACCAAACAGACACCAGCGTACAAATTTTTTAACTTGATATACATAAAATAAGGTTGAGTCGCATGGGGTCAGCGGTAAAAAAGTATCGATTTCTAATATTTTAAGACGAGCCAAAAATTCATCGATTATACATTTTAATAGTACATTGATTACAGAATCTTTTGGTACCAAACAGACACCAGCGTACAAATTTTTTAACTTGATATACATAAAAGAAGGTTGCGTCGCATAGGGTCAGCGGTAAAAAAGTATCGATTTCTAATATTTTAAGACGAGCCAAAAATTCATCGATTATACATTTTAATAGTACATTGATTACAGAATCTTTTGGTTCCATGCAGACACCAACGTACAAACTTTTTCATTTGCTATACATAAATTAAGGATGCGTCGCATAGATTCAGCGGCAAAAAAGTATCTATTTCTAATATTTAAAGACGAGCCAAAAATTCATCGTATATATATTTCAATAGTTTGTTGTTTGCAGATTATCTTTGTACCATAAGCATACCAGCGTACTACCTTTTTGGTCTAATATACGTTATATAAATCTGCGCCGTATGGGATTTGCGGCTTAAAAATTTTAATTTTCGATATTTCAAAATGTGCAAAAAATTAATCTTATATACATTTTAACAGTACATTTTCTGCACATTATTACGAATTATGCGTGACTGCATTCATATATCGCGGTAATATATGTCGAAACTCATTTCTACTGCGCATTCGGAATTCGAATTATATCAAGATTATCGAAAAGTGTCGGACGATATTTATTTGTGACTCTAATTAAGAAAATAATTTTTGTTTTAAAAATTATATCTACGAAACCTTAATTGTAAATTTGTATTCATGTCTCACTTCTATTCTTAACTTAATAAATATACTACTTCTTAATTAAATAAATATTAGAAAATATTAATATAGTAAGGTAATTAAATTTTAAAATAGTAATATGTTATAAAAATTAAAATAGCAATATATTGTAAATAATATGTTGTAATATCTTATCCTCGATTAATATTTTTGTTACAGAAATCAGCTGATTAAAACGTTAATTTGCTAATTAATTTTTAAATTAAGAATATGTTATTACATTTAAAATAATATGTTTTAAATAATGTAATATATAATTCCTTAAACTCGATTAATATTTATAACAGCTATCAGCTGATTTCTGTCAAAAAATATTAATTGAGTTTAAGGAATTATATATTATTTTAATTTTTATAACATATTTTTATTTTAAAATTTAATTGGCAATGTAATGCTTTAATCATCTGATTTCTGTAAAAAAATATTAATGAAGTTTAAACAAACTTTATATAAATACATCATACTTTTTTTAATAAAATCGAGGAATGGCATAACGCGCGCTTGTGTTATTCTAGTCTTTTTCTAAAAAAGACATATTAAGTCGATTCTCGCAAGTATTGTTGCCTCTTTTCCGCAAAAATATTAATCAAAATTTAAAGTATTATAACATATTATTTAAAACATGTCATTATTTTATTTAATTTTATTTTGGACTAACTGTCAAACTGCTAACTGCTAACCCTCACGATGACAGCCTCTTCATGCTACAAATATAACACATAAGGCGAATGTCAAAAATATTAATCAAGTTTAAAGTATTATAACATATTATTTAAAACATATTATTATTTTATTTTATTTTATTTTGGACTAACTGTCAAACTGCTAACTGCTAACCCTCGTGATGACAGCCTTTCGATGCTACGAATATAACACACAACGCGAATCGACAGAGAGCCAATCAGCATCGCGGAAAAGCGACAACAATGTCAATAACATTCCTTTTTTAGAAAGGGGATCATCAGAATAAGTGAATAAAGTGTTTTTTGCAGCAGTTCTCACACACTCGTACACAGGTTTTCCATCGCATGAATAAACAGCAACCTCTCAGACATTTGTCACATAATTAGCATTGTGAAATTACATTTATTATTCATATTACGATTTTGTTTACCGTTTCTCATTCTACTCGCGATACTAACTGAGGGAGCGGTGATACGCGCGCGAAGTCACGTGACTTTTGTCATGTGACTTTCGTCATGTGACTTTAGTGACGTGTTTGTGATCTTCTGTTGATAAGTCGACTCGTACTCTTATCTTTTACTGTAAAGTACAATCGCGTCAAATGTCACAATTATTTTTATGCAATCTAATATACATATATATTAAATGCAACGTTTTCTCATCTTATCTACTCGTCTTATTGACCTCTTATCGCTAAATAGCGTAATCAGACGAAACGTAACACTTGTGTAAACACATTGAAAGAGTGGGAAATTGCCATTAGAAATCAGATGATAGACATACAAGATATATTTAACGTGAAACGCTCGATAAATTTAACGGAGAATGGGGAATTACCGGTATTCTGTCATATAATGTAGTGGCTTTCGCAAATGTTGGGAGAAAAGTGATATCTCGAGTAATTCGCAGGAGAACTCGACCTCGTGTATTTATTTGTTTAGATCTGTTTCCGAACGGACGCGTATGTAAACACAAAATGTAGGATCACTTAACCTCCAATTTGAATGACACTTAAACAATTGACAGGAGTAAGACTCGCGGATCTGTAAAGAAGATCTGTGAGGCTCGGTGTAAAAAAAGATAAAAGTATTACAATCTCGTTGCAATATTATATGAAACGCATTGCGATCGAATCGTACGATGAACGAGAACCTGGAGAACATTACCTCAGAATCATACTATGCCCTGTTAGTCGCTTTTGAAACAATGAAGGAACGTTGTCAGCGACTGCAGACGCGGCTGGTAGCTGCGGAGAAGGAGAACATGCGTCTGAAACTCGAATGTAGCAGGAATACGTCGGCAGCTGTCAAAGCAGATAACAGCGCTGACGAGTCTACGCTGCAGGTCTGTGCAAAATTAGAAACAATCGAATCAATTTTATTTCTCTGGACTATGTTTAAATCCATATTTAAAAATAGATAGAGATTGTGTAAGTCGAAACAAAAATTTTATAGCTTTGTAATGCATAATCTTCATTTGTTTCAAAAATATGAATTTAAAATTATAGATTAAATTTTGAAATTTTTCTTTACTAAGCAATCTATATCTTATTACTTTCCCCGCTTACTTTATCTATATAATTAAAGATACAATAGAATTATAAACATTGTGATATCGTTAAGAATATGCATACAATGAAAATAATTTAAAAAATATATGTCGATATATCCAGCATTTGTAGTTAAAAATATTCACAAATACCTATAACAATACTAATAATACAATTTTTTGGATTACAGGAAAAGATTGAGGAACTTACGAAACAAAAGTTTCAGCTATCCGATCATATGTTCATGGTAGCAGCGGAAAATCGTCAGTTGTGGAACAGATTAACAAGACTGACAAAGACTAATAAATCCCTAGGTAGTCAGTTGAATAAAATCTCGGATACCCTTAAGCAGTATTCTGCTATGCAACCATCTGATATTACGTGTAACGTTCGTGATGCGTCTAGTTCAGATAAATCAGATATTAATAAGTATTTATTAACTGATGGTTTGTATAAATATTTAAATATATCATATGTTATCGACACATTAATCCTAAAGAACTATTATTCAAAACTATCACATTCATATAACACATTATTATCAATATGTAATACATATACATTATTGTTTAGATGAAAAGGAACAAAGTTTGGAAGAAATATCTCTTCAACTGATAAATAGTATTATGCTAGAAAAGTCTGATCTTGAACAGCAATATGCCGAGGTATAAAAAATTAAAAATATTGTAATCAACTAATATATTTTATGCAATGTTTGTCGTTTCATACAGATGGTGGAGTTACAGAATAGTTCGGAATTAAATTTACAAAAAATTGGTTTTACGTATCCAGAAGATTCTGATACAGATTCAGAACTGAAACAGCTTGAAATTCGGTTGTCCCAAACTAAAGATGCCCTACTTGGGCAGCAAACTAGATTAAAAAGGACCTTGCAAAACCTTAAAAAAATGAGAAAAGGTAAGATATAAATTAATTCAGTATCAGGATGCACTTCATCACTGTAAAGTAAATATATTAGTCATTTATCATTACTAATTATTTATCGTTTTTTTTTTATTATTGTAGCACTAGTTAGAATATTACAAATAGACAATACAAAAGAAAAAATAATTTATAAATTTGTCAAAACTTATTGCTAGACAAATATGTATATTTTCAGGCACAATGTGTAATAATTGTCGAGAAAATGCAAATAAGAAAATGTGTCAAACAGGTACACAATTTGATTCCAATGATAGCTTCAAGGAACACGGAGCTACTCAAACTAGTCTTATGACTCCCAGTATTTCCGTAGAAAAATATTCTAACTTAAACGATAATCTAGATATAGATGCCAATACATGTCCGTTATGTGGTACTGTTTATGGGAAATCCAAATCATTTACAGAATTCCACGAGCATGTCTTAAGTCATTTCACAAAGGATGTGTCTCCGAGTGACGATTTTGAACTTGTACATTGATTTTAGTGTCTAAATCAACATCGATTCATTATATGCAATTGTTTTCTTAAAATTTCAATGTGTATACAAAAATGTATGGTGATGAGATAAAAAATATTAATATAAGTAAAATATATATATGATATGACAATTATAAATGCAACATAGAAACCGATGAAGCAAATGATGATCTTTGTATTAGTGTGTAATATAGAGATATATTTATTTTTATATCAATAAAATACAATTACAAATTGAAAAATTGGAATCTCTTTCATTCAAATAAGAAATAGTAAATATAAATATTTATGTAATAAAAACACCATATAGCATTTATGTTTTCTTTTGTATTAATATGATTTATTACTCAATTAACATATTATTTATAAAATAAGATTCTAATTTCTGAAAATGCCGAATATTCAACTATTTTAATGACAATATTCCAACTTTCAAATATAGAACGTTAAACTTAATTTTAAGTACATATACCTTATGCGAGATGCGTAGGTTTAACATCCTTCTTATCCGATGGCTCTTGCGTCGTAGGCTCAAGTAAATTTTGATGAAACCACGAAGGTCTTTGCTTCGGTATCTCAACTACTCTTTGATTCTAAATTAAAATCAATTCCTTCGTACTAGCATGAAATGACTATGAATGATATATTATACAAATATATTTTTAATACCTTCCAAAATTCATGTGTTTTATCATCTTTTTCTCCATCGTATAATACAATTACATTTTCCTCTACTGGACTTAGACCTAATTCTTTTTTTATGGCATTTTGTATTTCTCGAGTTTCAAGTTTTACTTTTTCATAACAGTGTCCTATAGTAGAAGAGTATATTTTTGAAAGATCTTCATTCATTCACAAATATTTCTTTCAAATTATAATTTTCATATTCAACATGTTCAAAGATATAATGTAAGCTGCTTTTTAATGTTTTTTATCTTAAATCTTATTATTATAATTGTTATATTATTTTATACTGATAAAAATTACCACATAAACGGCCGGCCTCGTAATTGTGACCACAATTTGTACACATTAATAGATCAGTTCTTGGGACAGGTGGCTTCCATACATATTCTTTAACTCCAAATCTCCTGCTAAGTCTCTTTTCTATGGTACGTCGGTGTTTTGGAACAGCCCATAAAATGCCATTCTTGAGAATTTCTTCTAGAGAGCAACTACCGGAACGGTGAACCAGTTTCGATTCATTTAGGAAACTGTTGCAATCGATTGCACATAATCCTGCGCAGAAAATTTAAAAGCTTTCTTCAATATATTTGACAATATATATATATTATATATCTATATATTTCAATATATTTTAAAGATTTATTTAAATCAATTTACTCAAATTTTTAAATATTGCCTAAACATATGAGAAAAGTTGATTGCTCCAAACGAAATCTTTGTTTGTGGTTAGAAAACATGACAAGTTTAAATAGTCATTCAAATTATTTTTACCAACTTTTCACATTTCAAATCGTATATTTATAATATATAGAAATTTCCGATTACCTGGAGGAAAGCCGCGACCGAAAATTGTTTGAAAAATTGTCTGTTCAAATGTTTGAAAAGCCAAACATAACCTTTTTATTATGCCGCCTGTCATTTTAAGATTGGTATGCGTCGTAAAAAACGTTCAATGTAAATACAGTCGCGGAGAATGAATGAAAATTATTATTTTTAAATAGCCTACACTCTCTTTTACAGATATCAAAGCAAATTAGTTTTTTTCAAGATTAAGCGGATCATTCACTAATGAATCAACCTAACTTTTATTTATGCTTTCACACATGGACGGAGCGTAAAGTACTCTTTTAGACGCGGGGAGTAGTTCCTAAGGGGAGAGGGGTCCATGGTCGCGTCCATCTTATAGCGTTTTTCACTGGGAGAACTAGTGCGCACTGAGTGCACATAAAGATTATCACATACAATTTCACAATGATATAAGTAATTAAAAAAGTAAAATAATTAATAGTAAAAGCTATTATTACACTGGGCAACAAGGAAATATTAAGTGCCATTAACTTGAACTACGCGCTACTCATATTTATACAAACTAAATTAAATCGTATTTATAAATAATTCCGATGCTTATACGCGATGTTAAAATAAGTTCCCCTCATATTCACTATAACTACTAGAATGTGTGATACATTGTAAATACAAATTGAAATATTAAGTGCCATTAACTTGAAGTACGCGCTACTCGTGTACCATGTGCCACATAGCACGAGTCGTGAAACGCAAGAGTCATCGTTTCTTCCTTGGCTAAATCTTTAATCGTATCGTCATTATTTGCCGATATATTTCATTGGTTGATCGATCTAAATTATTAGTCATTTTATATAGTTGATTGAGGTCAATTGGTTTCAATTCGATGGCGAATACGCGGAACTTTGTGCATGTCAATTTCGCTATATAAGGAAACGTCGTTGAGATGTTCTGTCATTCGGTAAAGTGCTGTTTTCCCCATCAATTCTCTTTTAATTCCTTTCTTCAACATTCGTAAGTAATGAAATCGCTATATAGCTATATATAGAGTTGTTGTGTAATCGATACACGTGGATTTTAAAAAATTAAGATTGAATTGTATTGTGATTAAAACAAAATTTATAGAGTTCTCGAGTGTCACATATTATCTTATATATTGTTCATAATTTGTCAATTTTATATATTTAAAATTTCGTATTTATAGAAGAATTCTTAAAGTGAGACGTAGCTCACAATATCGTGTGCTCGACTGAACATTAATTTTACTTTGCATCTATTGTGTGTCTTCTATAAATTTAATGCAACTTATTTCGCAATTCCCTTTCTATTTACAATTAGATTTAGTTACTATTTCTCACTCCGGCCGCAATATTACTGAGAGGGCGCTAGTACACAACGCTCTTTTTCCAGTCACACTAACTCCCGTAAGACCATCGGTCTTTAATAGTACCTCGTCAGTGCGTCCATGCTTTCACATCTGAAGTTGGGCACTTTAAAGACGAGCGCATCGTATCTAGATATTCATGCATCATGACTATTTACTCAAAAAAATTCAAAATTGTTTCTCTTTCTCGATTAATGTAATATATTATTATTTATAATATATGTGTTAATATATTACTTATTTTTTAAACTTAATTATGTCCATACACATAATATATATGCGCAACGTTATATATATTTTTTTTCCCGCATTGTTAGAAAAGAATCGGAAAGTGTACAAATTTTTCTCTCATTTATATGTATAATGCGCTTAATTAATTAAAAAATGTAGAAAGTGCAAGAAGATGTGCACACATCCACAAACTATATTGGACGATATATCTCTGTTAATTCTGAGTGCGCATGCGCTTTACGCGTACTCGTAAGGAACACACAGAGGCTCATCTAAAGAATCGAGATAGTCCATTGAGGGGTTTCGACAAGTGGGATGGAAAAGGTGCCGGCGAATGGGGAATGGGACATAATTTTTCAGAGTGCGTTGGTGGGATCGGAGCGGGTGGTCGGCTTGGACGTGGACGACTCGGGCTCGGACTGCTCGGGCAGCGACGAGTCCGTTCACTATAGTTCCCGCTATGGCAAGTATAGGATCGAGTAGACTTTGTGCTCACGTGGAGAAACTGTGCCAGTACGGACATTTCACCCAATTACGGAGGAAAGTTTCGACGACATGTGCGAAATCGCGACCGGCTGTCTCGCGAACGAGCGGCGCGCTCTTCCAACACTGCCAGGTACGTTATTTCTCTCTGTCAATCTCGCCCTAAGACACGATTCGAATCTCACGTTCAGTCCCTCAAACACGTCTCCCCGATTACCGACGATCTGTCGAGCGCGATGCGATCGAAAAAACGCGCTGTTCCATTCAGTTTTTATATGATTTTCCTATTTCTTTACGAGACTTCTCCGACCTAACCTACATTCACAAGTGACAAATGGTTCGCGTCATTTTATCGCGTGATCGAGTCGCGACATCGCTGAACGCTGACAGAGACGTAGAATTGGAACAAACGATTGAAATATTTCGTAATATTAGATTCGAAACGAGTATTTTCAAGTGATTGTTCCTCATGATTTTCGTTACATAAATTACATAACACGTGACTCAATTGCGAGGACCGCTGCTTATCTTTACGGGTGTTTCATGTTTATGTTTATGTGTGCTTGTCTTTGTGATACAAAGCGCCGAAACATTCTTGTTTACGTTCAGAATATGTACACATAGGTAAAATAATGTGACTTTTGAAAGATATTAGAAACAACGTGATTTTACTGTCTTGTCAATTCTAGCAGACGATCTATACGACGTCTGCTAGTGACGTTTCGCACGGTGTCAAACGAGTCACAGTTTCTTGGCAAAAATACAAGAATTTTTAAATAAATAATCAGGTGCGCATGATTGTAATAATTCGTGCGCAATACACATCCTCGTAATAAATGATCTCTAGTCGTAAAGCAGATAGAAGTGCATTGTTTTTAGAGCTTGCATTGACTATGTGAGCGAATTCACGTTATCTTTATACGCATGCGCATGTTAGCATTTAAATGTACTAATCTGCACATGGTATATTGCTCGATGAGATGTTGTTCGCGTTTTATATTTTTCACGTTAAAGATTTACTTACGCGTTAAAAAATGATATTTTTGAGAATAATTGAATATGACAAATATGTATACGGTTAACGAAATTCTCAAATCAAAATTTAATAAAAAATTAAATTATTAAATTTCTGAGAAAGGCATAAATAATGAGAAAAATTTTTTTTTAATGAAAAATATTTTTTAAAATATTATAAAAGAGTGCGAATCTCTCGTATAAAACAAGTATTTGAATGCAGGTATATTTTATTTATATTTCAATATACTCTTGGAGATCTTTCCATATTTATAGGGACAACATTTATTCGGCTTTTCTTTTTAAGTATTATAGTTTTCAAAAATATCTTCAATTCTCGTATGTCAATTTATCAATACATATATATTGTATATATGTTAGACAAAAATCTATTCCGAATAAATTAAAATTAATATAAATGGAAGTGAATACTACTGGAAATATCCAGTATATGAAAAATGACAATTCTAAATTTGTGTGAATAAAAATAGAATGTGATAGAATTATTTTTAATTGTGTAGAATAATTCGCAAATAGCGTTTTTAAACGTTAAGACGCCAAGATCATTCCTTATTAAAATTGTAAATGAGAATTCTTATGAAAAAAATATATAATTTATATACATATGTATATATATTTTTTTTTAAATATGTATATGTGTATTGAAAGGTTTTTCATTATGGAAAGAAATTAATATAACTAAACACACATACATACAATAAATAATAAGACAAATTTTATTTTTTATTTAGTTTTAAGCAATTTTAATAGAATATTAAAATATCTAATTTAAAAAAATTTAAAGTAAAACAATAAATAATAACCATATCACTCGATTTTTTTATTTCATAATGAATAATGACTATTGTTTTAATTTTTACATTTTGAACATTAACTGACATGTATTATATTTCAAAAGATCTGTATTGATTGAAATTTCTAATTACTAGTTAACTAATTACTAATTAGCTTATCGTTAGTTTTAACTTTATTAAATTTAATTTTAATGAATCTTATAGAATTTAATTCATATGTTAACTTTCTTAATTTGTCGCATTTGAAATGAGCGTATCCCATTGTAGAGTGTGAAGATTAGTCATTAGTAAATTAAAAAGAAAATCTTAATCTTTAATATGCATATTGTGCGAATCACTCGATACATTCCCGAGAAACTACAGTTGCAATTTTCGAGCCGCGGTGTACGTGCGAAATCGCGACTTTCTCGGATCGAAAGTGTCGTGGAAGAAGCGTGGTTTTGAAATTCCGGCACAATAATTCACAAAAAAATCGTTAATCCGGAGACGGAGTTAATGGCATTATGCAAGACTTAAATAAACCGAGCCACCGAGTGATCCGTCACGTTTTGCGCGGCGGATATTCGTGCTTTTTTCACAAGAACGGTGCTGATACGACGACGATGGTCAATATTATTGAATCGCGACGGCGATCGGTAGCGCGGCACGACGAATTTCGAGCCGCGCTAGTGTAAGTAGGCTAACAGGCTTTGCGAGAGATACTTCTTGGAGAGCATGCCGGCACCGCGCTCTTGACTTTCTCGGCTTGACCAGCTATAGTGCGCGTCTCCACACCTGTTTTTACCGCGAGATATTCTGTGTGACTTTTACTTCTCTCGTGGAAGCGACACTTTCCGATCGAAAGCGAAAATCGCAGAAATCGAAACTTCTCATAATCTCTTTATTACTCACATGTATGCATATTTATGAATATGATTTCGTCCGATATATATATATTTGTATCTATGCATCGGACTTTTCTTAATTGCTAATACAAGAATATTTCCATATTTAAAGTCATAATTACATATACGTTAGATATATTATGCACACAACTTTTATCATTTTTCTGTTCTAATATTTCAATTCTAATAGCTCAATCGATATTAATTTTTTTAATGCTCAATTGTTTCATTCTGTCTTTTAGCTCGGTTGAAGTCTATATGTTTTAGCTGAACTGGCTGCACTATTTCAGAGTTTATCTATTTTTTTTAATATCAAGTAAATAAATAAGATAAACTCTGAACTAGCCAATTCAGCTAAAACGAACAGACCTTTGGTTGAATTTTTAATTAATGTACATTGCAATATAAAATAAATAATAATAAAGAGATATATAAATTAAAATTATTATTATAAAATTTAATATTATAAAATTAATATTATAAAATTTATACAATTTTTCAAGATTTTGAGAGAACAATCTATTTGCAAATATTATTCTAGAAGGAAAAGGATACTCGATGTAGCGGAATATTCATGCAAAAAAACAAATAATGTTATAAAATATAATTGTTAACAAAATTAATTTTTCCTTGTTATTTTATTAATTAAATAAGTAATTGGCAGGAAAATACACTACGCAAAACAATTAGGGGCGCTTTAAAACTTGCAAATTTTACTGATTTTTAAGAGCCATATCTCAGCTTAGGGAGATCATAAGAAAATGTTTCTAGACACGTTTGTGTTTCTAGGTACGATAGAGTAATGTTTCTTGCGTCATTTTAAAAAGGAAGTTTCCTACTTCAAAGCCAATGTGATGGCATTTTTGATCCCATTTCTCCTTTTTCCATCGACCGCTACAAAGTCATGAAATTTCCAGACTTTTTTCACGATCTGATTTTGAGCCTCACAAGAAAAATAGCTCGATGAAGCGGACAATGCAACTTTACCCACTTTAAAGTCGCGGCTTCACCCGTTCAAACGCGCCTAGAAACATTATCCTACGATCTCCCTAAGCTGAGATATGGCTTCTTAAAAATCGGTAAAATTTGTAAGTTTTAAAGCGCTCCCCTATAATTGTTTTGCGTAGTGTATAAATTTTAGCAATTTTTGTTTAATTTCAGAAACCTGTGGCTTTCTGCCACAGTTTTCGCAATAATCTATTCAATAATTTATCTAATAATCAAGCAATTATTACAATACTAGTTGCAATAAAAATTTTATTATATAGAAGAAATTGAATAAATAAAAGATAAAGCGAATTTATGAGATAGATAAAAGATAAAATAATCTATATTTATATTAAGAGGAAAATAAATACATAAATTTGGTTGAAATCATTAAAAACAGTCTTATCTTACAGTCTATTCAAATCTACATTAGAAATAGATTTATTTAATTATCTCTTTTGAAGTAATATATAAAAAAGTATCAAATTTATTTTATAATATTTACTAACAATAAGCATACATTTATTCTTTAATCTGTTTATTGCATGCCTTAAATTGGCTTAAATCATGTGACTTATTGCTAGAATCGAATTGGATCCATTAGTGAAATGATAGTATGGAGATGTGTGAAATGTTACATTGGCAATATTAATTAATTCGTACACGTATAAAAGTATAATATCTATATGTTACGTCGCTCCAGCGGAGCACGGAAATAATTTGGGAGGTACCGTTATTTTTAGAATTAAAATCCAAATTGATTTTTCATGGAATTGTGAGAGCTCCTTTCCAAATTCTCAAGAAAAATATTTAAGGCACAAATTTCTTGAATAAATTACAATAATTGAAATTAATATACTTATACAAAATTCTCCGGCGCGCTTTACTCTTCCGGCTGAGCGTTGGGAAACCCCGATATACGCAATGCAGATTGAGCAGAATTACTTTTGTACATATTTTGGTAGAAACATAATTGGCATGTTTTCCCTCTTTCTTATTATTAAATAGTAATTTATTATAAATTTGCTATCGTATGCGCGCGCGCATTATGTGTCGTTACAAAATCGCTACATAATTAAAAATTACTGACAATACAGTGATCGTATGACGCTTTCTAAATTACGACAGAAAATATTTACAATAAATTTTTTCGAGTTGCAACATCGTATATGTAAAGGTGAAAGTAAACGAAAAAAAAATTTCACCAACTATATCCTGAATTCTTATATACGATATACTGTTGCAATATCGGAAAGAACAATTCGATGTGTCTTTTTTACACTTAAAAATTGCACGCTTTTCAAAAGTAATCCATTTTTTTCATAATAATTATAACTGCTACCCTAGTAAAATATGTAATTTTACATTTGTGATTCCACGCGACTTTCACGTTTCACCAATTTATACAGATGAAATTTAATTTAATTTATTTACTTAATTTTATTTATTATATATATTGATTTATATATATTTTTATTTTTTCTACGTCTTCTTTTTATCATATATTTTATTTAAAGGACTTGTTAGGAACTACTATCTAAAAATTCATTTCAAGAGAGATAAGTGTATTGTGTAAATTTAGAATTTCTCTTTAGATTATGATATTTTCCAAATTGTAAAAAAGTTATTGATAAAATATTTAAAATACAATACTTTTACTTTGCATTTTGCTTAATATATCTTAATTAATAAATTAATAATTATCGGCATTGTAATAATTCTTTTGCAGAAACAAAACATTATGAGCACTCTTTTTATCTTGCGTTTTATATTTATTCGTTGATTTAATGACAAGTGCGATGCAAAAATAACTTTTATTGTTATATTTCTTATACTGATTATTAGCTAGATATTAAATTCGTATAATATTTTTTCCCTAGTTTGTGCTCCCAATTTACCAAGCATTGATATACAATTAGGGGAATCCCTCTATATATCAATAATGTCAAAGATAAAATAAATCTCAAATCTGAATCAGATGTTGCGGATCGGAATAAGAATATCCGGGGATTTACTCCGCGGACAGGAAAAAATTACGTATTTCACTCGCGCGCGCGAGCCTTTAATCCGTTTTGACATTTGTACGCCGAAAATCTTTCTTGGACTGTGCTTGATAAATATGCAAACTGTACGTCGGCATGATCAAGGCGAACCAGCTGCATTTATGCATGCAGAATAAGTGTACGCTACGTAGGATTAATGTGGATAAGCAGCATTAGGCAATAAAGGTTCATAAGTGTCATGAAGCAAGAACATTTTTAAACATACATATATAAAGAATATCGCAGATGCAATCAAGCTTAGAAAAATAATTCTGAGTGTTCGGATCGATGAATCCTTGAAAATTTCTCCAATTTAAAGATCTTATAAAAGTGTTTTAACGAAGAAAAGAGAGATGGAATGCGCGTGTGCGAGGGAAAGTAACAAACGGTACGCATTATCTAAATGCGCGCGAATGCTCTGTCTTAATTATAACATTTCAAAACGAGATTAACTTCCGATCACACCAGTAATCTTTCCTCCCGATGATTTTGTCCTTTTTGTTTTTTTTTTACTAAAAATTGAGTATCGGTATTTCGTGTAAGAAGAGGCGCGGCTGTTTTTATGTTAATCTGTCAAACACGCTTTGCGGTAATTCCGAGGGTAATTCGTTGTGTTAACGAGAATAATCGCTCTGTGGATACATTCATACATTCCTGCACGTGCGTATTTGCATACGTGCACCTTTTACGAGAGCAGAATAACGAAAGTGCTCACGTTGTGCGTCAATCAGCGTATCACTTACTTTGAACATGAGCCATATTTGAATTATGAAAATTAGGTTTAGAGAATATTATTATTATATTCTAACAACTCTCTTATATAACTTGGTTATCTCTTTGACAAGAACCAGTAAAAACCAGTAATTGTTATATTGCAACGCCTTAATTTCATCTATTTAATTAAACATACTTAATTTTTTTATTGCAACGCAAGGTTCTCCCTCCAAAGTGATAAGAGCAATTTAGAGACCAGAATCATATTTAAAAAAAATCCACGGGAAATAATGATTCTTTTTCTTGTGTTAGGTTCGAAAAAGAGTAATTTTTTTCTTAAACTATGTACATAAATGTTGTTGGACTGATTGACATTTTTTAAGATAAATAATTTTTTTTTTATTTTTTATATAGCGTCAAACGCTAGAAAAAAATTAATATTAAATTATCCGTTGCATTTTAAAATCTGCATTGAGACATTTTATAGATACGCAAGAGCACACACATATACATGTGACATACTTTTATTTAAAATCATATTTAATTTCTTTTAATTTGTTAGAAGAATCTATCAAAGATGCAGGAACAGAAATTGCGCGCGCGAACATTGTTGCGCTCTTATCGCACCAAATTATAATGTTAATTAAAAATTCATTATTGTAAAAAGGAAATTTAGACGAAAACAATTACAACTGTTGTCTAATTAAATGTATCCTTGAGAAATAATATGAACTTAATAATCGTACGTTATCGCGAGAGAAGGATGTGAGAAAGGATGTCGTGTCGCGTTAAGAGCATAATTGCCTGTGGTGTATTATTATGCCACTATAAGCTTAAGGTCGATCTTGAGATTTTATTGAAGAACCGACATGCACGAAGGAACATGACACTTCTCTCGCAAAGATAACTACAGCATTGGAAAGTACCGTGATGTAATGAATTTAATCAACAATATTGGAAATTCGAATAATGAAGTTACTTAAATGCAAATATAATTTCATGGACGATAAAAAAGTATTAATTATACTTATTGCAAATAGTAATTTAATAAAGGAAAATTCTCAGTCAAACGCATCATATCTAAATATTTGTGCGTTATTTCTTTCATTACTAACAATAAGTTTATTGATCATTTAAAAACATAACATGTGAAAGAGCATAAGTTAAAAGATAAATGGCATGTTATGTATTTCTTAAATTAATATGCTATATTTACAAAACTACTAATATTCTATTAACCTGAGAAAAATATTTTTTTTTAATTATATCATGTGATTATTATTTAGATATGATGCGCTCGATCCGGAACTGCTAAACTTTAACCTGAAAGGCATACATGATTCATCTATGCTTTGAAGTGCGTCAGTTAGTACGTCTCATGCATGAATGAACACTCTCTAAATTCGTACGGCACGTAGCCGTCGACGTAATTTACAAAGCCACTGGGAAAAGACCTGCATTTAAATCCACGTTTAGATTTACGATAAGATATAATGTGCGTGTGATGAAGAAATTGAAGAAATCGCTTTATGTAAATTTCCTGGCATAAATGAGAATTCTTAACATTAATACATATGTAGTAATGCAACTGCATATTAATTCTTAACTTATTAGTTACGTTAAAAATTAAAAATGCATATCTATACACATACATGGTGCGTCAAGTTGCAAGACTGATTCTAATTATGCGAATATTATGTGAGCGTCATTCATCTAAAATTTCCGAATGTTTGTACTCGGTATGTACTCAGTTTTATAACTTGAACCACGCGTTAATACATGCATTCAATGTTTATGTGTTTTCTTTTTTTTTCGCTTGATTAACAGATCCAGAAACGTATTACCATAATTTGCCATTAAACTAAAGAAATCTTAACTACCAGAATACAGGTGCTAATAATAAAAAAAAAATATTAGGTCTCAATAAAAAGTACGGAAACGATGCTATACACGTGCACGGAAGTTTAAATAACGACGACTCCTTAAAGGGAAAGGAGAATCATTCGAAGATGACGAACAAAGTGATCGTTAGATGTTGATTTGCTGTTTTGTAATTGGCAAGATTGTGTACCAGAAGATTTATCGATGATATAAATAGTAATAGTATATCTACATACTTATAGATGTAATAAAGTCATCATTCAATCAAGATTGACAAATATCATGACAAATGCATCGTTAAGTTTTGGTCGGTATATAAACGGATTATTATTACACACTCTTTATTTATCGCCATCAAAAATCACTTGAAAGATCGCTTTTGTGATGACATAATACAGATTCGAATTGAAAAGGGAAATTAAAATGATTTTGTTAGATCATTTTTTTACTTTGAATCACTATACGCTGCATTAAGTTTATTGATAAGGAAAAATGACTGTGTTCAATCATGTGTGAATAAAGTAAAACTTTTTAATCAGCTCATTTTATATTATTTTATTTTTAAATTTACTGAATCAATCTTGCAACTTTTCAAATATAAAATATGTAAGTAAATATCTTGTATATAAAGAAAGTTTTTTTTAACTTGAAATATTAAATAATTTATATATTTGTTATATTTTATACTATTAAATATATTAATAATATATCGAAATTAATAATTTATGAATAATATATAAATTATGTTATTTTCAAATTAACTTTTTTTTTATATACAGCGTGTTTAAAAAAATTTGAAACAGGTTCATGTAAGTTTCACTTACAATTAGATTTGAATTTTAGCATTGGTGATTATTTTTTATCGATCATTCTAAATATAAAAAAAAAATTTTTTAATCCTCCATTGTGTGATTAAATTATTTCGAAATTATTAACTATTTTTTATATGATGATCAAAATGCTATATTATTTTAAATTAAAATTAATATTAATTTGTATTGATATTGTAATAATTCATCATTTTAGCTAATTTAAATATAACTCATAATTGATTTAATTAAAAGCTTAATTAAAACTATCCTTTTTAATGCCTTATCAGAAGTATGCTTGAAACACGTTTCTACAATATTTACATTTTCATCAATTATCACCGATTTATTCTTACCTCGCATAACTGTTCATACGTAACTTTTGATGAGGCGGAACTCGAAGCTCGTCCTTGATATCCATGGACATAACGGGATAACGATGCCATAATCATTTGATATCGTGCCAAGATTACAATGATGTCGATAGAGTTTTGCACGATACAGAGATTTATTCAATTACTATATCATTAATAATCACATCTGTAGATGTGAGTAAGATAAAAGGGAAGGAAATAATGAATAATTTGCGATGATATGTTTATATATGTATATTTATAGAGAGATATATTGCTATACACATTTAAAAAATTCTCTAGAAAATTTTTTCCAACTGGAATTGTACATTCCAAGCAATGTTATAATTATATTATCAATCTGTCTATCAAAATATCCTTCAAGAATATTCCTACTTCGAAGAAACGCTCTTTGGCCTTTACGAGAAGAAATGTACCGCTATACATAGTAATTTAATCCGTTAGTTCCCGATATTGTCTATAGCTTACACTTTCATTCTGGCAGCACACATCTGCTTTCTAGCTAGAAATTATCATACATCGTCGATAAATATACATTTACGAATATTTTTAATTTTGGCAGATAAAAATAAATAAATAAGAATAAATATTGCTCAAAGCAGAATATTATATTGTAAGTAACAAATGTGTTTTTAATGTTCTGTGTTGAAATTGATAATATATAATACAATGTGAAAGTTATTTGTCCTTAAATTAATTGAACAAACTACAAAACAAGAAATAACAATTAAATTATTCTTACGTATATTATAAGAGATATGAGAAGACGATTTTCACACACATATATAATATAATGGACTATTTTAAGAAAAATGTATTTTAAAAAAGTTTAAAAATAAACTCATCAACTTTGAATTCACATAAATTAAAGTTTTAAAATTTATCGATGGTATTTATCACGACGATATCGCGCGATATTAAAATTTATTGTCGAGAATTTTTGTGACATTAGGTTGGCGAATTAGGACTCGCGCTCACACGAGACTTTCATTGGGGGAGGGGGGGGGAAGGAAAAAGTAGTAAGAATCTGTCCACCTTGCCCTTGACTCGCTCGACTTGCTTCCGCATTTTTTTTTAAATGTAAATTTGCGGACACACGTGGACGTCGCGAACCGCGTGCTAAGTCGTCTTGAGGACGTCGGGAGACGTCGCATGATGATCGTTGGCGTTACCTCATTCTGCAGTCGAATCGCGCCGCTTCGCGATTTCAAGGCAAAAGTGATGTCGCGCAAAGCTCTGTCGGATCCCTGAGGGGGAAAAAGTATGAGATACGGGTCGTCGACTTTGTCTGTACTTTTCATTATTTTTCGTTATATTTAATACTTTGTTATTTGCACATTTTATTGTCTATTTCGATAAAAAAGCGCAAATAAGCAAACATTTATTGTTAAAAAGCACAAGTTTTATTTTTTTTAATTTTAATTTATAAATTATTATATATATAATATAATATATAATATATATATATATACATATTTCTTTAATTAAAAGAAGATAATAAGTTTTAAATTAAGGTAATTTATGAAGGAACTAAAAATATCTCTCGAATAATATTGCTTTCTGAGATTTGATTCGAGCATTCGATACGATAAGTATTAATAAGGAATGGGATTGGCGTCTATATCGCTATGATTGCGTAGGATAAATAATATATCGATCTTTCATTCGACGATGAAACGGTCAGTTTCTCCGAGACGGGAACGGCACGCAGGTGCCCCCAATACCCAAATGCGAGTCGCAGTAAAAGTTGAGCGATTACGTACTACGTACTTGTTTTTTAACTGTTGAACAACCAGCTGGATGCCTTCTTCGTCTCGCGCGGGTCTCGATTCGAGTTCATAAAAAAACGGATATTCACACATCGATGTAAGAACTGAAGTGTGCATTCACAAGACAAACCGATTTCTTTCTAAAAATAAAATTTTTAATTTATATATTTAATTTTAAAATATTATAATACATAGCTGTAATATGATAAATAATATTAAAATATCTCTTTTTTATATAATTTTATGACGTCAAAGTTCTCGAAATTGTGACGTGATAAAGTATTTTAGACGCGTATTCGTACTTAACATTAAAAATTTAGAGAAAATGATCTCGTTGAATTTTTTATGTTACGTAGAAATCTCATAAATAGATAGATTGCTTGAATTTAGCGTGTACGTTCTTAAACATGCCTTATCATATTTTTAAAATAATTTCATCAGATTTATCTATATAAGATACAACAATCTTAAGTTATGTAATATTTCTTATTGTATATGGCCTTGTCGGTCTTTTATATATACATATTTATTCTTTTGATTGGACAGTCAATCAAACATTACAAAGTATCCGAGACACGCATCTCAAAGTGCGAATGAGAATGAGATATCTGAGCCAAAGATCGCCATATTATATATGTTCGTGATTTATCAAAATAACTGTCACCCGCACAGAGAGAATTTTTTCTTAGAATTTACCTTGAAAATCATGGTAATTGTGGGACAATATGGTATGGAAAGAATTTTATGACAATTTGTCTGATTAATATTTATAAAAAATTTATAAATAATATCTATCCTATCACAATAAAATATAAAATGTTTGATTAATTTTACTATACTTTTAGTAAAATTAATCAAACATATTTTATACTTTATTGTGATACTTTATAGATATTATTTTTATAATGATAAATATTAAATCAGAGAAATTGTCATAAAATTCTTTCCATACCATGTTGTCCCACGATTACCATGATTTTCAAGATAAATTCTAAGAGAAAATTCTCTCCGTGCATCTTTCACGTTTGTCGTATCGTTGCATTATTATCAAGCACAGAAACGACAAGATAAAAGACAAACATCCATTGTTCAAAAATCATATTTCCTCAAACGTTTTATTTATAAATCTCTACTGAATTGACAGATTCATAAATTTTACGCATTTAAGTATTCTTGTCTCTAACAGAAGGTACTTTTCTCTATATCATTTCTTAAAAAATATGTAATGCTTGCGCGCGTTTCTAAATCATATCATTACAAGATTGTCGCTTTCCTAAACTAATAACCCGGAACAATTAGCTGCTGTTCGAACGAGTGAAAGTACTAATTCGATTAAACTTCATGACAACGAGCAGACGCACAACGTTAAATAATTCAAATTACAAAGCATGTTCTGGCTTGTTAGAGATTACATAAGATACACCATAATCCGTTGCACCATACCTATCGGTTAACCCACAAATTGCACTATTATTTCGAGTACGAATAGAAATGACTAAAAATATACTTATCAAGATGCACTGCCAAAAAATATACAATTTATCGAAAAAAATAACATCGATAGAAATAATTAAAATTTAATGGCCGCAAACATCTTATCTACTTACCTATCGACCTGTATCTCTATATCTACTATAACTATATTAATATATTAATTGTTATATTAATTGATTATATTAATTATATTATTAATTTATACTTATTATATTATATTAATAATAAATAATATTAATATGTAAATATAATACATACATAATATTATTGATATATATAATATTATAATAATTACAATAATAATATATATTATTAATTTATAATATTAATATATGTATATATAATAATTAAATATATTATATATTATATAATATATAATAAATATAATAACATAATATTATTATATAAAGAATATTTATAATCGGTTCTCGATATCAAAGATATACGTATATATATATATATATATATATATATATATATATATATAATATTCTAAATAAAATTAATAAATGATTATACAATTTTATATAATATTAAAATATAACAAAATAATGATATATTTTATATACAATTTATTTATTATTTTAATATATTTTAATTTTAGTAAAATTTTGTAAATTTGATAAATGATATACATATATTTGAGACTTTTGTTATTATATGACTTTAAATATTTTTTTTATCGCTACATATAATACATTGCAACACGAGAAAAAGACTATGCTTAATGTTTAACTGAAGATCCGTGAAATCTTTCTCTTTGTGCGAACTTGAGCGAGCACCTCTTGAGATCGAGAGTGATAGGAACTCGGACATTACATTACATTGCATTAGAGAAATGTTAGTAAAATCTAACAGGCACGCGTAGCCAATTTCACACGAGAAGGAACCGAGTAGGAGAAAGACCCTCCTCGAAACTCTCATCGGATTCCTCTCAAACGCTCGCCATTTATTTTCCTCCCCCTCCCTTGATCTATAAGAAACTTTCTTCGGACCTGTTTGGTGACTTCCCACCGTATATATGCATTTCCATTGCTATATGAGCTCGACTAGTATAGTAAATCTGATTTTTAAATTTATCCATGGTCAAAGACCTTTCCGATCGATAAGAAGAAAGGTTAAGTAGAAAAGAGCTCTAATAATTGTAAAGTCTTTTCTCGCAACATGTAATATATAGCAGATGTACAATGTACGTATGCCGATATTCAAAATAGCAATCGATTATTTATTTATTTATTTATAAACGAGAAAGAATCCCTAGTACAGAATAAGCTTATCAGAAATATCCTCAAAAATACAAAAGCTTTAATGTTTTAATTTAATGCTATTAATATAAATTATAAATTGATTTCCTGTGAATTTTTTTTATGAAATAATAGCATGATTTTAAATATTTTTAATTCTGTCCACATATTGGATATAAATTTGAAAAACTGACTGGTAAAGAGATGCATTGAAACGAGAATTCTCAACTGTCGAGCTTTTAACTTACTTATGCCGTTCGACGAGGCACGTTCGCGTGCGTGCAATGATTGTTTCGCGAGACGCATTTTGTGGTGGAATTATGTGACGGAATCTCCGCTTTCAAATTTTTCTCATGATAGCTCCGAGAAAAAAATAAAAAAAAAAAAAATAACAAGCGATCGATACTCTAATGAGCCGATACGTTTGGAATGTTCGTATATATTCATTCATTCGTGCCACTTTGCGGCAAGTCTATTGCGAGAGGGAAAAGTGGATGACGATTGTTCGCCACGGTAAAACTACCATGGAAAGTTCTCGAGGAATGCGTACTGGCCTTGATTATTCCATGCCATCGCTCAGACGGCGTTGCATGGTTGTTGGTCCCACCATTGTCAATTGCCTTCGATACCTTATAATTTTCAAGCTAATCCGAAATAGAGGTATCCCGGAGGATCGAGTGAACCGTCATAAATTAATGCCCACTTGAGAGTCATCAACATTTCTGCGCAAATTTGGCGAAAACTTGCAAGCAAGTATCGACTAGTATACGAATGCATTTGAATGTACAAATCATGTATATTAGAACATCAACTCGCGAGAAGACAATAAATGTTGTTTGAAGAAAAAAGTTTATTTCGCACGCGCAGATAGTTTGTCTATTAACATCTTTTTTTTTTGATCGAATTATGCTTGAGAAAAAAGCAAAGTTCAAAAATGATAGTTCAAAGAAAAACAATAAAAATATTCTGTGACGATTTATGACAGATATTACGATAGCATGAGTTGTGAGAAAATGCGCAACATTCTGCTGAGATATCGTAGCTGAGAAAGCGCGCGAGTGTTTTTCCCAAGTGTTGTGGAAATGGTCGATGTAACAGACAATTGATGGTCAATAGCAATCTCGACATTTGCATCATAATCGAATCGGAAACGTAACGCGTTTTGGAGAAACAAAACACACAACTCATACGAGGCATATCGCATCCTCTTGCTCTTTCCCTACCTAGTGACAATTCTTTCTCACGAAATTGTCCAAACATTCTGTGTGTGCCATGGACAAACAGGTATTGTCGTCACTTCCTAATTCCGTTTCCTGGCATTTTGGCACCTATGTATATGCGGCGTTTTCACGCCAACACACATATAAATCGATGTTCTTCGGAGAAGAACAAATAGAAACTCTGATATACATTAACCAAACGAGAGGGATATTGTGCGCAGCGTTGCGTGCCGGTACAACTTTTACCGTACGCTACGTATATATGGTGCATTTGGCTCTTTCTCCTGGCCGCTTTGTATCATTTATGGTTAGCCATGTCGTGTTTTAAGCGTTACACCGAGAAAAACATTGGATAATTAAATCAAGAAATTTCTCAGTCGTGATACGTTTCTCTCAAATACCGTTTGCGGCTTTCTTCTCTACGTAAAGCCGCGTAAAAGAAATAACACTTTTCTCGTGGATTCTTTACATATGTATGTAAAAATTAAACTAACGTTACATTTGACACATACGAGATTCGATATAAATTCGATGCGGGAAAATGCGATGAAAAAAAAAAAAATTCGATCTTACGAAGGAATCTCTCTCCGAGGGGAGGATTCTTTGTAAGGTAGGCGCGCGGAGACATGAGAGAGCGACCTTGATTCCTTCGTTCGTGCATTAGAGCACGCCGCAACGTCCATTGGAACGGACATCAGCATCGATAAACGGCGGCGAGCGATTCCAGAATGTGGGTCGACGCTCACGGAGAAAGTATATTTTCCCACTCCCCGCGTGTCTCTTGACATTCAATATCGTTCTTCGAGAACGTGGCGAAGCTACTGACGTTGTGGTCTCTCTCTCTTTTTGTTTCTCGTACAGCTCTTATCTTTCTTCACGCACGTTCGTCTTTCTTCCAGAAATAACTGCGTGATTTCATTCATAGCCCGACTTTGTCTACTTCACCTACAAGTTCCTTTCCTTTCGTGGTAGAGTACGAATTATTTAATTTTAGTGCCAGCCTTGAAGAATAAGTTGTAACACATACATATATAGCATTTAATAATATGCATGTAATTTTCAATTTTTTCAATAGTATATATTGAATCTTTATATTATATATGTATATAAAGAAATATAATTAATTAATTTTGAAATAATCTTGAATTATTTTAAATATGCGCGCACACACACAGGCACACACACGCATATATATTTCAAAATTACAATATTTTAAATTATTGAAAAAATGACGTTCTTTTTTTTAATAACAGTTCATAACTGAAATTTCTTCATATATGTTAATAAATATACGGATAAAAACAAATGATAGTTTCTTAAAGACTATAAATTTTGAGATTAACATATTTAAAGTTCAAATAGATGCATGCGCATCTTACCGTCGATTTAATTATACTGTCCAAGTCTGTTTTATATCTTGAAGAAGTCTGAAACTTTGGCTTATACATATAAATGAGTGTATTTTTTTTTTAATATGATTGTTTTAGATTAATTACGCATTATAATTTATATTCACTGGTTAATTGTTCTCTTCTTTTTTGTGATTTAATAATTAAAAGACTTTTTTATTTCCTAAAATATCTTTGACGATGACGGATATGTTATCGAAATGATTTGTCAAAGTAGGTAGCGAAAGAATTCTCGATATACACCATGAAGTGAAAGCTATCTTTTTGGCAAGCAAACAAAGTATATGGTTGTAAATGCTTCAAAGATTTGGCAACACACACACTTTGCGCGTTGACAAGCGGTTGTTTCTCGAAGAAGGAGCAAATTCTTCGCGTCAAAGGTCGCACGTAATAATAAATACAAACGGTTATTACGACTTTGGGTATTCCTTTATTTCGCAATACGTCAAACTATATATCGCAATAATCGATGATACAAGTGATTTTTTTTTTTTTTTTTTTTTTTTAATTACATAACACTCCCCGTCCACGTGACATATGCAAATCTCTTGGAATGCACGAAGTGAAAGAAATTGTATATTTTGATCATAAGAAGAAGGTGAAAGCGTCCTTCGCACAATCGGGCTGAAGCTTTGCGCCGTCAGGCGCGAATTCTTATGTCACGCGCCTGTTTGGTCCGTCACGCAGCCTGAACTTCAGCCTTGCACCTTTGCGAGAGACAAGAAACGTGTTCGGCATACGTCCCGCAAGGGACGTCCTACAATGCGTGCGAGCGCTACCGTAAATGGATAAGAATAATAGACACTTGCTCTCGACACTTAATGTAGATACAGAACAGGTTTTCACGGACAACTTGGTGAAAAGATAATCTCTCGTGAAATTTAAATTATTTATATAACACGTGGAGAGCACGCGTTCTCCAAGATTAATTCCTCTTTTTTTATCAAGTTTTATTAATTTTGAATTCACGAATAAAATTAATTTCTTTTTTCGCTATTTATTCCAATCTAAAATCTATATCTGCACACAATCACAAGTTCGAAATATTATGTTTAATAAACGGTTAACTCGACTGCGCTCGCAACTTATTGCTCTCCCGACCACATTTTTCCGTCATCGCTGCAGTCAAGGTTTCAACTGACATTGTGGTAATTTCTTGATGCTTCTTTCTCTTATTTCAAGAGAAGGGATTTGTGTCAATAAGACGGTAACTATAGAAGATCTGAAAAATAATACACGCTTGTAAAGATTGCAGATTCTTGCTTTCTCATAATCGCATATGAACATAAGAGTATATTAGCCTAGGACACTATTCAGGAAGAAGAAAAATACCAAAATCGATATAAATCTATTAAATACTCCTATTCCTCAAGAATTAGGCTTGATCAGAGCTGATACGAACTCGCTTAGTCAGTTTATTCACGTTAGAGTTTGTGCATTCGCTTATTTGTATGCTAGATTGGCTTGCATCGACATTTCTTGAAGTTCGAAAGTTTTCTTCCTGCGACTTTCTTTGAGGAATTACATAATTTAAACAGCGGAGTCTATTTTATTGGACAATATTTTATTCTACATGTTCTCTCTAGATGTCTAAATTTACTTCACTTTTATTATCTTTTTTACGATGATTTTTATTATGTTTCCGTAGTCTGAGGATGTCAATTTCTCAAACTTCAATGTTCGTTCACTCTTAAAAAAAGACTATTTATTCAAAAGTGTGGAACAATTGAATTGTTGAAACTGTAATATAATTTGAATAATCTTTAATAAATATGGATAACAATTTTTTTTAAACTTTTAGTTAGAGGCTGGAAGCTACAAAAGAAAATATGGTAAAAATAAAGAGTCTTGTGAATATAGGAAATGAGATACAAATTGTTACAATACGATGTTTGCCGAGGATCATCTGAAAGAGTATCTTTCGAGATTAATCTTTATCGTTCGTCTTCAAATAATGGTTCTCGAATAAGTAATGCATCTGCTTCTCCCCCCTTTTTTTCTCTCAAGAAGAAAGATTCTAAAAAGTGTTCTTCCTAGTTGCTAAGAAATTATGAGCAGTTTGTTGCGTCAAGCATCCGGTCGCCTTTTCAATTGTGACTCTTGCAAAGGTTCATCATACGCTCGTTTATGTCGAGGCGACTTAACACATCGAAGAAGGGTCGAGAAGGCCGTTGCGACTATTTCTCCCTCCAGGCGGTGATCCCCGGCCAAGTTTATAGCATCGCACACATCGCATTGCCACAATCCAACTTGCGGACAGTCCAGCCATGTAACCTCACTTTCTCCTCTTACAGAAAGGCCAGACCTAACTATTCGACGATCTACGATTAACTCCACCCGATTCCCAATACGCGTCAGAGTTCTACAATCTCACGTAGTGAGATTCGCACGAGAGGTTGCTGAAGTTTACCCTCCCTTATACATCCTTTCCGTTATCTTTCCATAGGCAATGAAAACGGATACATAAGCAATGGGGATAATTGCTATAGGAGATGTGGTGCATGGATTTTTTACTCCATATTTTCTTTATTATAAGTTAGCTCCTTTCAACTGTCAAGTACCGCAGGTGCAATTCTTACGACAGAGGCACTTGAATGAGGCACTCGAGCGATGCGCGCGATCTTGCATCAGCGTTTACTACTTCAGATCATCAATATAACGCGAGCTCTTGGATATCTTTACTTATCTTAATAATAATCGATAAAGTGTCTTTACCTCTTGAATTATTTTGTACATTAATTTAATTCTGTACGATTATAAAACGCTTTGAATATCCTCTGGTGGAAATCTCCCATATATGTTGGCAATAATTTATTAACAACATGTTTTTGATAAATCATTGCCTATAATATTTCTGTTTATAAGATGTTTAAAAAACATCTTTACATTTTTACGTTATCTTAAATTTAGATAAAAAAATCAAACGTATTGTCAATTGAAGCATTAATTTTTTAATTGTTTGCATATTTTTAATGACAGCACAAATGTTATATATACGCCATCACACATTTTTTTGATTACTCAACCTACAGCTTTTCTGGCAAGTTTTCCAAGATAATTTTTTCTCAGTGAAAATATTAAGAGAAAGCGTCATATCGCTCTGTTTCTTTTCTCAACACTGTATATCTTTGCAATTTTGAATTATAAAAATTCATTAAAGTCTGCTTCAAATTATTGGAAAAGTATTATTTTATTATCTCTTTTTTTTTATCTGATTAATTGATCGTTTTTAATTTTCATTAATTTTTCTAAATCTTCTTTTATCAAATCTTCATTAAAAAACTTTCTTCAATTCTCCACAGGGTTGGGCAGATATGTATCTTAAAGTATCTGAGATACGTATTTAGATATGTATCTTATTTAAATACAGTATTTAAATATCGAATAATCAAGTATCTTGAATTTTGTAATTAATTATTTAATCTAAATGTATCTTGTATTAAATGTAATTACATTATTATCCCACGTGTGAAAAAGGCGTTTATAAAATTTGATACTAGTCTATGTTCTTCTGCTCCTGTAGAGACTGTTTTTTTTTTTTTTTTTTTTTTTTTGCGGGATTTATACATTCGCCTACTCGTGGCCTTCTATCTGACAAAATGTTTGAAACATTGGTATTTTTAAAAGGCAATAAGAATTACCAAAGTTATAGTTTGTAGTGATGATAAATAAATAGAGTATACTCTATGTATACTGTATTGAAAAACCTATACTTAAATTACTATAATATATATGCTATTATATATAATATATAAATTATATAATATATGCCATTATGTCTATTATTTTTATTATTATTATTTTACGAAGTTTAAAGTTAAAATAAATGAACTTATCTCTCTTTCAAAGTGCTGATTTTACTTTTGATTCTATTTTCATACAATTCTCTACTTTCAATATATAATCAGGAAATTTGAAGAATAATTGTATTTAAAAGTATTTATAAATGTATTTAAATATAATTAGTATTTAAATATATGTCAAAACCAAAGTATTTAAATAGTATTTAAATATATATCAATAAGTATCTTGTATCTTGTATTTAAATGTTTTGAAGTATCCGCCCAACCCTGATTCTCCATTACTCAAAAATTTTCGAGCGCATTACTATGTTAATGAAGAAAAGAAATTCGCTTTCAAAATTTCCCAGAAATCCTTAATACGAAAGGAATGTTGTTCGGCATTTCATCAATCGTATGCCACGTATTGGTCGCTTTTAATTTATCGATGAGAATACACAACCGGAATTTAGGAAAGTCGTAGCAGCTGGTTACGGTCTAGTAGCTCTCCACTTTAAAGTTATGCCAACTGTTACGTGATATCACGTGACAGAAAGACGGCTTTCATAACCATCCCGATCCGCCCATCAGAAGGTTTAGACATTGCATCTTCAGCGTCGTTAACAAAGTCGATAAATCAATCGTCGCAACGTGCGAAACGTGTTATCAGCGACGCGATAATTGAAATTCGCTTTTGCGCCCATGAATGAAAATCCACACATTGATGACGACATTGCCTGCAAACGATGACGTCTGCCGGATCCGGTCTCTCGCATCCGGTATCTTTGTATCACAATTATCCCGCTCCTCGATCGCGTTACATAAGTTGCAAGAGAGAATTAGAATTACATGCTGTACAAATATCGGATATAATTGTTAAATTTATTATTAGAATAAAAATAATTATTATCGGATAAATAATCGCGCAGAATTGGAGAACGCGCGGGATGGATCCCGATAAAAATAGTTTATTTTTAGCTTTGTCATTATAAAAAAGAAAACGTTTTATGCGTGTAACTGGTCTTGCGTGTTCGCTTTTTTTTCCTTTTTTTACGGATTAGGATTTCCTTCGGCGTTAGCCTTGAGGTCGAATATACTCGCGAGAGAGGTAAAAGTCAAATGCAGTGAACTTGCTTGTTGCCGCTACTAGCCAGTTATCCAGGAATGCAATAACTCGGCGTATATGTGCGCATGGAAATCATTAGACTCATAAACGCAATCATTGCTCAACGTTGCATATCCTTTGCGACGCCTGTAACGTTTTAGAATACATTGAAATGACATCCGGAATTATTTTATAGATTAAATTATCCATTATTATTATATTAAATCACACTTTATGTATATATCTTTCATCACATCGATATATCTACATTTTTTATGAATGTATTTTCGAGTGAGCTATGTCACAATATAAGCAACGTATATTATAAAATAAAAAATATTATATATACTATGCAAAAAAATAAAGAGATGTCCATATAAATAACATTTAATTGCATGATTACACGTAAGAGTTAAAATTATGTATAAAAATCTAATGACATTTTAATCTAGAATCAAGTTTGTTTGACAAAAAAATTGATTTCTAGAATTAAACAAATTAGCATATAAATTATGTGTACAAATGACAGATATTGTTTTGCAAGATCACAAGTTTGTAAAAATGTGACATGTGCGAGCGTTCACGATCGGGAAAATTAGTGCAGGTAGTTTAGCTAATTATTTTCAAGCGCATATACGCACGTCAGATGTTAGAAGGTTACCGGTCACCGGCGATCGGTTTATTGCGTGTATGCTTGCTTATATATAGATTACGAATGTTGTTATTTGCCTGTTGTCGTGGCCTCGATTAGTCCGCCGGTAAATGAACCCTTGCACACAGTATAAAATTTGCTGCAATCTAAAGAAACAAAGATCTTTTCTCTATCCGGTTCTATAAATACACATACATCTCTCTTCTCTCCTGATGATTTTTTTCAATAATTTCTTTTAATTCTCAAATATATTTTTTCGTAATCTCTTTAAAATGTTATCATTATTTATTTTTTTAAATTAAACTATATATTAATCTGAAAAATTACTTAGGAAGATGAAAGATACACATCTATATTTAAAGACGTATCTTTTATCAAGAAAAAAAAGATGTGTATTTATATAGAAAATTTTAACAAACTATATCAAGATTATTTTTTACAATATTAAAGGAATATAATTTTAATATTAAAAATTTTTTTTAATTGTTTTAATTTTTTAAAGGCAGCTTAATTAATAAATTTTAATGGGAACTTAATTTAATAAATCTTAATTAACAAATTAAATTGTTTTACTGTGTATTTACGCTTATATCGTCCACGCAGTTTATACACATTAATATAACAGAGTGTGAGTGATTAATACGTTATGAAACTATGATAAATAGAATACAAGTTTTCTTAATAGATATTAAATTAAAAATATTTTAATTATATAGAATTTTATGTCGCATGGCCGGTTATTATAGCTAATGAATTAGTATGTTGAATGCCAAGAAATCATGGGAATTTTGAACGAAAGGAGACATCGTTATGTATACAGAGTGAAGGAATGCTGTCGTTCCTTAACTTCTGAACATGTCGATGGAAAACTGAAGTGTTTGTGAGAGCATCTAACATTCCATCGCTACAAAAATAGTCATGGGAAAGATAGGTTTGGTCAATAATGCTTCGTAAATAATAGCGCTTAGAATATGTTTCGCGCAGATATGGATAACGCGCGAAGTGTAATCGTACTACTCTCTACTTGAAAATTTTTGAAAAATCATTGAAAGAGTATACAAAATTATATATGAAAAAGTATAATATGGGATTCGGTAGTTTCACATCTCTCATGTCTGCTCTCTTTTTATCTAAAAATATGCTTTTTTAAATCTTTCAAAACTTATTACCAGCATAAAATATCGAATGTCATTATTTTTTATATTGGTTCTTCCTCTCTCCTTTTAGAACTTATCAACGATAATCTTTTCAAGACATAATTTACAATATAAAAATCTTTATATAACTATATATTAATATATAATTTATATAATATTAAATTTATAAATTTAAATAATTATAAATTTAATTAAATGCATTATATAATAAATAGAATATAAAAATTACTGAAAAAAAATATTATATATACACATATAAAATTTTGTTTAAAGTTATCACAAGAAAAAAAAAGATTTAAATTATGTAAATGTATTTTTTATTTATTATGTAATTAAACGCCTAATAAAATTCCTAGCCTGAAATATTAATTGATAATATTTATTATCAAGTTGCCACAAAGCATTGGAGAATCTTAATTAGCGCTATTTTTTCCGAGTAGTAAGAGCTATGACGCAGCGGACGTGTTGCAAGAGTAGTAATTGCTCGAATAAGGTCAGACCGACAGTAGTAAGTCACGCGTTGCGTCGGACCTATACCGCGAGAGATAGCTCTATTCTCACGTTCGATATATTACACATTAAATAATTGTTCTATTCCAACTACTGTCACACTTATCGTTTTATCGATTGTTAATCGACTTATCTAATAGAACACTTTATCTCTTTACAAATAATGAACAAATAATAAATTAATTATTGTAAAAATTAAAAGCGAATTAGAAATAACAACATGAATACGGACATTGACGTTTGTTTAAACGACAATTTAGTACTTTGAATTTTATTTTTAGTTTTTATATTTTTACCATTTCTATTCACATTGACTTTTATTAAATAAAAGTCTTAAATATTGTATAATATATTCATATACATAATACGCGCGTATTCTTTTATAGAAGGTATAGACAATTTGGTATTACTTCATTAATTTGTATAATGAAATAAAAAATATTCTCTTTGTTCTCTCTCTTCCTCTTAAAATTTAATTAAATAAAATTTAAATAAATTATATTACAACTGTAAGTAAAAAAGATAATATCGATAATATGTACATGGTTCTATAGGAATATTTGACAGTCATGTTTGAAACTGGGATATGGTAAATATTTGTGGTATTGCGTAGTTAATTTTTTACGGCATAATATAAGTTTATGGTCAATATTTGACGTAATACAGAGAGAACTTTCTTCTTTTTCCATTTGCAGAACAAAACGAATACGCGAGACAGCAGGATAGGTCTCGCGAGGGCAACGAGCACTATGCAAACGCAGATGCCTGGATCTTTGCCCAATTACCAAATCGAGCCTTACAGACTTGTAGAGGACGACCTTAAGGATATGTTCGACGACATACGACTAGTAAGTCTTTTTATTATTATACTTTTAAATTACATCCGAGGAATCGTAGACGTTATCCTTCTAGCTTTTCTTTTTCTTTGGGATCAAATCTATGATAAATAGAAAACAAATGGATAAAATTTAGTCTTTTTTAATTCACAGCGTTTAATATTATACTATATATATATACACTATTATAACTATTACATTTAAATTATAATTATATAATTATTGCCCGATCAAATCGGCGTATAAATCAGTTATCTATTTCTTTTGTTTTCAATCGTAATTGCATAAAATCTCGTGAAAAGAGATTAGTTATCTAGTCTCTCTAGCAAGACTTCTAGCGTAAGAATTATAATTATGTAATAAATCAGAATTTTTCTTCTCTTGATAAATAAGTTTTAACGAATATTGAAGTAAATGTAGTAATTGCGCAAAATTGATGGACACAATATGCCATTACTAACGAATAGTAATATGCGAATTCATTACATAAAAGAAGCCGAAGGCTATTAATCCCTATTCGTATGAGGCGGCAATTGTCATTTACATGTACAGCCTCGAGAAACTTTCGGGAAGTAAGAGCACATCGTCTTAACGGCTATTTATGTAATTGACTTCATCGATATTACGTATGCGCTGTATTATGAAATCGTGTCGGCCAACGTACGACGAACCTAGCGATGCGGCAAAGATGCATGTGTCAAAAAGGTGTAATTAGAAAAGAACCGCGTATAATCGAATTGTTTTTTTATTTCACATTACAGTTTCGCTAATCCTTTACTCCTTGATCCAGAATAAAACGATTCGGTTTAAAGATCGCACGGATAATAATTTTGCCGTAATATTTTTAGATAATGTCGCGAAATTACACGTATATAAAATAATATATTCTTTTTTTTTTTAATCTTTCGTTTAAATGTGTAAATAACTTTTACTCATTTTCTTAAATTTATAAAATTTCAAATAACACGCGGAATTTTTCAGAATACCTTATCTAAATATAAATCTTCTTTTACAAATAATAGATTGATTCAGAATTAAAATTTTTTTATTTTTGCAAACCTTAAGAAAAATATTGATTTCTTGAATGAGATTATTATTCATTATTTTTTAATAGATATTTATTATTGGGTAATTAAATCTTGATTCTTTGTGTTAAAAATTAAAAATGTTCAGAGAAATCTTAAATTACCAAAATCGCATCACGTGCCTTAATAGTAGTCTTATCTTGTTGTTCTTGATTACTTATCGACAAATGACTTTGGGCGTTGCTCAAAGAGAATCTCATTTTTATGATGACAAGCACACAATCGTTAAAAAGCGCGTTTACAGATATTGATGAAGAGTCGTACAGTTTTTACGTGACTGCGTCTTCGCTTTAATGCGTTTAGCCCGTTTTAGCGAAAGCAGTTGAGACTTCACGGTCTGTGTGTGGTCTAGAGGAGAACTTTTACTCACAAATCGCCGTTCATCATGTACGTCATATGGTGTGAAATTCGCTCGATCTGAGAAAGAAAGTATTCTATCTAATTTTTATCGATAAAAAAATAATCTGCATCTTCCTATCGCTTTAAGATCATTCGTTCCTCCGGAGAATTAGTTTTTTTGACATTTATGCAAAAAATAAATATTTATTTTTTAGACATTGTTAGAATATAGACGAGCGGAATAATATTAGTGTGTAGGGCCCAGGTAGCTTATAACAAAAGAATGTAATATGCAATTGATTCTTCTCTTTTACGAGCATGAAGTAATTGAATCATGTAACCAACTTTATAAACGAGATGGCACGCTTCTTCTCAAGTATTACGGAGAAATTTCACCGCAAAGTCTTAACATAATGTTCGAATATTCATCAACTACTGTCATTAAGAAACGCGGTAGTTAAGCGTTTATCTCTAAATTATAAATGTGTGTTTATATATCCTTATACACAAAGTGTATATCTTATAACTGGTGGTACAACCGGAAAGATAATGTTTCCACAAAAAAATTTTGTAATAAAAATAAGTCGAAAATATAAAATCAAATTTTTTTTTATATTAGTTTTGGAGATACGTGTATTATTATTTTTTAGGAACTTATTAACAACACTACGCAAGAAGAGCTGCGACCTTTAAGCACGTATTACTTGGATGGCCAGGGAAAAGCGATACGACCCATACTCACCATACTTATGGCACGTGCTATTAATTATCACAAAGGAAGAAAGTAAGTAAACGCGCATATTTCTATAAACGTTTTTGAAATTTTTATAGAGAAAGGGTTTTTGTAGCGAGATCAAATATACAATCGCGTGTCGAGAGAAAAATGCAAAAATATTTTTTTCTTCTGCTTGAAAAATCTTAAAACAACATTTATTCATTTATTTTTTGTTGTTCAAACAAAAAACTAAAAGACGAGTAGAAAAGAAAAAACTAAAAGACGAGTAGAAAAGTAGAGGACGACCAATAGATATTACGTAATTACAAATGCAAGAGAATCGCGAATAAACAAAATTATTAACATATTTATACCAGAGATGTCATTCTTTTCCATTCTTACGAGCAGTTGGCAAGAATCTTGTTATTCTACGCGCATAATGTCAGTGATTACATCAGTATCCTTAAACCGTAAATTTTACGAGCAGTTTTGCGAATTGAAATGACACGGAGCAATATAGATCTTGTTGGAAAATTTACGGTTATGAAGATTTTGCGTGAGAGCTAAATTTTTTTTTTTTTTTTTTTTTATATTACATACATATGTGCTGCACGATGAATCTCTGCGATTATGAAAATGTATATATACGCTCCCGACGTTTAGAAAGCATTAAAAGTACCGACAAAGTGGTACGAGTCGGATCTCTATGAAAGTGGCGGGGGCTAATATATACACATACACGTATTTTGTGTCGAGCAAATTATTCGGAAATATGAATGAGAAGCCTGAGTGAATGAGAACTGCAGTAGCGTGTCCATTCTAACATATATTTAGATTTGGAAAGAAAGAGATAGATTCTATCGATTGGTTGAGATATAATTTTAAGAAATTTTTAAAGCAAAATCGAATCATATTTGTTCGCGATTTGTGTCGAGGTTTGTTTTAAACACGCAATCATATTAAGACTGTGAAAATTATTAGACTGTAACAGGTTGTTTACGGCTTATTTCGTTAAATAGGGTAATCTTTGAGATTGAAATTTTACGAAGCGTAGCGTTTCACAAGATAATTTTTCCTGATAATTAAAAATACTTAATAGAGCTATATATAATGATTCTGCGCAAATGGCTCATTCTACAACGAAGGGACTTCTGCTTTTTTCAGCGTTCTCTCGCATGCGCAACGACAAGTAGCGATGATCTCAGAGATGATCCACACCTCTTCCTTATTACACGACGATGTGATCGATCAATCAGACATTCGTCGGGGCAAACCATCGGTTAATGTCGTCTGGAGTCAAAAAAAGGTTGGATTTATTCGATCTTCCGATTCGCAAAGATTCAATTAACGCGATTCTTTATTATAACAGAATTAATTTTATTTTAAGCTTTTCACCGGACGTAAAGATCATTGCCACAAAATTAATATTTCAATTTTTCGATATTCTTTCTATCTTGGAAAAAATCCATATATAATAATACAAGATAAAACATAGGATACTACAGTTGAAATAATAGAAAAAATTTTAATTAAAGGCATAATTTTCGCTTTTTTTTAGAAAAAGAAATTTGAACAAATTTGAAAAATTATATATACAAATATTTTAATTCAGATTATTTAAGTAATTATATATAGAATATTGTATAATTTTTAAATATAAATATTTAAATATATTTATATATAGATATACACATGTGATTATGCATGGTTTTCGGCTAGTTATTTCTCCGATGTTTCTTTTTTTTTATTAAAATTTTATCGAGAGCGATTACTACGCAATGGTCAGTATTAGTGACGATGACGGAAACTCTCTCTTTAAAATTTTAAAATATCGGTGAAGGAAGGAGGCTAATGCGATTCATGGTCGGACATCGATAACGCGCTTTCTAGATTTGGAATCGGATTTTGGTCTCCGCCTGTTTTGCGTAGACGTCGGAAAACTCGGAAGAATTGAAAGGAGAATATCGATTAAGGATATCGTCCGTTTGTAATAGAATATGAGGAACGATGTAAGACTTTCTCGAAAGCGACGAGTCAATCGACTTGCTGAAATTACATATATTAGAAATCGACAGTTGGAACGCGCGCGCGACAGTGGGCGACACGTGATCGAAAAATTTTAACTCTCAAACGCATAGGAATTAATGTACGCACTTTCGCAATCGGCCGGAACGGCCTGAATTTCGTTCGCGCTTTTCCATATACGACATCCACTTGCCGCGTTTCTAATGCTTATTAATTAGCTTTCAATCAGTGTCGCGAAAATGATTGAATTGCATTCACCATAGGCATTATACAAGCGTCTATGCAATGGCAAGAGTGAAACGAGAATGCGCGATCGAACACTAGACGCTAGGTCAAGAACGCGCAAAGCACATTGACACATGTACAAGTACGCGTGTAAACACACGTATATATGTATATATAGAAAAGCGTCCGTTCCTTTTCTGCCTTTCATATACAAAGTGTCTTGCAAGTCGTCCGTCTTTTCTTCTCGGTAGAATTACAGATTCGATGCAGGAAGGATCTTTTTGTCTATATAGTAAAAAAATTGCATCTATTGATAACCCGAGGAAGAATGAAAATCGATGTATTATTTTTTGCACATGAACTCTAGCATCTAATTAAAAGTTTAAAACATAAGTCTATATTGACAGACATTTACTGAAGACTGCACTCACCTGTCAAATTGCACCAGTTTCAAGTTTTTTTTATAGCAAATCTGAAAAATTGATCTCTCGAAAATTGATAAAATAATTTTTATTGAATATATTATTATTATACATACATATATCTAATAAAAATTTATTAAGTCTAAAATAAAATTACATTTTTTCTTATTAATATAAAAATATCTTCTTTCAACTATCCAGTTATTTCCTAATGAATATTTTATTGGCTGTTGTTTTATTAACCAATAAATCGTATCATATTAGCTTGATAAAAATAACGAAATACATGAAGATGTAAATTCTTTTTAAGTAATTTTGTAGAAGATTTATGAGTCATTCTCTTATTTTATGATTCTAGATTTAAACGAATATATAGTGTGTGAAATTAGCGACAGTTTTTCAGATAATTAATTAATCAATGTCTAGTCACAAATAAATCTTGGAAATTAACATCTCTGAATGAAGTTTATTCATTGAATTGCATAATTTAATGAAGTATTAAGTTGATCGATACGCGAGATTAAAAGAAGATTTTAACTGCGTTGCGCGAAAGACACCTATTTTTCCGATTTCTTATCCACGCTGGTGTTACGACATTACAGTCTTGTAACTTGGCACTTTAATAACATTCTGTTCAGATATGTGGATATCTCAATATGCGTATCGCACGATAATGCACCGTTGTGAAACGCAACAGTAGCTTGTAACAACACTTTGAAAGACCAAGTTACACACGATGTGTTTTCCAGCAAATCGCCGTTCCTCCGGCGTTACTTACTTATATACAATTAGATTTCGCATGGAATACGTAAATACGCGAGAGACGTTGAATTTGCTCTGAGGAAGTCAAGGAACGACGAAAGAAAACTTATCGTTTATCTTAAACGATGCAACGATGAACAACAATTTGCAATAATATCATTGAAAATCGAGATAAGACAAACGTGAAAGGTGAGAACAAGTTGGGCAGAGGGAGGATGGATGTATCGTAATTTGCATAATTGAATCCTGGAATAGCGCACGCGCAAATATTATGAGGGAGGCGCAAAAGTGTGACAACCTTGATGCTTGATGGAATTAGCGCCTTCCAGAGAAATGGAAAGTCCGACGATAGTCGACGAAAGTCGCGACGCTGCCGTCGTCTTCGGCGCCGAGGATCGCGCAGACATAGTTGAACTAATGAATTGTGCAACAGTTCGCTCGCTATATTAACGTACCGCTAATTGAGAGAACTCTTTTGCCGTGGTATATACAATAATTATTTTCAAGTTACACCTATCAATAACGAGATTACGTGCGTGTAAAGCGTGACTCTTGGAATGTAAGCCATCAAAAGGCAAGTGCGAAATGACGAGAATACGCTCTGACGACAAATAAGAAAATACAATGGCTCGCATTGATGATCAGAAAAATGCTTAAAGTAATATTATTGCAATAGTATAATATAGAAATAATCAGAATAATTATATTGATTACAAATTATATTAATTATGTTATAATATATTTATTATAATATGTTATATAAAACTAGTAATGCGGAAAAAACAATTCCGCGAAGCCAATCCCCTCATAAAGTAACTAATACGTTCAGTTGTAAATTCTCGCCAGATGGAAAAAAAAAGGTGGGAAAAAAAAAAGCTGTTGTCACTCTAATATTTTCATATGCCGAAAATCCGAGCTCGCTGGGATTTTCCTGAGCCGAGAACGAGTCGTTTTAAAAATACGAAGAAGAAATTATGAAAAACATAAGAGGGGATTAATAAGGATGATTCAGAATGAGTGTAACAAACTTTAACAGATTATTTGGGAGATCATTCTCACAATCAGTAAAAAAAACAATGAACATATGTAGGTCATATTTTTACTTACGTAGTTACGAGAATTTTTTAATTTTTATAGTAATAGACTTGCTATTTTTATTTGAATAAATAAAAAATAAAAATATTCTTAATTTTTTAATATTGTAATATTATCAACATATATTATGATAATATACATATATAATTAACATAATTTAATTATATGTATACATATATGCAGAGTGATTCAGAAGACGAGTATAAAAAAACTATAAGAGATTGTCTGAGAATTCTGAGTAAAAAATGAGAATATGTAATTATTGATTTATAATTCAGTTTTATAATAAATGCTCAAACTATGTCCTCTGAGCTTGAATTGCATATTGATAAATCAAAAAATCTCTTGTTTTATTTTTTATTTATTATTCGAATAAATTGCAAGTTACTCGCGAACAGCTGTGAAACAGAGATGCTCGCCTATACATGATGCATGCTAAAGGTTATTCACTCTCCATTTTTCATTTCGTTAAATCATACAACAAACGCTCCGCAACATGCAGCGGCCACGCCGTCTCGAAGCCTATCCTAAGTTGTTTCCTCGGAGAGAAAGAGATAATATTAGTCGAAATTAATGTTTCTCACCGGTGGACCGCTACTTTCCGCGCTGATTCATGCTCGTTTAGCGAAACGTCGCTTCGGGATAATTGCAAGAAAGTGCACACGCGCCGAAGCAGCTCGTGCTCAGGGGAAAATCCTGTCCGCAGGTGTCTTTCAGTTATATCGCGATTGAGATACGTGAAAATAAAGGCGACGCGTCGGCGATGCCGGATGTGAAACTTGAAATTACGAGCCGTTTGTTGAGTCACTTGAACCATTGTCGACCCACGAAACGATCTTCCTTCAATCGCTTTACCCGACCAAAACATTGTCATCATCACGACAAAAGTTTTTTCTCGTGTCTCTTTCTGCACGGACATCCGGATATTCTCTTCTCTTATATCAGAATTCTTTGGCCGAAGAGATTTTTTCTCGAATGTCGATCTTTTCGTTATAATTAATCGAATTCCAGCACTTTTAGTCGATGTAAGATATCAAATTTTCACGAAAGAGTATTTTTAAAAGGCTATATATTTACTTTCGTAAAATGAAAGTTTGAAACAACGATAATAGAAACGCACAAGCAAGTAAAGTTTTTTATAAGGAAATTTATAAGATCGACGAATTAAATTGTACGAAGAATAGAAAGCGGCACAATGTATGTTGATTTTAGAATTCGATGTATGAGGAAATTTAGAAATCAACGCGTATGACACACAATAGACCGCGGTCATTAAGAGCCGTCGAGGTGTTGCGGTTTCGACGACGTTCGCTCGTTATAGACGATGTGTTCATCAACGACGAGGCCCGACGACCGAAGTACCGAAACTGCGAATGCGTACGTCGATCTGTATTCCTGACGAAACTCATTGTTCGCTCCATTATGATATCAAAATTTCCAACATTACGTCCATTTGATCATTTCTTTTTGATCAATCGCTTATCAAGGCACAGAGCTAAAGTCCGAGTCACGTCGTCGGACTGAAGATATAACGCCTTCTTGGAGCCGTTTGACTTCGAGATTTAAAAAATGTCCAGTGAAAGGAAATGAACTAGATTATAATCGCGGAGAACCGGACGTGTCGACTTTGTTAACATAATAAATGACCGCGCGAAATCCGCGTTGAATCCGAGTTTCGCGTCACGCTTCATATCTGCTGCGCTTAAACATCGGCAAGGAATGTCTGTTAATAGTAATGGCATATATGAAATTGAGAATAATATTATTGGACAGATTGCTGCGATAGAGATATCAAATATTAATATAAAAGTGTCTAAATGAATGAGATACTCTTCTCGTCATCACGACGATCTCTAATATCCTGTATAATAATGGCAATGCAGGATCTATACTCTATCCCAGCACTTAATTAAAAATTAATTGCAGAGACTATTTATAATTGTATTTTGAATAAAGAAATTGATTGATCAATTGTTTTGTTCTCAGGTGGCCATGGCGGGAGATTATATCTTGGCAGTTGCCTGTATAATGATTTCCAAACTTCAAAATGATGACGTGAGCATCACCATCAGTCAGGTAAATTATTTCATTGAGCTTTCAAGTAGATTCTTATTTTAAATCTTTGTTCATTAAAAAATTTATAATTGATCCTTGGCGAAAATTTGAACACCATATAACTCTTACAAAAAGCATTTTGACAAATAGAGCTCCTAAGGCGCGCACGAATCATCTCGCTAATTTTAAATCATTCGAAGATAATCAATTATCAGAATATAATCCAACATTCACGACTTTTTTATATACTTTATGACATCTCTGTCCCCTTCTTTCCTCTTCCTCAAACGGAAAATGCGAATCATGCGATCAAAATTATGTAATCAAAATCACTATTGAAGAACACAGCGTTTAAAGCAGATTACATTACTTCGTAGATAGTAACAGATTTGGTGCAAGGAGAATTTATGCAGCTCGGCGCGAAAGAAACGGAAAACGAGAGGTTTGCGCATTATCTCACGAAAACCTATCGAAAAACGGCGAGTTTAATCGCCAATTGCAGTAAAGCGGTAAGCTTGTATTATGAAATCGCTCGCTAAATGAATTGCCGGAGAGCTCTGTAAACGATTTTAAACTTTCTTATCTCAGGTTGCTATACTTGCCGAGGTTGACGATCACATGATAGAAATGGCCTTCCAGTACGGCAGGAATGTCGGCTTAGCGTTTCAATTGGTGGATGACCTTCTGGATTTCGTTGCTTCTTCGGAGGCTCTGGGAAAACCCACTTCTACTGATCTCAAGCTCGGATTGGCGACAGCCCCGGTGCTTTTTGCTTGCGAACAGGTCAGTAAATCATTATACTTATCGATAGAGATTTTTTATCAACGTCAGAATATACAATGTCAGAATCGATTACTTGAACTGTTGCAGTATCCGGAATTAAACGCGATGATTATGCGCCGTTTCCAAGAACACGGAGACGTCAAGAAGGCTTTCGATTTGGTGCACAAATCCAATGGCCTGGAACAGACAAGATTTTTAGCGAAAAAACACTGCGCGGAGGCCAACAAGATCGTACAGTCCTTCGCTAAGAGCCCTTATCAAAAGGCTCTCAGCATTATGACTGATTTGGTTATCACTCGTATAAAATAGCATTGCTAAGAATAAAAACTTGGATTTAAAATTGGGGGAAGGGAAAGGGGGAAAAATCGATTTTATAATTATTTATATAATTGTGGTGAGAGATAAAACGGCTAAGGAGCTAATTTTTGTCTCGATTTTTAGAAATCAAATACGAGGATCGCATCGGAGAAGTTTTTTTTCCAATATTATATCAGTGGCCGGATTTATATACTATGTAATTATATATATATATATATATACATATACATATATATATGTATATATATATATATACATATATACTCATATATATATGTAATTATATTATATATATATATATATATATATATATATATATTATATGTTATATATATCGTTATAAATTACCTGAGGATGATTTTCATAAAACATGATTAAATAATAAGGGGAAACTAGTTTTATATCACTCTAATTCATGGTGTAACGTTGATGCGCGATTGAGAGCAACAATGCGTGGATCATCGCATTGTCGCCCCAAGTTCATACCTCATCCAGGGAAAAAAAAAAAAAAAGAAAAAACAAGGAGAGTAGGAAGAGAGCCTTACGTAATCACTAAAGTACTTCTGTCTTTTTCAGAGGACTTTATTGACGCGCGAATTTAAGTTGTCTGGAAAAATACAGAAAGTGTATTTTATAACAAAGTGCCTAGGCATATAATGTTCGTTGGATCTATGAGAAAGGAAAATACACGTATTACCTGATTTTATGAATCGCGTTAGCCGATCATAATATAATGTAAATAAAATCTAGATCTTAATATATTAGCATTGATAATCCTTTTTACGAAACTTCTTTTATGCATGCATTTTTTATCACGCGTACCAAGATTATATTCGGCTCTCGAAAAAAATAGTAATGCGCAAAATCAAATCGCTCCGTTAAAAATCTAACGAGAATTGTATTAAAATACGCCAGAAAAATCATCGCCTGCATCAAAGAAGTCTTAATGGCAATTTATGTTAACACCATATATATATAGAATCATGCAAAAACAAAGTAAACATTTGAAAAAAACATACACATGTGTAATAGTAGCAGACGTACAGAATTAACATTACAATAAGTTATTTTTGGTCCATATCATGATCGACAATTAGATTCTCAGCGAGTATGTATTTTTGATAAAGTTAAACATAACTTTTTCGACACAATGAATAAAATTATAAAACTAAATAATAAGGGGAATGCCAATACTAATTTTTATCGACAGCCCAATTTGAAATTTTGCTGACAAAACGATGCACGAAGAATATTTGCCAAAGAAGACAAGTCGGTCTTTATTCGTTTCTCTCGCAAATTAGTTTAGCAAAAGTTAACTTTGGCCTGTCGTAATTATTATAATATATATCTGTATTTTTATACAAGTCTATATAAAAATACATCACAAATCGCGATGCAGAAACAAATTAAAGTTGTTTTCTTATGTTTCAACAGAGACAATGAAAATAGAATCATGTTTGTTAAATTTTTGCTAAATAAGTGAAACCGCTCAAAATATCATTTATTATTGAATATATAAGTATAAATGTGTCTAATGTACAATAATTTATATTTATGAGAAGGATTAATGTATATATATATAATTATCGTAATGTTACAGAATACAATAAATCATTAACTGAGAAGCACATGCAATTATGATCAAATATAGATTTATAGTAAGCACAATGACTGAACAAAAAAAAGGAGCAAAAGCCGATCTCTATCATATCTTTTGTAATACTTGTTAAAAAATATTTAAATTTGTTAATAATGCGCAAAAAAATTTGTTTTAACAAAGTATATATATATATATTTAAATAAATATAAAAAAAATCTAACAAAACATTAGCTATCGAAATAAAGAGGAAGAGGGAAGACATTGCAAATTCTTGAATGATGATAATTATAATAAATATAAATTTATTTGTTAGATTTTTTTTAATTATACAAAACATTTTGGTACATTTTATTTTTAAATTTAAAAATAAAAAAGTTTGACGTGTAAAGTTTGATATTTATTAATTATTCATATAATATTAATATATTAATAATTTGATAAATATTAATTTACACTAAAAATGTAGTAAAATCTAACAATAAGTGTGAGACAGATCAAAATTCAACATTTATTTACTGAAACTACATAAATGCAAGAATAAAAAATTACTATAAAAAGTTAATTAAAAAATAATGAAGATAAACTATATATATTACTCCCATTTCTTCTGCTATTGTTATATTTTTTTGACAGATAGAGATGTGTTCAGAAATCCTACTTGTAAGGTAAAACAGCTTTTAATTGACCAATCAAGACAGAAAAAGCAAATTTTTTTCCGTGTTCTGATTGGTCAATAAAAAGGTACTCTACGGATAGGATTTTTGAACGCACCCAGATGTCGTTCTCGACCAAGTAATTTGAATCAATTGTTTGGATGCGTCCGACGCAACGCGCGAAAGTTATTCACGTTGTCTTTTGGTTTGTCAATTTCAAGAAAAATTTCCTGTAAGCCCATCGCAAATCCGCCGATATGGCGAGTTTATTGGACTTGTGCGAGCAATATTTCGGCGCGCGTAATTTTTATGACGTGTTGAAGATAGCAAAAAACGCGAATGACAAGCAGGGTAAGCGAACGTTTTTTCCTAACCTCTAAGTCTCGACTTGGCTTCAGACTTTTTATCTCTCCATCTTTATAATAACAATGTTTGTTATTTTTCGACGCTTCAGTGAAGAAGGCTTATCACAAACTGTCGTTACTCGTACATCCGGATCGCGTGGAAGAAAGTATCAAGGCCGAAGCGACAGAGAAGTTCAAAGTCCTGGGTAGAATACATTCCATTCTCAGCGACAATGAGAAACGCAAAATTTACGACGAATCCGGACAATACGACGAGGAAAGCGAAGAGGTGGTCATGCGCAATTGGGCGGATTATTGGAGATCCTTATTTAAACCAATCACTGTCGAAGATATCAATAATTATGAGAAGGATTACAAGGGATCGGAGACAGAGATCAAGGATCTTAAAAGGGCGTACATAGATAGTAAGTCATTTCTATTGTATACAAGATGTATCAAGATCATCGCCTGTTTTCTATTACATGAGTTTCTTTTTAACAAAATTAATTTGCTGTATCTCTGTAAAGAAAGATTTCTCTATATTTATTAAATATATTAATATTATAATAGCGATATAAATATATATCATATATTAATATATTATATGAATATATATTTATACAATTGTATTTATTCTAGGCAAGGGAGATATGGACTATATCCTGGAAGCTGTTCCGTTTACAAATTGTGATGAAGAACCAAGACTGTACGCTATAATTGAAGATTTGATAAAGAATGGCGAAGTCCCAGAATATAAAGCTTTCACTAACGAGAATGACAAGAAGAAGCAGCGCAGAAAAAGAAAGGTAAGATAGCAAATATAATTTTCCTAATTTGCTCAAAATATTTAAAAAATGACAGTAATTCCAAGTATTAAATAAGGATTTGTAATAGAGGGTGATTCAAGTCTCGTAGCAATTATCTGTTTATGCCAGAGACTGACATGTATCTGTGTCCTGCATTCGCATATCTTTCACTCCAATAAATAATCTTTAGAAAACGATATTTGCAAACTAGAAAAATATGTGAAGTGTGAGTGATTGAATCGTGAATCAAGTCTAAATCTTTCACTTTTAATACTGCTCTTACTACTATTCAGATCTCACAATCAGAAAATTATAAAAATTATATTTGGGTACATCTTATTTTATTTTATTTTTTATTAAATTATTTCATAATATTTTTCACATCACAATAGTTTCACAAATATCGATTTGATACTCGTAACAGGAAGCAAAAGATCAATTAGAATATAAATATAAATGTTAATAAAAATTGTTAAAATAACAATGACAACAATGTCAGATGTTTTAATCTACTTAGCATCTGTTTGAGCAATTGTATGATTAGATTTATTATATATATTTAAATGATTAGATTAAAGAAAAGAGAAACGTCAAAAGATATGGTAGCACATCTCAGGAACAAGTATGTGTCTGTCTAGTATAATAATCTTACAAATAAAAGATTATTATTTACTTTACTCTCTTATTTATTATACAATACTTTATCAAATCTTTTTGAAAGTAATTGATTTATTTTTTAAATAAAATTATGTCAAAAAAATAGAGATATAGATCTTTTTTAATACAATAATATTACAATGAAGGAACTTGTTGTATAAATATGAATATTCATAAGAATTTTGCAAATCACAATTATGATAATTTAATTTTTTTTAAATATTTTATATTTATAAATTTACTAAAACATTTCAAGAAGATTATAGCAAACAGTTTTCGAATATTATGTAATATGCAGAACATAAAATTATTGCGAAACGTTTATCGTGTAAAATTTTTTCCCACGTTTATACACTACTCGCGTATCGATCTCTAGTCACGGTCGACCGCGCGAAATTGTAGCGCGAATTTTAAATGACTTTAGCACTCCCTTCATTATTGCTAAATGTCACTTGAATAGTGTTTTAATGCCCCGCCACGCTATTTTCAAGCTTCTCTATTTTTACCAATAGACTGTACAGAGCTTGATGGGTGGAAGGTAGTAGGAGAAATAGCGGCATGACTCTAGGAGGGGAAGGTCTAGTAAATAAGTAACCTACGAATGCGAGAACTGCTTCAGTCCGCGTTACAATTAGTTCGGTCGTTAATCGGAAAATACGGACGAAAGAGAAATCTCCTCGCGATGACTGTCACATATTTTGTTCCATTCAAATATTGAGATTAATACGAAAAACGACCATCGTAGTCTTGTTTATTTTTAATTAACGGAACAAATTATATCGTTCTCTCTTGTAATACCTCTGTACACTCGAAAAATGAAGAATAGCGCCGCAATTGTAGCGTTAATTGCCCTGTTGATTGATGCGTTTGTTGACGATGTTGCTGCATCGTGCAGACAGATCGCGAACGAGGAGATGCTGGAGTATTTTTGTGAAGGTGGCCAACCCAGCGATTTGACTACTGTACCTGATACGACTGAGAAACTACGTATCACCAGGATGCCGATCGGCAGAATAACCGCTGACACGTTCTCTAGATTTGGCGGGAATCTATGGGTGTTGAGTTGCTCGCATTGCGAAATCACCGATATCGACGCGGATGCCTTTCGACGACTCGTCAATCTTCAGCAACTCAGCTTAAACAGCAATCATCTGACCACAGTGAAGGCATCATGGTTGGAGGGTCTTGATTACTTGACGTACCTTGATTTCAACTACAACAATATACGCGATATCGAGGACGATGTCTATAGAAATTTACCGAATCTCGTGGACTTTCGAATCTCGGGAAATCAACTGCGCTGTCTGAATCTTGACGAAATGTCGCACCTGAAGGACTTGAAACGCATATTTCTCAGCGAGAATTCCGAATTTGCTTGTCCGCACGCCGTGAGTAGGTTTCTTGAGACTCAAGGCGTCAGTTTCGAGCCAGATCCCGAATGGAAAAGACTCGCCAGCGACACGATCGACGTCCCATCGAGCTATGCGGAGGAAGATCGTAGAATCTTGCATCCTGACAGGAGACCGGAACAGCCGAAAGTACCCTATACACCTTCGAAAGATGGGAGGTTTCATCCGGACCATCATGCAGACCATCGTTCTCGTCACAGAAGACCAACCACCACCACTGTCCGACCGACAACGTCCACGCAACACAATGAAATAGCGCGAGTGGTACCGACATTTCCGCTTACAAGACCTTCTCCGTCAGATTCATCCTCGCGTCAGGTAATGATGCCTTATTCACACTCGACGCCAGAAACACTGCCAGTACCGCCAGTACCGCCAACAGAATGGAGACCCTCCGAAGATATCAGGATGATAGGAACCACCGATCACGAACCATCACAAACGAAGCACGCTTCAATCTATCCACAGCACGTTCCGACATACGAAACGACGCCTTTATCGAAAGATTCCGTCTTGGAGAGATTGCGAGTATCGGCTGTAGAATCAACATCCTCCACAGAGGACGATTACGAAACAACTGATAGATCATCTCAGGCGGGACACACCCTAATATATCCGTTATACGTTGCAACATCTAATGATCGAGAAAGAACACCCGGTGGATCCATCCAAGTGACGCATCACAGCGATTCAGACGTGGTTACTGTCGACTCTTGGTCTATCGATCACTCGAATCAATATCCATATTGGACGCATCGCGAATACTCTCGCCCTCCTACCGAGAGCAACGACAGATCACCGCCGTCGTGGTCCGCAAACACACCGAATCTTCGGACAACGCCGTATTACGCAGGATACGATCCGCGTACAATGATCGTCGACGAATCATCGGACACCGACAGTGTTCCAATTGTCACCGATCCCGTTGACCAAGCGAGTCGATTGGAGACCACGACGAAGGTGCATTACGTCAGACCTTCGATATCCTCATCTCCGGAATTGATGTACTCACCTCCGTCGAGTCCGGGCGAGTTTTATCGAGCTCCGTATTACGAACCAGCGGTGACCATGCACCCGCCGTTGCAGGATTATCGGGAGACGACTGTAAACGACGATCTCACGATTACAGAGGAACCAGAGTCGCCTGAGCATCCGGATCCGGACAAGAGTTCGGCAAATTCCTCGATAATCCGATCGTATATCGTTGCATTAGCGATGTCCATAATTGTCACCGTCTTTGGACACGTCATCGCCGAGGGATTTTAAGTCTCGTGCGCGTCCCTCTTGCCTCCAACCGGATCGGATCGAAACGAATTATCAGATGAAATAAATTCCAAACAGTTAGATATACCGCGCGAAAAATAAGGAGATTGACGTTTTGCCGATCTCTACAACAAATAATCTAATACATTTAAAATTTAAACGTTGCGTTGTGCCACGAGAACCTGAGCGCGCATTTATATATATTTAGCGTTAGAATTCTTCTCCCCCACATATATAGCTATCGAGTACCTGCTTAAGGAAGCTTCAGTACTAACCAGACGCAGATCTATTATCAAGAGTGCGGTCGAGACATCTTCTTTGCTCTGGAACTCTTATCTCCGGAAAAGGCAGAGCCAGCTGAATCTTATGTGTAGGTATCGTGCAATCGAGGGATGTAGAAAGAAAAGCTCTTCAATTTTTTTTTAATAGAGTTTAATCTGTCATAATATATACCGATTATTTTTACAACTATTTAATACCATATAAAATTGTTTTTTGCTGTCGATTTTAAAACAGACTCTTTAGAAAAGCAGAAGAAAAACTTTTCATTTTTTTTTATAGCGAGTTGATAGCGCACTTTTAATCTAGAATAATTTAACATATAATTGTACATCAGTTTTCATGCGGACTAAAAACTTAACTTTAGTAAGTTTTAGTATTTCTAAAATTAAAATTTAATTTTAATAAAAGTTTTTTATAAAAAATTAAAAAAACTTTATTTTAATGTACCAATTTTAAACAGCTTAAATATTCATTAATGTGAAGGCTTTTTAATTTTATAGTTAGCTTTTTCAGATTTGACAGAATAAAAAATTTTGCTTCCCTTCCAACTTTCGATTAATTGGCACGAGTTGAACAAACTTTTGTTTTAAATATATATTCTCTCTGAGAAAATCAAAGGAAATTGCTTAAGTTTATCGGTTAAACTAAACTTAGCGGATCTTTGATCTCTGCAATCGTGTTGGTTTCTCGGAATTAACTCGAGACGCAGTAAAGAGACGTCTAAATATCTGAAATGTCCGCCAAGTAGGGAAGCCAATAGCGCGGCGTGTCGGCTACCAAGATTTTAATTGCGATCAACTGGCGGCCAGACTCATTCGCCGTGGTAATGAAATAATTACTAATGTCATCGTCCAATCGTCGCGGTCGCGCGTATTACGTAACGACCTTGTTACGACGAGCTCGGCTCGACATTGTAGAAATGTACACGTTAAATATACACTCGAAGACGTTCACACCGACTTCACAGTCAAGTTCGCGCGGCGCAGCTTCCTCCTCCGTTTCTCGTGCAACAGGTGCATCTCTCAGCGACGAGTCTCTCCCTCCGCGACTTGAGGAGAGATCTCTCGCGCGAAGATCATGGCGAGTTAGCCTTGAATAACTATTGAAAGCGTCCGTTATAATAAACGACGCGTTTATCTTTGCTTAAATCGAATGCAGCATGCATGCACACATGTTTCTTTGAGAGTGCCGCTTAGTCAATTCTCCATGAGATTCCATACCGATGACGCGATGTTATTTAATACGACTTCGCGCCATCCGTGACACGTTCAACGGACTAGTCGTCAATTATTTAATGCGATTTCTTTAGGTTTGTGACGCGATTCCGATCAATAGATATAGAGACCCTCAAGTATATCGCAAGGTCGCGAAAAACGTTTTCGCCTTCAACTTCGCTTATTCGTTGTCAGATATGTGTGCATGTGTTAACTTTGGTGTTGGGGTACTTGACGCGACATTTTAGCTGAAAATACAACGCGCGCTTTTCATTCCTATTCTCTCTTATTTATGTTCGAATAATAGTTCCTTAAATATAATTTCAAGATTAATTCCTCGGCAGATGAAACGTTAGATATTAAAACAAAAAAAAATATATCCAAGAGAGAGAAAACGACAGAAGAAAAACATTATTAAAAATGTATTACTGTCGTTATTCATCATTGATACATTTCACTTTATAGAGATGCAGTCATCAAATTTTATTTAATAAATAATAGATAGTCTTTTATATTACAAAACTGATTAATTTCGATTGTATAATAAAACCGATGAACTTGCCTCGTCCCGTGACTCGGTACAGTCAGAATTTCGCGAAGCGTTGTGCAATGCATCGGCATTAGGCAGCCAGTTAGATGTACTTGCCAGAAATTATAAATAACGGAATTTCTTCAGCGGCGGATTATAGAGTAGGTCACGCGCGATATGAAGCGTCATCGACGCTTGTGCGCTTCGTGGATAGTCAGCGTTGCCGAAAAAGCTACCTGCAGAATATACGGAAAATTGCAAAGATGTTAGGCGAACGAAATTCCGTAATATACCTATATATTGAGAAAGAGAGAGAAAAAGCCGCACTTTACCAGACTGATACGAACTTGACTCGCTTAATTAATTTATTTATTTCGAGAATTTTTTAAGTGTCAACATTTTTTTCTTAGCGATGTGTTATCTGTTATAGTGTTACATTATTCTATACACGCTCGTAGATTTCTAAATTTATTTCATTTTTGTTTTTATCTTTTTAAAAAATTTCTTTGTCCAAAAAATAAGTTAGAGAAACAGTCGAAACTGTGATACAATTTTACAGGGAGCGCAGTTTCTACTAAATATTTGTGAATGTAAAAATTTTTAATTTCCAATTTTTCACCAAAGATTAGAGAACTCAAAAACAAAATAATATTAATCGGTTTTTGATAGCTATATATTTTTTCCCCCAATATTACAATCTAAATTTTGAACTAGAAGCATAATGACACTTTTCATCCTGTTATTCCAATCGAGCTTTTTTAAATGGAGGGGAAAATATGCGTGAATATTATTTTGAATAAAGCAATCTCTTGTTAGAGCAAGTTGCCAATGTAAATGTTTTTATAGACAGATCATAACACATACTGCTGACTCGAGCGTATACTGACACTATCTTCTAAATTTATCCAAGTCGTACTTATAAGCAATGCATATCCGACTGCTTGAGCCATTAATAAAATCGATGACCCTACTTTTTTAGCCTTAAGCTCTGCAAGAAAAACCTGCTTCTCTTGACTCGAATGTAAATCTCGCGTGCGCCTAATACTCTCGATGCAGATTTCGGAAATAGAATAATGCGTAGATCGCGTTTTTGCTCTTATTACGAGCAGACTGTAATCAATCTCGTTAACAGGAACATGCTTGTGCTTCGAGAGCATTATCTTATTTTAAAATCTATTCCTTCCCGCCACGAGTCTGGATTGAATTATCAATTTAGATTAAATGTACTCTCTTAGTCGGACGGTATAAACAGTCATTGGCTTTCGATGTTAATTGCTTTGATTGACTTGTCTGATTGCAGTGGGCTAAAGAAGCAGTGGAAGCGGAACGTTTGGAGAAGATGCTACAGATGGAAAATGAGGAAAATGCAGCCACAAACGATCTCGCGTTAGTGATCCAAAATCGTAACAAGGCTCGCGCCAGTCAATCGGACAATTTCTTCGATTCGTTGATTGAAAAGTACGCGAAGAACGCTGAGAAATCGACGAAGAAGAAGGCTTCGCTCGCAAAGAAAACTAAAAAGAAAGCATAGAGATAAATTAGCGTCGAAATCTGTGTCTGTCTTCGCTCTAGCTTCAAAAAAGTCTCAATCTCTTAATTTAAATCGCAAAGCACGAATTTGCTGTAGATTTCTATATAATGGACAGTTGTGTTTAATTTTTCTAAATATAAATCCACTAAGACTTTATAAAAATGCCAATAAACTGAACAGACTAATCTGCTTGGTTTAATGTCATTGTGTCAATTAACTGTGCGTATACTGCGACATAAATTAAATTGTATAGAATCAAATTGGTTTTTTTTTTAATGTGTATAACAACGTAGCTACAAAATTGTTACTTAATTAAATATAAAAACAAATGCGATATTGCATTTTGAAAACCAAGAACTCCTGTAATTAATTTAAAATTTTATAGAATGTGTGAGAAATAGAAAAAAAAATCTCCTTTTTAATATCTCCCTTTGTAACTTCTTTAATCTATCTTCTAAGTTTTTCAACGATAAGAATAAAAAGACGAAGAAATAAATAAGATATACTTTAGCAATATAAATCCACTGCAATGAATTAAATACGAAAACAAAAGAAATTGTTAATCATATTATCATAAATATTTATTTTGAACTAACGTAATTTATTATAGGGAATAGTTTTAAAAAATCGAAAGTTATTTTTTTCGTTACAGATAAAATTTGTAATGACGTTACTATTGCAGTTTCCGAGAAAAAAGTAACAATAGCATGTTACAAATAACATGTTATTTTCAAATTCTGATTTATGCTAACAAAATGTATTTACACATACCAAATTTGTTTATTTGTTCATTTCTACAGAAAAAATACATGACTTTTATTCTATCCAAAGAACTGATGAAACATTTATTGAATTATTTTCAGCATCTTTCAAAACTATAAAATTTAACGCGATAATGATGACATTTTTACATTATCAAAAATTGTGAAAAATTGTCTGCATTTGTAGAATCGATTACTTCATATATAACAATCTAGTATAGCACCAACAATCTTTCTTTCTTCTCTTCTACTTAAGCTTTCTCTCTCTCTCTCTCTCTCTCTCTCTCTCTCTCTCTCTCTCTCTCTCTCTCTCTCTCTCTCTCTCTCAAATTTTTCAATTTTTAAATAAAACAAATATCTCAGGGAAAAAAGTAAATTTGTTTCCAAAGAGATTTTTTTATATTCATTATTTCAAAATTTTATTTTTAAACAAACGTGCAAAATAGAAATTGGAGCTAAATTAGAATTAATTTTTGTTTCTTTATATTCTAATCATAGAAACTATAAATATTAGAAATTTTATTGCAGTTTTACTGGACAAAATAAAATCATTTTTCAAAATAAAATATATAAATTCCATAAGATATTCGCGTAACGCCAACATATTATTCTACGAAAGCTTTTTATTAAGTTTTGGTTAATATTAATGATACAAAATATATATAACAAAATATTTTATACATTTTTTTTTTCTCTAATTTTTAATCGGAATTTCATGAAATATATTTTTTTTATTTTACTTTGAAACTGAATCGAAATTAAACCAGAGATTTTTCGTTCATAAAATGCTGACGCAAAGGTTTATCAAGTGTTTTGAAAACGCAAAACTTTTCTATGAATAGAATGTTAAATCAAAACTTTCTTAGATATTCTAAGCGATTAATCGTTGCACCATATACTGGCACTCTGCCAGTATTTGCCATCATAAACGCGCTTATAGACAACCCATCCGTCTCGATCCGGACATTGATGGAAACGATGACCCTTCTTGTAAAATTTATGTCTGCTACATTTGCAAAGCTTATCTTTCATCAATCGCATTACACATATTTTGTACGCATAAATATTTGATAATTATGAATTTTAGTGCATGGTGTATGTTTAAGAAATAAAATAATGCATAATTAGTGCTTTTAAAGAATTTCATCTTTCATAACATTGGTGAATTATAAAAGTCTCGAGATCTCTCTCATATACCGAAAAAAATAACTATCTTATATATAAACTAAAACAACATAAGCGAGCGCTACGCGCGCGCCATTCTTCGATTTTATATTAAAAAGAATGATACAGAAATCAGCTGATGTCAAAAATTTTAAGCGAGTTAAAAGAATTATAACATATTATTTAAAACATATTATTTTAATTTTTATAACATATTATTTCAAAAATTAATTTGCAAATTAATTAACATATTAACGTTAATAAAAACATTTAAACTTTGAATTCAAACATTAAGGCCTGTGTAAGTCGCAGGACATTCGCTGTGGGCGCGTTTTAAAGGTTTCTTCAAGACCTACAAAATGAGCCCTCAGCGAATGTCCTGCGACTTACACAGGCCTTAATTTCTGAATTCAAAGTTTAAACGTTTTTTGCGAAAATTAAGGCCTGTGTAAGTCGCAGGACATTCGCTGAGGGCTCATTTTGTAGGTCTTGAAGAGACCTTTAAAACGCAAGACCTTTAAAGTTTAAACGTTTTTTGCGAGAACTAAGGTTTGTGTAAGTCGTACATTATTTTGTGAGGGCGCGTTTTAAAAGTCTGTTCATATATGGAAATTGCTTATTACCAAAAAAGATTATATATGTAATTTCTGCAACTTGTATATAAAAAAGAGATTACACCAAAAGTATTTTCTCGTCTTATGAGTGACCTGACTTATCGATGTCAGGCAAAATGAAAATTCAGTGATCTGTAAAATGTTATACTCTTTTGATCAATAACGCTCTGATTTTTTTGTTTTTTGTACGATATATGCAATATCAAATAAGTATAAATAATATTTAATTAAATTATTAAATTTATTATATATTTAAGTTAATTGTATATATATTTAATTATATTTTATTAAATAATTCATATATTATTCACACACACACACAGAAATAAGACATGTTAAACTTATTTTATATGATATATGTTAGTTTTATGTTACATGATTAATATTTAAAATTAATTACGTAAAATTTTTATACATCGCGTATTTAAGATCACATGTTTATAATTAAAAAAGTGTTGCAAAATTAATTAAAATTAAATATTAAAAATATTCGAAAAATACGGGTTTTCAATCTGCATGCCCAAATGCTTTGATGCTTAGGTAGCATTACCTTTTAGCATCATCAATAACGAGGATGGAAGGTATATTGGTCTCCACACTGTTAGTCATACAATTTGTGAAAGGCGAAAGGAGGGGAAACAACAGAGGATGCGATGGCAAGAAGTAGAGAGAGGGCAAACTCTCCTCAGGACACCTACTCTCCTGCTTTCGCGAGTCTCGTGTTTGATAGCTCGAGATGGTGGCGACTACGATGTTGTGGTACTTTCCAATCGGTGTTGGTAGAGATGGTATGTACACTGAGCATCATGAGAGTGGCCATCTCGTATGGTCAGTCTCATATTACGTCTGGACTGGCTGGAGCGACAACACAATACACATCGGGTGACACAATTTCTCCAAAAGCAGTCTTCTCTTTTATTAATTTTTCACAAACCTCATTACAGTATTAAAGGGATCTTTATTTTTGTCATTTTTTATTATTTTTAAATTTGTTATATTCTAAATATACAATCTGTTTTCGATCATATAATCAGGAAAGTGAGGATTTTACGTTCAAAATTTAAAATACAATTATTTGTTTATTTAAGGCTTCCTTTCAATCAGCCTGCGTATTTAATAAAAAAATATATTCTAACAGAAGTCTATTGCTGTATCGTCAAATTATTATGTTGCATATTTAGTCAAATGTTTAAATAATGATAAATGAAATTTATTATACTCATTTTTAATAATAAAATGAAAAATTCTCTTTTTATGTAGCTAATTGTGTGATTTTTTCTCTTGCCGCATATTTTATTATATTTTTAACATGTCTCTTGTTATATAGAGTAAATGAGAAATGTAAACTTCTCATTTTGAATGAGACACCCGTTGTGTATGAGATCGGCGCACACTTTGACAGAATCACGTACGTGTAACCATCTTATTATGGATATGTGGTGCAAACATAGGTATAGCGAAGTGTAAACCATTATTATTTTTAGCCAGACATGTAATAGAAGGCCGGATTAAAGTTTACCAAAGAACAGAGTAACACAATAGTCGCAGCGTAACCGGGATCATATTTTTTTTCGCCCCGTTAAACAGCAATTATATCACGACCCATTGGCGATTGTGGCGGGTTATTCCCACAGAGTTATACGCAACACCAAAGCGCGCTCGTAATCGAATAAAACGAATGAGTCATATATGCATATTGCGAGGGAACAAACGTTTCGCCATATTATGAAACGATGATCTGCGATCGGAGAAGCGCCTCGGAAACTTTTTGAGCCGCAACAAATATTCTTATTGTACGTTTAATTGCATCTCGTTCCGCGTGTACACGCGTAATGGTCTTTAGTTAATTTATAGATCGATAAATCTATATACACATCAAGATTGATGAAACGAGCGAGGTCTAAAAGAGACGACGTCTGACATTTGACGGTCGTTCGATCTCGCGCGTTTGAAGTAAAAAACATGTTTTACAACGATTCGCGGTTGCCGTTATTTAACGCTAATTAAGAATTGTGGGTATATCAAATATATAAAAAAAGAAAAGAGTTAATGTATGTGACAGATGTAACGTGCTGTCGCGGAAAGACTGACTCGTAAATCATCGCAGTGCGTGCGCGTTGAATAGAGAATTTCCCCTTTTTTCATACTTTTGTCATTTAAACCGCAGAAATGGAAAACGCGCAATCACCACGTGGTGGCATTTAGGCGAGGGTTAAGCTCATAAAACTGTAACCTATTTCCGTTTGTAACCGCACTACTATCTACCTCTCGGCTAATGCATTGGCAATGCGCATCTCGTTAAATGCATGCGGAGAAAGGCCGAGGCAAAAGGTGACAACGTGCACTTTAGCCTCTAGGACATGCTTCTATCTCTCCGATCTTTTCAGAATCTTCATTAAGATACGCTATATATACATACGCTGTACCGTCTTTTCCTCCTAGAAGACAAAATAAGGAAAAGCTTTGATAAAAACGAAGGATCGTATAATGGCCTAAACATCGGGAACCGCATTTGTGCATCAGTTAATGCAGTACTATTTCCAACCGCTTCTCTCGTGTGTATGCAACATCTCCGTCGCGAATCATATGCGAGAGATGCGGTATACATACTGCGGAATTCACCCCATTGAATCCGAAGCGGCGAGGAGGAAAGCGAAGGGGAAAATTAACGGCGGGGTTGCAACGACGTGATAGAGAGAGTGAGAGAAGACACTGTGTTGCACGAGGAACGGTGGAGCGAGAAGAGACCGGTGGTTGTATAGCCGAGAGACGGTAGTGGAGGCGAAGAAGGAGCAGAAGAGGATGGTGGAGGAACCGTGCTGGTGGAGAAGAAGGGGAGAGCGACATTCCAGAAGGCGGCGGCGGCGGTGGTTCTCGTGGGAAACCAAAGAGAGAGAGAGGAGAGAGAGATCTCGTCTCGGGGGGAGAGGTTGTGTGCGGGCCTTAAGGCACCGTTCTCATCTCCGGACGTGTGACAAGATCACGGAGAGGCTTCTGCCGAAGCTGCCGCGCGAAAGTCGCCGAATTTCTAAATCCATTCGCGAAAGCAAAAATGTGGATGTGCCAATTTCTCTCCCTAAATCTAATCTGGTGTCCTTTCTTCATTCGCACGACCTGTGAATAGCTACGAGATCAATTTTATATAATATTAATTGAGATACACTTTATTTATACAAGAGCTCACACAAATGCTCGAATAAATATTTAAATCTACGAGTCGAATTTTAAAATAAAATGTTGAAAATATTTAGCGACCCATTTTTGTGTGCGCATAAAAAATAACTATGTTTTTAATTATGTAAATTCATTATGCAAAAGTAAATTAATTATGCAAATTCATAAGAACTGATCTTTCTCATTCTTGAAACTTTCTCAATGGAAAATGCTGTAATGTTTAATCGAAGCAGCTTATATTGTCTTAAGAACCAAGTCTACAATTTTTATTAAATAAAACATTATATTTTTACACTATTTACAATTTGATTCAATTTTAAATAAAAATCGAAAACTTTTAAATGCACAAAATGACGGAAGATTGTTAACCCTCTTTCTCTCTCTTTCTCCCTCTGTTATTATTATAAGTTAAAATATTAATTTTTGCATTCTTAGAGAGAGTAACTATAATATATAATAATATATATTTTTCTTTATAAAATAAATTAATTCTTAATTATCTTCAAAGAATGCTTAGGATAAAAATGTTCCTTTAAAATTAAAAAAATTATATAATATACATAATACTGATAAATACTGACTATTGAATAATACATAAGATAAATAAAGAATTGAACAAATAAATACTATTTGCAGAATCAAGCACCAATGTTTAAGAGGTGCACTAATGTAACGCGATTAGAAGACAATGACGTTAGATCTATTTGTAGCAATAGGGACGATGACGAAACACATGAACTTTCACACTCGCATCTTTTGTTTAGTTTCACGTGAGCACAATCGCTGCATCATATGCTCACGGCGCGGCGTATCATTGCAACAATGAGTGCAGCGGCAGAGCGTAATTCGATTACCGCGTATTGCTAATATTGATAACCCCGCCCGCAGTCGCGATAAAGAAAACCACCCCTTATAAAGAAACGCTTAGCGATGACAAATCGGGTAACAATAATCCCGACTGTAATCCAATGACGAGAGGTTCCTTGCAACGTTGCACAACAGAAAGCGACGATTAGATATTAATTTCATTAATATCTGCTCCCTCGATATTATTCAATCTACGATATTTTTTTTTGTTCATCGATATGTTGATAGACCCTTATTTGCGGAGTGCGACGCGATTTAGCATAAAGAGACACATCAGGACGGGACCTGCTACACCAGGGCCCTGTGAGTCGGCCCTTAGGGCGAATCCGCGCAAGGTCTCGAGCAACTGCTTCCCAGTCGAACGAACGAGTCAAGAGGAGATAATGGCACGTTCACGAGGCGTCGAATCATTACTAACAATCAAATTCTATTTGCGTCGCGGCGTTTGCGATAAAAGGACTGTCCCGTAATCGTAAGAGGCGAGGAAGAGAATTTCCCTTTCGGTTCTCCAATTTTTTCATTGAAAAATCAACAACAAATTTGACGAAAAACACGCGATATATAAACAAATTTCATCAACTTAATAATTTCGAAATCTTCTAGATGAAGATAAAATAGAATATATATAAATATATGTTACATAAATAAGATAAACATGGTCTTCCTTTAAATTTACCCAGATGAAAGATGAAATTATAAAATGTTTCATCTAGATTCTAGATAATCTCAAGATAATACTTTTATGCAGAATAATTTATAAAGTCAAAATAATATTCATTTATATAAAAGTCTATTTTCCAAAACTAAAAATTTTTTTAATGCGTTGATTGACAGACGATTTTTTATATGTATATTTCTCCTGCTCTAATTAAAATATGCTGATAATTTCTTCTTTATATCAGCGATAACATTTCTCGTTAACTTTGCTATATTACGACAAGAAATTATCTTGCCGATATAAAACGACGTAAAATAGCGTCAACTAATTATCATTCTAAAAAAGTATCGGACGGCTTGTGTATATGTATCATACTTCGCTCATCGATCATCTTCGCGCAAGCGGAAGTGGCGATATTAGTCGCAAGACAAGTTTCTTGGAGAAAACTTCCGGTATTTACCCGTTTTTCCACGTGAGAAATTGCTCGTTCATAAACACGGATATATACTTTGAATTTCCGTCAACAATCTTATCGCGTCCGCCTAATATGCGTCGAGACTTCGTTTATATACGACGGGGCAATAAAGCGCTTCATTATTATTATTATTATTACTAGTGTCGTAAGTCAGCGTGAGCTCCGACTACGCGTAGCAATTACGGCGATAATCGCACGCGACGTCATCGCCGACGGGATGACATGCAAGCACCTGATCTCTCGTTTAAAGATAGTGTAACCGGCGAGACAAGGCGGAAATCTCCAACACAATGTATCGCAATTGATAGAATTAACCGATTCGAACGATTCCATTTTGTCGAAGGAACGCTCGGAAAACGCCGGAAGTTTGGCAAATGTCACGCTGAATGAATATCCAGAAATCACAAAGTCCCTCCGATCGACGCAAAGCGATGACGCGTTACAGACGTCCCGAGAAACACCCTGTATAAGGGTACAGGAGAAGGACGAAGGGGAGGTAGCGGGTATGCCAGCGAGATGAGAAGAAAAAGGAGGGAAGAAGGTGGAGAGTTAATTGAATCCGAGCAGCGTATAAGTGGAATGGCCTATTCCTCCTTTGGCTCGCTCCTCTTATTCTTCTTTCTTCCCGCGTACCTCTCCTCCCTCACCATCCCCGTCTCGACCCTCCCCCACGACTCCTCGCGCCGTCCTTCGCAGCTCCTTGTACCCTCTTCGGTCAGGGTACCAAGGAGGATCGGTGGAAGGACGCCAAAGAGGTTCCGGAGAGAGAAAAAGAAAGAGAGAGCGGGAGAGGAAGAAGGAAGCATTCCTTTGTCTCTGCGCGCACGGATCTAGATCATATATAGCATATTATGTGCAGAAGCAAAAGCGCGTACAGACGAGTGATATGCGTGTGCACGCCCGTGTGGCAACGCACGAACGTTGCACATACACGTGCGCTTTCAAAGGGTCCTGCCGCGATATTCCCTCTGGCCATCCCGAGGCGGTTCTTGTCTCAGACGATATACTCGGTATGAGTTACGTCCGCGTTAATTCGATTTGTCTCGCGTACGTTATACCCACGGCTACAATTATCATCCGAGAGAGGCTGAGAGGAGCCGAGAGAGAAAGAGGTATATTCCTTTCCTCGTACTGTACTGTACAATATGGATTTTATCAAGTCTCTCTAGCATCGTCCGATCGATTGTTTAAAGGATATTGTCGCGGATTCTCTGATAATACCATCTAAAGGTTTTCCATCTTACAATTAGTGTGAAACAAAATTTGGTACATCTTTTCCGTGAGGCAAACTCGGCGTTTCGTATCGACGCTGACTTTTGTCACTGACGTTGACAATGATAGGACACGTGCCGACCGCCAACGGCCACTCGTTGACACCCCTCGCAATACGCGCCGGGTGTATTTGCGTACCCCAAAATAGCTCCGGTCCTCCCTGGAGACGACAGGAGAGAATGGCGGAGAGAAGACCGACGAGGAAGATGAAAAGAGGGAGAGGAGAGAACGGACGACGCGGTATATACCGCAAAACCAGTTCGTTGGTGAGTAAACAAAAAACGAGAAGGGGCCAACGCCGCGCAGCGCGGCCTCGTTGTACGCTGCGAAGGGGGAGAGAATCGCTGCTTTATTGCTAATTCGAAGACATTCGCCCGGCAGAAATGAAACTTTATAGTCCGCCCGCAGGCCAGGAGGAGCCCTGCGTATACGCGAAGACCCACTGCGTGACCCACGTGGACTAAAACAGCTATGTTCCTAGTCGGATAAAAAAAAGTCTCGAAAAATAAAAGAACATATACATACGTCGATGTATGTCTTTGAAACGCATCGCAAGACCAGTCTGCGCAGTTAAAGCATCATTGATAAAGCTTTACAACGTAAAAGGTTTGCAGAGCCAATGTGTTGAGATCTGTGCTAAACATTTCCAATGCGATATATTCAAGATTCTTGAATTTATGCGCAGTTAATATGAAGCAGCTTCTCTCTCGCAGAGAGAAAGGACACGAATTTTGTTCACCAACATTCTTAAATCCTATAAATTTTTGCCTTATAACTCGAGATAGAATAATTCAGCGTATAAATGTGCCGTGTGTAAAATATATTGTCTGATGCCCTCAACGTGTTGAGGAACTGAAGAACCTGCGGCGCGATATCGACGAAACGACGACTCGCAGCGGGTGCCTTACATCGTGAGAACTTCGGACTTCCCGGAGCGTCGAAACTCGTTACATCTCATTACGTCCAACGAGTACGTAAGAACGCGCGATACACGATAACGATCGCTCTCGCGCGAGACTTGTATATTAATTTTTAATCCGCACCGCGCAAGTGAAACTCGTATGTAGACATATGTACTTTGTATATTAAAGACCGCTAGAAACGATCTATAAAGTTAAACAGCGATATATGTAATCGTGTGTAAAGATAAAAGAGATCGAACAGCCTGCGCGGCAGCTGTGTAAAGTGTCGTGATTGCACATTGCTAATACAGGTAGGTAGGAAGGTAGGTAGGTGGGTAGGTAGGTAGGTAGGTAGGTAGATAGGTAGGTAGGTAGGTAGGTAGATAGGTGCCAACGTGGACAGAGAGAAGGAAGAAAGGGAGAGGAATGCCTGTCGAGGTAGCGGGAGATGCGCGTCAGGGGCCCGTCCTCCCCCTAATTGACAAATTGGAATCTTATTAGAAGCCCGTGATGCCGGTAGAGACCGGGAGAAGACGGTAGGGGGAGAGGGGCGCCGCGCCTACGGGTTGCGAGAAAAGGAAGGTGAGAAAAAACAGAGAGTCAGAGAGAGGGACTTGTGTGTGCGGAGGGTGCTGTGAAAGACGAGGAGAATGAGAGACATAATGCGCGGACGGCACGATACTAACAGGTTGTACGGCCCACGGTGGAACGGAGAGAAGTACCTTACGTTCGGCCTGCCGGCCGGCAGGCGAATGCCACCCAGGAAGCGTTCGCGCGTGCGCGATCTGTGTGGCCTCGGCGAGGTCCGACCACCGGGCCCAACCGAGGACGCACGAGCCCAGCCGAGATGATGCGAGGACGCCCGAAGCCGACGTGTGCTGGCCCACCCGGTAGAGCGCGCGCGTGCCGCGTCCTGTGTGGTCCCTGTGGGCCTCTCCGGGCCTCTCGCCTCTCGCTTCTCTCTTCTCCCGTCTCTTTGCGGACTCTCTTCTTCGCCCCACCCTACCGCGACCCTTCTGTATGTTCACTACTCCTCTAGATGCGCTCTCGCTCCCTGAGACGGCTACGTGCGCGCCACTTCTTCGTCGCTTTTTCTCCCTTGCACTTCTCTATCGCTTTCGCGTCGTCCACGCCGTCTCTTACCCTCTGCCCGGGCTGCGAAGATGAGGTGGTTCCGAGGAAGAGAAGCGGGAGATGCTGAACAGTGGCGCGAGTATCGAGGGACATAGAAAACTCTCTCCGCGACACAATTGCCATAAAATTTATCGTGAGAGAACAGCGATATATATAATATCGAATGTATGTGCAATGTTTCCCATTACAGATTATGGTAGCTGTAAACTGATAGACGTAAACTTACGAAGGAATATGACCAATACGTCATCGATAGAACTAAGAGATCGAAAAGGTGAAGGATTATAAGAAGAATGATGATTTATAATTTATAACATTTATAAGAGTAAAGTTAAGAGAGCATTTTTTAAAATCAATTTTAAAAAAAGTATTTTTGGTGAGCAATGGAAAGTCTTTCCAGACGTGTTATTTTATCTTTTATCTCCGATTATTCATCGTGAATTATCACAATCAGCTGATAATATTCACAAAATCGCTCCGACACAAAAAAAAAACAAGGAGACTACTTAGAATTCCATCTACGTCAATGGTGAAGAAGCGAGATGAGGTAGTAAGCCCGCTTGACTCGTTCCACCTCTTCTTTCCCGCTTCTCGGTTTCCTTCGCACGGTTTGACTCGACCACGTGCTAACTTACGAGCTACGATCGCTGTACCCTTCCACGTTTTCTCCTCTCTCCCTCTCTCTCTCTCTCTTTCTCTCCTACATTCCATCCGGCTTTCTTTCTCTTCCTCTCGCTCATCTTCCTGCTGGTTCCTCGTCCCATAGCTGCTGCCCTCGCGTCGTATCGTTTTTTCGCTCCCCTCAGGACCACTCTAGATTATTAATCCACCAGCGAGAGAGGATCCGTGACGTTCGCAGAGAAAATTATGGGCTGAGAGCGCGGTCAAGGTGCTGCTACGTTAACAAGCGTTAGCGCGGAACATAGAGGGAGGATAGCGACTTCACGAAGATACGAGATCGCGTTCTCGTCAAGAAACTGGGGGTCTTGCCGCGGAGATCACACACTGCAATCTCGATCAAAACTGATATCCGGTGACGCGGTTTGTTCCGCGAATTCTTCGACCAAGCGAGACTCTCGAGTGCCTTGAAACACGGGAATTATTTGCCTCGCAAGAGCGGCCTATATATCCATGATGTAAAGTTACACACAATGTAAGACAACGAATTATAGAGTCCCGCGGTCGAAAAAAGTGGCGTGCTATATAAAAAGTGCTGCGCCACTTCACGTTATAACGCACTGTGAAGATTCAATTATCGCGAACGAGATATCTTCCCGCGCGGAATTCTCTCTCTTTCGGAAATAGATTCCGAATCTTTTTCTGGCAAACATACGTCATTGCAGAAAGACAACTTATGCACTCTTGTGTTTCACCCGAGTAGAAATATAAAAAAAATATACTTGATAGAAAAAAAACTAATAGAGAACAAAACTAGAACTGTAAATAATATTTTTTCATGTGTAAAATGTAAATTATAGTCTTGCATCTCCGGAATTTGGTTTGTACGTGTACGAACGAAGCAGATATTGAAAGCAAATGAGACAAAGAGGCGGAAAGAGAAGGAAAGTGATAGCGCGCTAGACAGAGATGAAATAAAAGGATGAGAGAAAAGAAAGATAAGAAAGCGAGAGAGAGAGAGAGAGAGAGAGAGAGAAAAGAGAGAGAAAGAGGTCGGCAGGGTTCAAAGAGCCGACACAGTGGTTAAAGAGCCTTCTTCCTCTCTCCATCTCGACACGCACAAGTACAAGACGCAACCTTTCGAGCTGACCAGAAGGGTGGGAGAGCAGTGTTCTCGCTTTTTTTCTTACAGCCTTTTTCTCTCTTCTTCCTTCCTTTCCTCTCACATCGGCGCAGCAAATTTATTTCACGTTCCTACCTTTTCTGGACCTTTCACAATATTTGGCCACGCTTTGGCATCCGATACCGACAGACACCGACAGTCACCAAAAGATATGGCTTGAGCCATTCGTGATGGATGGTTCTTCAGATTGCTACGAATCCTGGCTGTTTTCTCTTTCTCTCTCTCTCTCTTTCTATTTCTGTCTCTATTTATCTATCTCTATCTCCGGTTCCTCAGCTTTCTTCTCTATCCGATAGACGAAATCCAGGGCCGTTTAGTTTTGAGACACGCGTGATCTTAAAATCAAAATTGTGATATTTGCATACACGAAACACGTAAATCGCAGATCAGAATTTGTGTTTTGAAAATAGTATTGACTCTTTCGAATAATAAATTTCCGCAAAAAATGATCACGAGATAAACCTTTGCCTGTCCTAAATTTACTCTCTCGTCTGCTGATTTCATGGTGACACGTGAGACTATCGAACGTTGAAGAAGTACTCGCGAATATCCCTGCGCAAGTGTCGTCCGGGGAGCGACCGGGCGACCAAGCCGTCCCTGAAACGGCGGACCCTTCAGCCCCGGGACTGTTCTCCACCGCGCGTTCGTGCAGGTATATAAATTCTAGTGCTATTATTGGGGTTTGCGCCTTCTCTCACAAGGCCCTCTGGACCCCACGGCGGCCCCTTTGAGCTACTCTTTTCGCCTCTCTCGCTCTCGGTGCCCTTTCGCTCTCGCTTATCGTTCTCGACCTCCGTCCCGGTCCCCTCAGCATCACTATCATCTCCTCCTCTTCCTCGTCCACCGCCACCGCCGCCGCCGCCGTCGCCCCGTTCCGTCTCCTCTTCTCTCGTCAGTTATACCGCACCGCCCCTGTGTTCTGTTTGTTTTTCCTCGCGTCGTCTTCCGTTTGCTAAACGCACCTTAAATTACGCGGCCGATGATAAATATTTGAGCCGTCCATTACACGAAAAGACCCAACTCGGACCGTCGTTCGGACCAACGTTACCCTCCTCTCTTGCTCGACATTAGGGATCCTCTGGGATATCGTGTTACCTCGAAAAAGAGACAGCTGAGCTCGTACATCGACGATGCACCGACGTGATGGGCCACGTTTCATCGATAGAAATTTGCGGGACGAAGAAGAATTTTCGGTCTGTTGCAGCTCGACGTGGAAAAAGAAACTCCTAAGAAGTCGATCTCATCGGAGGTTTTAAATTAGGATATGTTAAGTTAAATTTTGAATTAATTTTCATTTTTATTGCAAGGTTACATATTATAAGGGAATTCTATTCCTATATAAATTAAACCAATCAATCGAAAAATTCTCTAGAATCGATAAATCTATGAGAAAATTGAAATTGAAAGATATATAGGAACAAAATTCGATTCGGATATGTTCACGATAAGAATCGTAGGCGCTATCACAGGATCTATCGAACATCGGTCCGTATATTATATATGAGCCACAATCCTTATCGTAGCTCAGTCAGAGATTTGACGGATAGACGCAATAAAACGGATCGATAACCATATGGTATTTTTTCATCGGCCGGAGTCGAATATCACGGGTCCAGCGCGACAGAGAGGAATCTTAATCACACAGGAGAGACCACCGACAATTCTCTCTTCGTCCACTTATATTTTTTCACGAAATGCAACGATTTCTCTCTCTCTCTCTTTTTCTCTCTGTTATACATGGCGCGCCGTTACTCGCACCTTTCTCGATACATAGCGGAATTTTATTTTCGATTCGCGCTCTCTCTCGCCGCCGCGAGAATCAAAGTGCCTCGTAACAGGATTATGAAATGTTCCGGAGTAGCGTTCCGCGCGGATGTTTACAGCCCGCGAATACTCGTTACCTTTTATTGCCGGCAAGTTTCAGCGATTTCTGGCATCGGGCCCCGCGTTAACGAGCGACATTTTATATTTTCATTGGGCCATAATTCTCCCTCTTTCTTCGCGCAGGGTGTCGCATACGATTGCGATTATTATGTATTTCCGGGGATGTGTATGTTTGAAAGGAAGTCAAGTGAAGAAAATCAAGTTTGCGGTACATATGATATTTTAGATTCTAGAACAACAGAATGACTGTTATTGAATATCGTGGATTTATCTCTGCTACAGATTCGCTGCTATTTTTATCTACGAAGAATTTTTTCAATCTTATCTAGGAATTTCAAAATCATATATTTTTTTCCAACAAATTTGAAACTGATTTTTATTTGGTAAAACACTCTGTGATTGTATAATTTATTAATTTTCTCAACATTAAATATATATCATGATAATTGAGATACAGTTTATCAAAATTTGCAACAACAGTTAATATGATCACCTGTAAATAATTACGTTGCGTTTGGTTTATTAACTTACGTTTTATCAAAATATCCGAGTTGCATTTAACGAAACTTGTATTAAACTGACTTCCTGTCTTTATGGTTCTTCTTTCGTCATGCATACCAGAGCTGAATTTCTATTTTCATCTCCAATTTTCTCAGCACGTTCATAGATCTTAGAGAATTTCAATAAGTTTAATTTCGTAGGAATTTAGCTCTTACTTTATACCTCAAAAATAAGCGATAAATACACAGTTTCCCACTTAAAGATTTAAAAAAAACTTTCGGAAAAAATTATATAGTTTCAAAAAAAAAGTAATTTTCGATTGTTTATACATAAAGTATCAAGATAGATGTTAAGATGAAAAATAGGGGGAAAAAATGTCAGCTCGGGTAAAATGTAACGAAGCGCTGCATTTATAAGATCGATAACAAATTATTTTATTACGAGACGGAAAGATCGAGTTACTTATTTTTTCCAGTCGTAACACACGATTGTGTAGCTATCGTCAGATTGCTATATGGGCACGTTTCGGAGCAACGTTGTGTAAATTCGGACAGCCAATGATCGTGCGCACGTGTGTTCAGGAAAGATGTTTATTATCAGTAAACCGAGCTCTCTTTGACTACTCCCCTTTCTCTGCTTATCCCCCCAACAGAAGGCTTAGACTTTCATATCAGTCGACGTGTGGCCGCGCTCGGCCTCGGTACGTCTTATCCGCGCGATATATTCCGTCATTTAATGATACGATCAACCGTGCTTAATTCGCCTAATTAGTCCTCAATGGCATACAAATACCAATCGCGCAATTTCTTGAGCCAAACGATCGATGATAGAACAGCAGGCGCACGCATTCGTTCATAGATTCTTCTTCGTGGTATCTGGCAAAGCGCATTCGAGTGTTCGATAATGAATAATCTTGTGCATGTCTGCGTTTGTCAAAAACACGGGAGAGCGACAACGTTTTCCGATAAATTACAATTGTTGAAGACTAATCGATCATTTGTATAAATTGTCCGAATGATGCGCGTGATACAACAGCCATATTTAAATGGCGGATATTTTTACATCTTTCCGCATTAAAATCTCCCAAGATGCGAAAATTCCAAACCTATACATCGAGGAAAATGACTAGAACTCATGCTAAAAAAGAAACAGAGAGCAAAGAGTGGAGGAAGAGAAAAGGAGGAATGTCTGCGGCACACAAAGTATCCCCCAAGGTCATCCCCGTAGGCCTCGCATACTTAGCACGTTACTTTCGTCGCGAGGGTGTCGACGCGTGCCTCGGGGAAGTAGAAAATCACTGAAAATCTTCGCAAAGAGATCTCGTGTTGGGGGAGAGGGGATAGTCTTACAGGCTAAAAGAGCCGAACCGAGCGAAACGAGAGGAAGTGCTGGAGGAGAAAAGAGAGCGACGTGCTCCGATAAAGAGAAGAACGAAGTAACAAGGTGAGACGGTATACGACGAAGAAGAAGTGCTGCCCGATCGTGCTGATAGTGGGGCAGACATCGAAGAAACATCGAAAGAAGAAAAATAGTCTACGGAGAGACGAATGGACGGAGAATAACGAAGAAATGGTTCGCGAGAGAGCGGAGAGACAGAAGGGTCGAGAAGACGAGTAGAGGAGAGAGAGCGATCGCATCTACGAAAGAGAGAGCTAGAAGATCATCCTCCCAGTCTCTCTCTCTCTCTCTCTCTCTCTCTCTCTCTCTCTCTCTCTCTCTCTCTCTCTCTCCTTTTTCTTTCTCTCCCTTTCTCCCTATCTCCCTACTCCCCTCTCTTCTTTTTCTCTCTCTCTTTCTCTCTCTTTTTCTTTCTCTCTTTATCCCTCCTGTCACGTGCACCTGTCTTCGTTTACCTGATGAACGCCCCGCCCCAGCCAATAGAGGTACGGCGGGTCTGGTGACGTCAGTCACGCGTACCAGGAGGCCCTAGGTAGAGGGGACGAGATCATCCACCACCACCTTTGGAGGCCACGAGAGCCCCACGGGGGCCAGCGGCTAACAGCAGCCAGCGGCGGCGGTCTGGCCGGCCGTTTGCCGCGGGGTGGGGGCAGGAAGAGGGGTACTCTGGACCTGGCCAGGTCGCAGAAACAACGCAGGAGTAACCCACCAAAACCCATCCTGTATTTCCCACCACCGGCTCGTCCGGAAAACGTGCGCCAGCTTCCGGACGGTGTTTCGTCCGAGTTCAGTCAAGTGAGTCGACTCGTACATACCTTCCCTCCGACGAAAACCGATCGCAGAGGGTTCCGGGTGAGGAAAGACGGGAAGTGTTGGCGCGTGCCGACGAGAATTTAAAGGGCTCTCGCGGTGTCGATCGTTGGAGAGTGTCGGTCAATTCGCGCGGGAATCCGCGGATGTCTGTAGGATGTAGAAAGGATCTTTCTCGGCTCGGTATCATCACGACTTGACGATAGCCGCGGTGTAACGTCATCGTGAAAGAAAGGGCCAAGACCTTTTCCTCCGGGAGATCTCTCGGGAGATTGTAACCGATTCGCGCCAGATCGCTCGCGTTCCGTTCAGGGTTCTCCCCGGGTTGAACCATTCCGTCGCCAACCATTGCGCGCGTTGTGATTATCGACAACGACTGCCGGGGATCGCGTCGGTGGTAAAAGAGTGCGTGCACTCGGGAGGGGTGTGTGATGCCCTGGTTATGGTTAAGCGTGAGTGAGGTCAGTGGCGAGAGGCGGAATCGGAGAGGAAGAATCGATTGCAGAACGTCACCTACATTGTTGCCGTCGTCGTCGTTCTGCCAGCCGTTCGGCAGACGACGAGAATAGTGACCGCGCAAGGTCGACCTCGAGGCAGAGGCACGCGATTATGGTGCACCATCATCATCGTCGCCGCGGCCTCCAGGCGAGCCACCACTGCGCCATCAGGAGACGCACGTGCGCCTCGTTCTTCCACGCATTCCTATTGATCTTCGGCCTCTGGCAGCCCGTCCTCGAGAACACCGGCTTCGTCGTGGCGTGCGGACCTGGTAGAGGCGGCGGCCGACGGCCGGCCATCAGAAAGCTCACACCCCTGGTCTTTAAGCAGCATGTGCCCAACGTCAGCGAGAACACCCTACCGGCGAGCGGGCTCAGCGAGGGACGGGTATCTAGGGACGATTCCAGATTTCGAGATCTCGTACCCAATTACAACGCGGACATCATCTTTAAGGACGAGGAGGGTACCGGCGCGGATCGTCTCATGACTCAGGTGAACAAGCGCTCCATCTTTTCTTCGGGGATACGGGAAAAAGCGCGAGTAGATGAAGAACCATCTTTCTTCGACGGGAATCAAAATTCTAAATTTAAAAAATATACTCTATTTATGTGCACTTGTAAAAAAAAATGATATAGAAATGTTGCTATTACTTAAAAATTGCAATGATTTTCACCAAATGTGATTTAACTGGATAAATTATTGAATAAATCTGTAAATCGAAAAAATTGAATCATATAATCTTGATCTCGTATTAAAACAAACGTATAATTCTATAATTATATACATCGCCTTCATCTACTTGCGTCTTTAATTACTTCTCTGATATACGACAAGTAAAGTGAGATATTTACTTAAAGCTTCAATCTTTATCGCGATCGTAAACAAAGTTAAATAACTTTTATCAAGATTTGAGCTAAATCTAGCCGGGGCAAAGAAAATCAGTATCAACAATACGTTCTTACAAACGCAATTGCGCTTGTTCGATCACGCACGTGACCTCACGTCACCGGTAGCAGAGTCGTACTTTGGAAGTGTGGCAGCTATATAATGTCACGCCGATGATAAAACTACGTCAAGTTGCGATAAAGACGGCCGTCCTTGAGGTGCCCGTCGCGCCGGTGAATCATTCTGCAAAACGACACGGCGTTTACGAGGGATATTACACCAACCGATCGATCGGTCGATCGCGTTCCGTCTCTTATTAATTAAAGTGACAATCGGACGCGACGTTATCGGGACGTCATCGAGTCTCACCTTTCTCTCCTTCCTCGTCGACTTGCCTAAGTGCAGAAAAATGGTGAAGGATGCGACGATCAGAAACTCCTAGGGCAAAAGCCAGGAATTTCTCTCCGTCAAAGATTTTATCCTCGTCTTTAGAGAAATTAGTCTCTCATGTACATCAATTTTCCTCTTCTTTTCCCTTTTGCCATCTTCGTTACTCTCTGTTTCATTCCGTGTATCAATATTTTCTGTGTGTATCATGACTTTGATCCGCATATACAAATGATACACAATACATTACAAAATACTATTACGACGTAATATGTACATATAATGACTTTTATACTGATAAACGGTTGTAACGCACTCACATTGAAGATTACATAGAGCTCGTGTAATTAAAAGAAAAGATTATTCCAAGAATTGGGAAGAATTAAAATTCCTTTCACATTTATTATTTCCTATTGAAAAATAGAGATAATAATGTATGCACAAGAATTTATCATGCATTTATCATAATAATTGCTGACATTTATAGTACTTTAAATCTTATATTTTAAAATCTTCATGTAGTAAGTATTCGAAAAAATCTAATGACGTTAGTATAGCGATATATTTATTGTGAACGTCTATAATTTTTTAAAATTAACATCCTCGGAAATAAATAATGTATCAAAATAAAAATTTTTTCCACGTATATAATGTGTAATAAATATAAAAATATGTATAACTTTATCTACTTTTTAAATATCTCGAGTAGAGTTTTTTTTTAAATATTTTCGAAAGTTTATAATTTTTTGTGAAAATGCAAAAAAAAATTGATTTTTCGCACGCCTTTATCTCTCACATTGATCTAACCCCATATATGCAGATACTTTCACAAAAATTGTCCGCATATAACGGTACGTAATCGTAAACGCGTTTATGAAGTACCTCGATGATAGCAATTTCCGATATATCGATCGAGTGTGTATCTCTTCCATGAACGATGCGCGAACATGCGTTATTACTTTAATCCGTGTCACCGTACTCCGAGCCGTATGACAAACTGGCTACTGCACATCGTTAAAACGTCGGCAAGTGATTCACGCGAAATGCTAGCTGCGTGATAAGCGGCTCGATCGTTTTACTTGCAAGACAAGATCGCGATAATTTATATAAGACGCTATACTTTGAGCATGATTTTTAAATTCGCTATCAATCTCGAAAGGTAAGACTATACTCTTCCTCGGGATTTTCTTTCAGTTAATTATTTCCTTTAATTTCTTCAGAAACCAATGAGAAAATAAAACAGATTAATGATACTCGGATAATTCTCTGTCAGAAATAGAATATCATGAATTAATGAAAATATCAGTGATCAAAGAACAGAACACAAGATTTCAGCAAATATCAATGATTATTTCACTGAAAAATCAGTATCATTTTTGCAAAATGTAGCTCTTAAAGATTTTTCTATTTATTTTGAATTGCTATGTTTTTGAAATATTTTTTAATGAAAATTTGTTCAACGATGTTCGCGCTTGAGATTTAAAAATGATTTGCGATACTGCGAGCACCTACAAATCGACAAGAGGAAATTCGATCGCGGCTCGTCCGTCGTCACCTTTAGGAAACCGAAGACCATTCGAGGTTTATTTCCATGGACCACTGAGGCTCCATTAGTGCGCTTTATTCATGCATTTTTTATCGATGTTTGCCTTCCACTTGGCGCCTCCGCGAAGCGTGAAACGATTCTCCTAACTCCGGACCCGTTGTATTCCAATTTGTAAGTCGACATCGCCGCGTCGCACAAAAGGTGGCCCAGGCGCCGCGGACCAGTGGTGCTTAAGCGGACAAAACCCCTGAATTTTTAAAAGCTTGTCTTGGAAAATATCCAAGTGTACCCGTTTAATCACGAATTGTCGGCAAATAAGAAATCACGATGGGAACGCGGCGAGTGTTCCATGTTTATTCGATCAAAGCGACTTTATCGCAAACGTGGTCGAATATTTTTCACGTCAAAAAAGCGAATTGATGTTCGTCAAGAACGTTCTATATCATCCGGTGGAATTATATACCTACACATCAAATTACACTAATTTGACTTGTATATAAGAAATTTAAGGTTTTTTCAACTTATTTACGCGACTATTTTGTGCCAGAAATATTTCAAACTGAGCAGTGGTATTTGACACGTTTCCTGTGTCGTAAAATCAAAATATACAAATAAAAAGAGATAATAAAAAATATAAATATAAATACAAAGATACGGAGACATTGTGATACGAATGGTGTCGCTTAACAATATTTACAATTGATTTCCCGAGATAAAATTAAAGATAAATAGCGAGATCTTTTGTTCGTACAATGTCTTTTAGGCACCGTTGTGCTTCGTACCGGTTGTCGCCCTGTGTAAACTAACGGCTGAGGTGAAAATATGAAGAGTAGACTCTTTCCCTGGCCACGTATTTACTCGAATTTCGCAAAAAGGGCCGTCTTTTTATCGGCAGCGCCGCTAGACGAAGGTTGGACCGGCATCAAATCTATCACCCCGAGTGCGGTATTTTCACTCGTTCAAATATTACCTCAAGCATTAGCCGTTCTCGCTAGTACCTATATCTCTTTCTTTCTCACTTGGGTCGGCTGATACACGCTGTGCTTTTGTGAGATACACCACAAGTTGTACTAGGACTGACACTCTGTGTGGGCCTTTTTTTCTGAAAAGCCGACAATCGATTTTCGGAGAGTCAATCGGCAAAGCCGATTCTCGACTACTTGAAGATCGCATTTCAAAACTATGGGATTTAACAAACTGATTTACTGCATGTTTATTTCTTTTCAAGAAATCCCACACCATTTAATCATAAATCGTCTATTATTTATATATTTTACAAAACTATAGCTCTCGAATCGCAACTTAACCGATTTTCATTCTCTAGACACCAGCTGTATGACACTGATTATATGCATATATAATCGAGATAGAGAAAATAAATTTAATTAATGTAACTTTCGAATTATTAAATTCAAATTTAATCGATAGTTTTATCAAAAACAATCAATACATTGAGATAATGCGCGATATGTATTATTAAGATAAATTTTAGAAAGCCGTTCTTATTTTTTCTCGCAAAAGTGAAAATAAATAACAATAAATTGTTAAAGCTATTAGCATGTCTTTATACGATCTAAAAATATCAGAGTATAATATTTTCTTCTCATATTAATTTTATTTAACGTAAAGTAATATATTTGTTCCTTTAATTTATTAATGAAATAAATAAAAGTTAGACGCGACATGGATATATTTGTCTGACTTGTATCTACGAAAATGTTGAGCGATGCGTCTCGCGGCTTGCTCGGGCATTGATGTCTCTCGAATAGAGAGAGCCTCATCCGTCGGTAGCTCACGAGCGTTCTCGTTAACATTGCACACGTGAATCTGAAAACGGAAATAACGATCGCAAGAGAATGATAATCCGAATGCAAGCGAGACTCGCTCTTTGAAAACGTCGAGAGATATTAAATAATTTTTGTTCGTTTAAATATATAATGACGAAATGATCGTGTGTGTCAAAATGCTCAAAGCGCATAAATCAAATAAGATGTTTACTTTCGCAAAGCTTAGCAAAGTGATTAATTACCGCGTACAATTTTCTTGACGCAACATCTCGACTAAATTGATTTTTACATCATCCACGTAATGATTTAATGCGACGAATTCATAATAATACTTAAGTAACGATAAATATCAATGCCAATCTTTTCTAAAAGTATATTATACGCGCGCCGCGCAATTAAATATTCTATATATTCCATATATCTATTGCTAAATAAGGCTGCGTGATTTCGAGCTTCTATTCTGGGAAGAGAGGAAATCAAAGTTAAGAGTTACAGGAGCTTTGCATAAAATCTGGAAAGAAAGTACACGAATTGATGAAATGTCTCAAAAATCTTCGGCATATCTAATAGGGACATAGCGAGACGACGAGATCAACACGACGAGAGGATTGAAAATTGCGCTAAGCAGCGATAAAAGGTGCACGCGAGAGAATCTCGGAAATAACAAATCGCCGGACAACTCTCGTCCTCCAGTCGTCCGGCTGCGTCGTCCAGCTGCTCATCCTCGTGACCAGCGCGACTAGCAGCCGTCGGTCGCGCGGAATAAATAGGGAGAAAAAGCGCGTATACCGCGCGCCGGCTCTAAGTGATTGTGGGTAGTTTTATGGCGGCCATAACCGGTGTTTGGTTTAGCGCGTTAAAGCTCCCCCAATTACGGCAAATAAACCTAATAGCCCTTGCTTCTCGTCCCTCTTCTCGCCCCGTACTTCTCCCCATCCAACCACGCTATATATGTATATTTCACACGAAATTCTCTTGGTTTTTTCTCCTCTCTCTCTCGTTGACTTCTCTTTTCACCGAAAAATCTCGTAATTTGTTCATATATTTGTTCATCAATCGCAAAATCGATACAAGACTTGTCAAGTGACATTAGAGATGAGATAACCTTTGACAAGCGTAATGATTGCTCCGAATTGTCATTTCTTTAGGAAACTAAAACTTAAAATGCGTGGTATTGTGGTAATAAATTCTTAGATCTTATTGTTAGATGCAGTCGCGAATGCATCGCGAGACAATTACAAATGTAATAAAATAAGCAAGTTCATACGGAAATTACGACGTTCCGAATTACTCGCGCATTGCAGCCAGTGTCTAATGACGGGATGACGAACCGAGTAATTCGATAATAGAATTGGTGATACATTCCTATCACGTCGTGATCAAATCACCATCGCGGTTATGGCGTTCTCCAATTTTCTTGCACTGCAAAAGGAAATCCGCGCTCTGATTTCCGTTTTCTCAAAACTTATTAACGATACTATACAGTGATAGATATTTCTGCCATCAATTAATGTTTAAAAAAAACCCTTGCAATAATCCAAGCAAATATTTCATATGTACAAAATTGCACAAAAATCTAATAATAATTTTTATTTTGAAAATATTTTTCTTTTTCTTCTACTTGTCACATATATATAATTAAAATCCATTATAAAATTTTTACGCGTAAAAAATTATTTTGCTATGGGACCGATAAACATTGAGTCGTCTGTTTGAAGCTTAAATTATCATTGAAGGATGCGATTTTAAAAGAAGTAACTTTAGAAATAATTTAATGCATTGAAAAATATAAAATACATTTACTTGAAGTGTGAAAACACTTCAATTATATAGATGAGTTGGACATAAATTTATGCGTGTAAAACATTTTTATCCTATTATTTGAGAGCCGCTGCATCGTAGTAATTGGTTAACGCGATAATCGACCGTTGTTGTGAAAAGCGATAAACGGTCTGGCTTGCTCTCTCGTATTCGCATAACGCGCACGACATTATCCTACGATCGTATCGATTAAAAAAGACAGAAAAGAAAGAAAAGAAAAAGCGCTGATTACAGAGTTCTCGCGCGAGAGATCGACCCACGCGCGAGTCCGATAATAATTCACTTGTGCTACAGCGACGAAGAAATGGCTGGTTCAGAAAAAAATTGAGCATTTATCATGCCGTATGATACCGGTTAATTCACACGCACACAATGATATCCCGCGGCCCCCGCAAAAATATATGTATACATAAACGCGCTTTCGCTATAAACGATCGCTCGTGCGACCTGAGAATTTATTTATCGGCCAAATAGACATTCGCAATCTATTTGCTGACAATAGCAACGATTTACACAGCTGTCCTTCATCGTCGTTTTATATTTTTTGAGACCGAAAAAATCTTACCAAACTCTTTTTCTCTCTCTTCTTCTTCTTTCTCTTCCCGAGAGAGCAGAGATTAAATTTCTCCCGATTAAATCTCTCGCGCGTAAAATGTTGGCGTTCGATAAAATATAAATACGTTCAGAGTTTCGCAACCGCGGTAGGCGCGAGATCTCTCCTCTCTCGATGTTACTTATTGCCGGCTGGCAGGTTTTACTAATGCGAGCGCAGGATTAGCGCGCTGCCTCTCGAGAAGATCGCTCGGCCTCTCGCGCCCCGTTATCCTCTCGAAGGCATAACCTCGTAAATCCACGAGCATTTGTTTCCCGCGCGTCTTGGACGTCGAGGTCACCTCCGTTAACCCCGATGCGATCGTTCATGCCTTTACAGCGACAAATCGCTCTCCCTTCTCTCCCGATTCCTTTCTTCTTCGTCTTATATAGCGAGTCCGAAACGCATCGATCCTTTTTTCCAAAATATTTGCGGTCAGCCAGTTAATTCTTTCTCACAAACAGAGCTACTGCTTAATCCCTTCATTCATATCTTATTGTTGTTTTGACTGATATCTGAGGATCACATTTCTCTGCCGAAAGGACGGCGGCTGGCCGAAGAATATCGTTAAAAATATGAGTCACACTTCTCTCGTTGTCTCTTCAAAGTCGGCGAGTCCTAATTAAAGCGGTTCCACCGACGTTCCGAGAGACGTGGGTACAGTTTTATACCGCGTATATATATATAGAACCAGTTACGGACTTGTGTCTGCCGTAAATCCGTGTCTTTTTTAGAAGAAACAACTGCTTCGACTGCTACAGCAATATTTCGATCCTTCTATTGCACTTGGCTCATCATTATCATCATTATTATTATCGTCGTTCCATTCTTATGGAAACTCTTCGAGATTCATCCGTCACGACGTGTACAGCTCAGGGCGGAACCCGTTAACAGGACGTGTCATCGGGCCTCGCCTACGCTTCGAGATATCCTTTCGCGCGCTGATTGCGAGGGCATAGATTTACTCCAACTAGACTACATGATTATACGCAGGTTACCTCGATCGAATTATATACCTCAGGTATCTTCATCGAATAGAATTAACGCACGGTGGCTAAATTATACTACGCGATATAAGTTAGCAGATTACATCGAGCAATAAACTTGCCACTGTCTTCATCGTCGTAAAGTAAAGCTTCAGCTTGAATCAATCAGATTTTGCACCATCGATGTCTGTATCGCTGACAAAATCTTTCGCGATTTAGTCAAAGGATGATAAAAACATGTTGATCTCACAATGGAGCAACCTCAGCAGAATGACTTTTCGCAAATTTTGATGTGAACGATGCTTAAGTTGAAAACCGCAGACCAGGATGCGTACTCGTCTCTCTTTCTCTCCTTCTCATGCGCGGTGTTCGATTATGTGTGGGATAATGCGGCGACAAGAAAGACGAAGAGAGAAAGCGATGGAGGAAAGAACAGTCAAATGAAGAAAGAAATGCAGAGAAAGAGAGGAATGAGAGAGAACAGGGAAGAGAATGAGGAGAGGAGAAAAGTAACAAGTGAAGAGAGAGAGACGCAAGAAAGAGAGAAGGACGTAATCTGGTTGGTCCACCGACAGTTTTAACGGGGAAAGGATGAAGGAAGGGCCGAGGGCCTCCAAGCCGGTCGCCATAATGCATCGTGAGAAGTGTGCATGAGGTCAAACGGGTCAAAAGAACGTCATGGCGTTGCTCGTCCTTATGGCGGACCTACTCCGAACGTCCCAGCAATATCGCCGCGCGTAACGTCGAGAGAATTCTGCGGTACCAGACCGCGCGAAGACGACTTCATCGTGTTCATGCCGAACCGCGAATCGTAAAAATCGCCAACGATCGTATTCGCGTTCAACATATCCGACCGCAACGAATCTTAGGTATACACGATACTTTTCGACATTTTGTATACAGTGTTTCAAAAAAATTTAGAGAATTTTCTTTACCCGTACAGATGTATACAGATATATTCCGTACAGACGGTGTAAAGAGTTATCGTGTCCTTCGATAAAAAAAATTGATCGATTACGGTTATCAAAGAAATTTACTGCGCGAGGAAGAAAATACGGGGTGGACCGCGCTGTAAAGTGATCTTGCCGACCACTTCCTTCATTCACTCGCTACAAGCGAGGATCCGATGACCAGTTTGAGGTCGGCGATGACCGACGTGGGAAAGGATCGTCACCGCCTGGGTCTCTTCCTCCGGATCCTCGGTTCTCCCGCTTCTTTTTTTTTTTTTTTCCTACACTCCTCGCCGCGCACGTCAACCCCGTATAACTTATCAACTTATTGCCTTCTTTAACATCAGCGACAAAAGTCTAAAATTATCATGCCGTAACTGTATAACTCGCGATGTAATAGTGGAAGGGTCTATATTTTTTAAATTAATTTTAAAATTCCATTAAATTTAGTTAAAAAACGAGTAAGAATTGAACAAGAGAAAACGAGAAAAGTACGAGCTAAAGACAGAGATTATTAATTAACGTCGCATAAAAGCTAAAATTGTAAAACAAGCGGTGAAAAATTGTCTAAAGGTACAATTATGACCTCTATTCAGATGAGCCTTCAAGTGCAGATCTGCGTGATCCTTGAAAAGGTTAGCTCGCGAACCATTGCCTCCGAGTGGCACCGCCAGTAGTCAAAGAAACTTAATCGAACGAGTCTTGTTAGCGACATGAGAAACACGAGCGCGCAGATAATAAATAAACAAATAAACTTGTGTAATATGCGTATGGAGCATGGCCATTGTGCATTGTATAAAGGAAACGCTGTTCTCCGAGCGGTTCACAATCTCATATCTGTCGCTGTATGTACATTGATAAAGGGATATGCGTGCATGAAAAGAGACCCTACAGGCACGCATCTTTAATTCGAAATTACAATTGTTCTACAGCTGATCGGTTGCTAGACCTAATAATGAAAGTGTATCTCTTTCTACCTGTGCCTATATATTAAAAATTCAAACTTGCTAATTTATAAAGTACCCGTAAAGATATGATTTCTTGGCCGTTGTCTCTGACTAGACTGTCCTACGACTGTTTTGCTCTCCTTAAATAAATTTCAACGTTGCCGCGAATAAAGATCGATTCTCGAGGAAATGAGGAGAAAAAAAAAGTTTATTTCGACGAGGCTCGTTTTTCTTGCGTATTTTTACGAACCACGAACGGTCTCGCCGTTCTAATTTTATAAAGTTCTCGCCGCGCGAACCGAACTGGATTTAATGACGCTCGGTTTGCGGTTCGCGGTAATTAATAGCGGCCAACTTATTTTCTTTGCGGGCGTTTTACTGCCCCCTTCCCTCTTTTGCTCTCTCCACCGGGCGGTTTTACGACGATGTCGTACATTTATCGAAGGCCATTCTCGCGTAGTTTCCGTGCTCTTCTGGTCCCCCTTTCGATACAGTCGCGAGATATTTCGCAAAACGCGACATAAAATATGTCCATTTCGTCCCTCCATAGACTTGCTCCTTTTACATGCAGTTGTAATATGTTTAATTCCGTATATACTGCGGTTTATCACACGCGTAGCGGGATCATCTGTTTCCTTTCCTCTGTTCCTGTTTCTCTAGACTCTAGATCGAGCAAATTTCACGCTGTCGCGCCGTTTGTCGTCCGCCCTTTGGTCCGTCCTATATAAAGCTCGAGCACGGTTTATGGCCCGCGCGTGTTCGGCGTAGGTGGGCAAGTAGGAACAAGCGGCGAACAACGCGCTTATTCAAATACATTCAATTAATTTCCATAGGACGACAACAATGGCTCCCACGGCCGTGTAATCGTCCTCCCCGCCGGTGCATGCTCGCGTTTCGTGGGGTCCCTCGCGACGATGTCGGGAACCCCCTGAATAACGGGATTAAATTTTTCTTTTATTTATTCCGTTCGCGTTATGCATTCTTCGCGCCGAGTTAATGAATGTTGAACGAGTCGATCTCGTTTCGCGCAATTTCCTGCAAAATTAATGCAAAAGAAGAGGAAGAGGCGATAGATGTGACGATCTCTCAAAAACTATTATAAAAAAATTATTATTATAATTATAATTATAATTATTATATATTATATGCAGAAAAATTAGAATATAGGACTGTGCTATTGGCATAAAATATTTCATGTCAAAATGTGTAGCATTTGCATTCTCCTCTGCTTTAAAATCACAAACTAATATCAGTTTTTCAATATCCTGAGATATTAATGTATGAAGGCACGAATATAATCTTTCCTTTGCAAAATAGCGCTTCGTCGACAAGTTTGTTTTACTCTTCTAATCATTTAATGGGTTCTAATGCAATTGCTGCGGCAACTTTGTTAATCACTTTAATTAATATTTTCAACACGATGTATAATTTATCAGGAGAGTGTAAGTATATTTACAGGACTATTACGTTTACGACGCACGTCGGCTTGTATCTTCAAGTACGTTGTCCCAATTATAGATTCCTTGATGAGTTTCGCTGAATGAAAATTTGCATCGACATTAATTTTCTCACCTTTAACTTCTTCGCATATAAACCAACAATTAAATTACTATCGACGCGAATAAAAACTAGAATTAGTTAACATTTTATTTTTATTTCTTTAAAAACGTAATCTATACTTGATTTCTTCTCTCTGTTATCCGAGTTTGAAATAAAAGAGGTGGAAGAAAAAAATGTGCTCGTATAAGTTTCGCGATATTCTGGATTAATCATAACACATTATTACGTTAAAGATTGATTCAACGTTCAATATTGAGATGATAAATTGCACAATGATTGTTAATTTGTAATTATATTGCCTTTCGCGTCTCGTTATGCATAATTAGTTGCACATTCGAGAAATTGTCCGAGGAGAGGAAAAAAAGGCGACGCGAGATAGAATGAAACGAAATGAAGGAGGAGAGAAGAGGAGAGTGATCCAGTGGAGCAAGCTGTGAATGGCTGCGCCCTTGGTCGGGAGTGGAGGGCTGCGAAGAGGGGCAGTTAATTAATGGGGCGGCAACCGACCACTTCCCTTACCTCACATACACGTTTTCTCTCTTTATACCGCCTTTTTCCTACGCGCGGCGCGTGTTTTCCGCCATTTTTTTATCGCCGCAATCTTGCACGTTTTCGGAAATTGATTCCGTATTAAGTTGACGAAAATTGAGAGAACGATACAATCCAAACTATTATCCGAGGAAATCTTATGTGATAACGATAATATAATTCAAGATAAATAATTTTCACAATTATTGTCTCTTTTATTTAAAATTATGTCTACACGAATTGTAGTTGAAGTAAATCGAAGTTGAAGTTAATATCGATACAATTTAAACTAGTCGTATCAATTATTGCATTTTTGAGATTCTAATTAAATTTCCATTTGTGTATCCACTGTATAAATTGATACTTTAAATATTAAAATAGCTATATATTTTTTTAAATAACATTTTATCCATGTATTATATTAGTACTAAATTGACTCGCTTGTAGGTTCAACGATATGAAGCGCACGTCTAATTTGCGACTTTTTGCGGCTTTCTTCATCTTTTCCTTCATCGTTTCCATTTTCACCTCCCATCGTCTTCCCACGTCGATTCCGCTCGACCGGTTCTCCGCTTCCGGAGCAATAATAAATTTCGCGAGGAGATCGAAGTGCCAATCACGATCGAAGATACGAATGGGAGTACGAAGCACGTGTCGAATCTGCCGTTTTTATCGGCACCTTTACTTCATATACTTTACACCGTGTATCAGCAGCACCCGATCTCCCCTTTCTCTCCCTCCTCCCCTTTCCGCCCACTGTTCCTATCTTCTTCTTCTTCATCGCGCTAGGACCGGTTTTGCGGCCATCATCTTCGTTCCCATAATAAACTCCATCGAAAGATCCGCCGAGTATCGATCGTGATAGAGGATATCAGAGCGGAAGTATTAAATCTATAGAGTGTGTTCCTTCCGATCTTTTTTTTCTCTTCCGTCTTTAACACATCATCATCTTTTTCTCTCATTTTCATATCGCGTCGCGATAATTGATCTCATTCATTCGCGATATATTACAAGATGTGCGTAAATTATGCGGAGGAAAAAACAATTTTCTCAAATCCTTAACGCGGTCGTCCAATGGAGACTCGATGAAGGATCCGGGGAGACTTTTTTTGCCAGGATTGATTTTTCAAAATCGCACGATCGTACCCCGCGGATCCGATTATGCGCCCCCTCTCCCCCCCGATATCAGTCGCGGGGACACGAGGGGCATGCGGGCCATCGATCACTTCGTGTACCGTAAAGGCATTAAATTGGCACCGTTTTGATCGCCGACGCAGATTATCCGACATAAATCTGTCCCGCGAGCGAATTATGAGGCAGGGGCGTAAAATTATGCATCGAAATTATGATGTCGTTGGATACAATTAGCGGCCGCGTGGTCGAATCATCGTTACACGAGCGATTTATGTATCTCTTCTTTTTATATGTCAGCAAATACGTACCTCGTTGATGTATATCGGCTAACATTACAAAATCGGAAATGCGGAATATTTGCGCAAATAGTATAGTATCTCTCTTCTGCCCCGCGCGATAAATCATTGAACAAAAATTACACCTCAGTTATAAGTACTTGTAGTACTGCAAATCAGTAAAATGTTACTAAAAGAATCAGTTAGTGGTAATGACAAAATTTCAATTATTAATATTTTTAAAATGCGCTTTAAATTATAATATATATATGAGATAAATTTATAGCAATATATTTTATTAAAGAAATATTTGAATTTGACCAAGAAAGTTTTGTTTATTTTTTATAAATTTATCTTAAGAAAGTATAATATATATACAATACATATAATTCTGAATTTTTGAATATAAGTTACAAGTATACATGTTTTATTTCAAATATGTGTATGTGCGTGTATGAAGACTTCTCTCAAAAAATAGCAATCCAAAATATATAGAAAAAATTAAAAGATATACCTTACAAATATGTATACGATTATTGATTGTTCAGTGAAATTTTATTGTCATTTCAGTGAAATCTTGTGTCGTATTGCTTTGATATTTTCACTGACTCGTTGTTTATGAGAATAAATATATATTGAACGCGTATTTTCCTATTTTGAAAAAAAACCCGAAGGTCCCCGAATGATTCGTCATGTGAGACGCCAACTCGAATTTCCACGTCCATTATCAAATTGCTTATCGTCGCTAATCTGATAGGGCCGGTAAATTCACTCGATTCATTGCGTATGCGAAAGCAGTTGGAATTATAACAATCGATCGAGTCGGATATAGGAGCATGACTCGCTTTTCGCGCAAAAATCAAGATCACGCGCCGTAGGCTCGTGTGCAAAAATTCACGCGTGCGATATCAGCCGATCACGTATTAGCCGATATATATCTCATCTCCATCGCCGATCGGGATAAACGCCGACGATTGAGTCAGAACCCTTGTCGGAACGCTAAATACGATCGACCATTTTATTGGCGATATTTTATCAATCGCGACACGAGATGTTGATAGAAATGATGGTGCCGCGAGACAAGATCGCGTTATACATATACACGCACAATAAAACAAAATTGCGTAACAGAATTGAGACGTAACTCATTCAGAATATTTTTAGAAACATTTATGTATATGCTATTATTGTATGTGTATATATAATATAAAAAAAAATCTACAGCGATACATCTATCACATCGCTTATTGTAATGTTTATTTTTTGGAATTGAAGATTACTCTAATTAAAAGAAATAAACATTAAATTCCAAAAAATAATAATTTATATGCAATTAAATATACACATGTGTATACATATAATATACAAGGACAGTAGATAATTTAATTAAAAACTGGTAGTTTGAAAAATAAATTTTGAATTATAGAATTTGGTATGTCATCGCTGCAGATCAAACTGACAATGGCAGTCATCGAGTCACTCCTCTCGAACTTCTTCGCGTCGGGATCTCGAATCGCTTCTTCTAAAAACCGGCCGTACTTTTCGCGGTACGGATGCTGCGAAGATTTGACCAGCCTGAAGAATTTCGCGATGAATTGCAGGCGTTTCTTCCTCTTCCCCCCTTTTTTCTACAAGAGAAGGTTTTTCTTTGACGTTCGTCAGAGCCTATTATTATTTGTATCGTCCTAATTCGAAGCGCGTCATCGGGGTCCCTGGAATGTCTAATGGCATGCAACGCTCCTCTTTTTCTCCATATCTCTTGTTCCGACTTCTCCTCCTTCGCTTTTTCGTCTCGCTCTTTACCCCACTGCGTCCTCTTTTAGGTCTCGGTAATTAATTTAACTTCTTGCGACGGCGAGATAGCGGCTGCTAATGGTTTTCTTGTATTCTGTGCGTCAAGCTTTCTCTCTCTCTCTACATCGCACACCGGTCAAGAATCCGAAAAAACTGGCCAATAGTATTTATCTTTATAGCAAGATAATAAAACTATACGTTATTGAAATCGCGCTAATTATACAATATTAAAGTTAGTTTAGTGATATGTGAATTCGAGAAAACAATTAATTAACAAATAAAATAATGTATTAATAGTATTAATACTTGTTGCAAAATTTTGGAAAGCTCGCACTTTTATTTCGTATTGATATTCATATACATCCTATATGATAATTTCGATTTAATTCGACGCGCGTCTTCTGGTCTCGCCGGTATCAAATGTCGTGATATTCAGTAATGCAAATTTCAAATTATTAGTTTAAAATTCATAAATTATTAGCATAATTGATCCATAACTAATTACTAATTTCTTACGTATAACAATATTATAAAAATCACACACTCAGGGAGACTTGGGGAGATTTGAAAATCAAATCTATTCTTGGTTTTGTATAAATACTATAAATGGATGTAGTTGATAATTAATTAACGGCTAATTATAAGCCCTTCGTTTCTTTTCGTTGATAATATTCTCGTAAAAATTCGAAGGCGGTGCAAGATCTCGGGATATATCATCGACTTATATCGCGATTATCGGCGTTAAACGACAGAAAAAAGAGATAACGCACAGTATTTCGGTAAAGTTGATTCTCCGAGAGGGTTAAAAATATCGACGAAGAGAGGAGAGGAAGGGGACCCTTCATGGAGGGAGAGATGGACCAAAGAGGCGGCTGGTAAATAGCTACGTGTGCAGCGTCCGTTCTGACTGCGAGGCGTTAACGAGGCGGGCAAACACGAAGAAGAAGAAGATCAGGAGGAGAAGATGGAAGAGGTGCCGGACGCGAAGCGAAGCGGAGGAAGGGCCGAGGGAGGGAGAGAAAGAGAGAGAAAGCCGGGAGAGGTAGGAGAAAGGGAAAGGAGCACGGGATATAAGGTACGAAAGGGCCTTTTCAAGGTGAGGTGTAAACTCCGCCGCCCTTCGGCTGCCTCTATCGACCGCCTCTTCGTGCATCCACCAACACAAAAGCACCATCTTTTCCATCTTATTAAGACCCCGCCGGCGCGACCGGACTCTCTCACGACTCTCTTTCTCTCTTCGAAGCGCAAGGCTCTCTTTTTTTCTCTCTCTGCGCTCTTATCCTCCGCTCTTTCTTCCTCTCTTTGAACTCGTACGCTCGCCGACGTTGCATGTCCATCGAATAGAAGTTATCCCGAAATATATCTCAACACAGAAGGTGGAAACATCTTATCAGAAGTTTCCGATGCAATGAATAAAGGAGGAAAAGATGAAGGGAATTTTAAATGATAAAAAATGTTTGTACGATACGATTTTTTTCTCCATCGATAGATGAATTATAACGAAATTCGTATTACTCCGAATTCTTTCGAGTTCTTTTATCGCTTTACACACGTCACAATTGCAAAATATATACTGGCAACGATAATAATTTATTAACAAAGACGACATCCGACTCTTGTACGAACGCCCTTTCCACTTGTTTCCCGTCGTTGTTATTTTAAGAGTACTAATTGCTTTGCGGTTGACGGAGAGCCTGATTGCGCGGCGTGTATTCGAAATACGAACTCGCTCGATTGGATATCGTGCGAAAACAGCGGCAAAGAGAGAGAGAGAGAGAAAGAGAGAGCAACAAGAACGCGAGCGAGCGAGTGAGCAATTGCAGGAGGCGGCGAGAAAAGCGCGGCATCTTGTTTATTTTAATCGGGGGCTCAACGTGCCTGCAAGATTGTTTCGTCTCGCGCAACAGCAACCACGATGTGTTTAGCTCGCCGTTTAATCGCCGTTAACGAGCGGTTATCGTTCACCAACTGGAAACACGACGACGCTAACGAGGCGATCGGCCGGAAGCACGAGCCCTTTCGCGTTCACTTGCCTCTCCGCTCTGCTTGTTCTTTTTGTTCGTCATGTTCTTGTACCATCCGGACACACACACTCTCTCTTTTTCCTTCCTAGACAACTAGCAAGCTCGATAAAATGTCAAATTGTTAACGTTAATTCATTTATTTTCTACATCTGAATAAGTACGAAAGAGAGAAAGAGAGAGAAGGTTTCGCTATTTTTTCCAGTATCTTTGTAAAGTTACGAGAAAAAATCCAGCATTGGAAAAAATGACGCAAACATAGAAGATAATTTATTTATAGGACCACATTATACCATGTAACACTTTGTTACGTTCAAAGGCAATTTCAGATTTTATGTTATTTATATGCAGAAATTATGTTACAGTCGAACACATAATTTCGCGTTTCGCTTGTTTGGAGACAATGATCTTCAAAGTCAAATGTCGAAAAACAGTCGTTTAGATGAAAAAATTGTTTGTGAAAAAATCTTACGCGTCACCGTTGTTCTCTCTCTTTCATTGTTCTCTTTTTTTTTTATTTCTAGCCTTTAAAAGAGTAGGAGGGAAAAAAGGGATGAAGGGTTTTTCCTCTTTTTGTACGAAAAAGTTACGCTAAAATCTTACTCGTGTCTCCGAAACGCGTTTCACTTGTGCATGCGAGACTAATCGGCAATTTTACAAATGTATAAAGCAAGGGTTCCCTTTCATTGTACGCGTGTTTATAGTTTAAACGGTCCTGTCGCTCAGTAATTGAGATTCTCGCCTTTTTTTATTCTCCCCGAGGTCAGATCCGCACCGTGAAGAATCGCGCGATTCTGATTGTAACTCCAGCTTTACGCGAACCGACCTGCATGACGACACTTCCCGGGTATAAAATAAATCCTCCTTCCCTCCGAGATATACATATATCCGTTTCAGTCCGGCGTGCCAAAATCCAAACGGATTCGTTTCACCCTTTCTGTCGCAGGCAATTTTTGTTCACGTTACATCTTTATTCGCTGACGACACGTTCGTTCAGATTTCGTCTCTGAGGATGGCTAAATATTATCTTGGACATTGAAAGACGAGTCAAATACAGTCTATATCCGTGTGCGATTCGTTATATTAACGAGTCTTCCGTAAATCACGCGTATCCTATCCGGCGTTTTGCGGAAGCACCTGCTGCCACAGTTCGATAAATAATGAGATTATCGCCGCGGCACAAGAGCGAACGCAATCTGTAGATAAAGTCCGTTTAATTTATGGTGTTTTGGATTCGAATGACGCGAACCAAACGTAGGGGTGAGTTAGGTGGTTTGTTTATCTGGTCGAGCCAAGAGAGAAAGAGGAATAGGGTTCAGTAGAATTATCAGCATACACACAAACACACATACACGCACTCTTTCGCTCTCTCTCTTTCTCTGAAATCCGAATTTTATTCGGTCTAAAAGCAAATCACTCCGCACTCCTGAATAATTAATCAAAACGGACTGCCCACGATTATAAATCGATTAATGTTATCAGATCGGGATGATACAAAGGACAATATAAGTCTAAAAAATCTGATCAGAAAGGACCGACATTATTATATACATCATGATTATGTAATGATTGTCGTAAGATAATTTTGCAACGGGGTCATAACAGGTTTTTATTATTGCTCACACACACACAGATATTCTAACGAAATTCATAAGATCCTTCTTCTCCAAAATCTTTGCGAATCTCCGTATAAATGTTGCTTAGTTCACTCTCAATAAAGAGACGATGCACAATTCGCGTTTATATAAATCAATCATTATGATTGTGATTATTAATAATAGCGCATAATATAATAAATTTAAAAAAAATTTGTCTTATAAAATATTTTTCTTATAAAATTCTTCAAAAAAAAATTCAAAAGAATAACATCGCGACCTGACGCGAAATAGAGAGCGGAATCCGAACGTCAAATTCCGGATGTGACTGACGACGACATCCCGTATCGCAGACAAGGAGGATATTTTCGTGTTCTTTATTTACACATAGTCGTCACAATAGTCGTCTGGCAGGCGTGATAAATTCTGGTAATAGTTGGCCATCAATCTGGCGGGAATTACGTGCATCGCGCAACATTTCCTTTTACAATGGACCCACGGCGTGATACGGGATTACAGCGTGCGGGATCCTACTGCGTGCTCCCCTTCCCACCCCGCTATTAATAAACCAGCGTATTAACAAAAGAGACACACGTTCGCTTGTTACTTGAAACGTCCCTCGGACGTTCGACGCCCCACGATCGCTCATTTGATCGATCGCTAGTCGATAATTACGACAGCTGATTTCGACACCTGAACCAAGATGGAAATAACCGCGTGACAAAGGTCATTACGACTGGAATTGAATTTCGATTTTTCATGAGGGATCCGATGCGAGAGAAGGATACGTCAACGGTGAGAACTTCGTCCTTCGTCGACTGACATTTGGCTTGTTTTTTCTTTTACTTCCGGTACTTATCGCATCGCTGTTAAAAACTAGGGGTAGAAAATTAATTTCTCGCATATCCAATTTTTTTTTACGCCTCGACATCGATTCGAAGAAATGTTTTTACGCGAGTATCATCGACGAATCGCGAATACTTGTCGCATGAATGATTTCCTCCCCCTTCCCCCCTGACATTCGGAAGCGACGGAATTCGCGTCAATCTTCGCGCCTCGTCCTGTCCGTTATTTCTCTCTCTTTCTCTCTTCCTCTCGGCTTCGCTTGATCCTCTCCATGAATCTCTCGGGATGTAGATGGTGAGCCGAGATAAGGGAGCTACTTAAACTTAACCCTTGCTCGAGCTCGTGCTCTCCAGAGAGCAGGACGACCGGTGAGACCGGAGGCCACACACTAAGAAAGACTAATAGCCGAGAAGATAACGCTCTTAAACACTTTGCCAGGCCAATGCTTCTTCTCTCCCGCCGCAACCTGCTCCCCCCCGTTCTGCCCTTCAGCTTCAACGAGCTCCTCTACCACTCGACACCGATAACCCTACCGAATGTTTAACCAGGGGCAGCGTCGGCGAAACTATACAACAAGTAGCGAAAAAACTGCAACAGTGGCACATTGTTCAAATATCCCCCCGTGACGAAGGACTATTTTTTACAGGCGTTAACGATGCTTCTCTCTAAAATCGGAAAAACCCCGGTTCACCAAAATATTTGAAAAAAAAAAAGAGACCCAAGAAAGCGCAACAAAGCTCTCACAGTGGTGTGTCTTTGCGGCGAGCGCACACTTGTTTAAAAGCAGCGTGCAACCGGTGTCCCCTGCGGTCTCGTCGCGCCTATACCCGACCCCGGGGATAACGACTCGATTATTGCTTTACAGTACACCGAGATAACTACGCGGCAACGAGTTTATTGCACCGGAGCGCGTAATACTTGTAAATATCGCTAACGACCTTACACACACATACCATAGCACACTCGCGAGAATGTTAATCTTAATTTCCCGTGACAAGACGCGCGCCGCGTCTACCTGCCCGTGAAAGATCGAATTAAATACACGCTCGTACGTATACTTTAGCCGAGTAGTCGCTTCCGGAGTCCGATCTTCGTCGTCGCACTAGTCGGATTGATCTTATCGATTACACGTTTAATCGGCGCGACCGACGTAATTTGCAATTGCCCGTGTGTTTAACGAAGGAACGTGTCTCTACTCTACGTGTAATTCCAGACAACACCTTAGACGACCGCGAAACGATCTACCTGTCTATCTATAAAGCCGCCTGATAATATTAACGCGCATTTCTATACGGTTAATGTCGACGTGACATTTTTATCGAGATGTTAATCGAAGCAATAACGTCTCGTCTCTCACCTTATTTCATGTTTTTATATTAACTGTATTAATTATGTATAAAGACGCATGTTTTATTTTATTTTCTCAATATTAAGCGTACCTTTCTAATCTTTGTGATTTGAATCCAAATTTCACTGAAAAGAAAACTCTAATAATATCAACTGAACAATTATTGTTATTTATTGATAAACTTTAATTTGGCGAGATATATATACTTTAGTTAGATGTTAAAATGTTAAATATATAAAATTTTCGTTAAAGAGTAAATTCATTAAATATTAACGTGAGAAGAAATGTGTGTGTGCGCAATTTCACAAAAATATATAGTCTATAATAAAATATAAGTTTATATATCATTTCGGCAGTCCTCACATCTAATAAAATAACAATTACAATAAAAGCGCCGTATAGATCCCGCGGATCCTTAGATCTGGAGAATGACAAAAAAGTATAGTCGTGTCGATCTGAGAGTCGTTTTACTTGTGAAAAGGCCGACATGTACAAACACAAAAGCAACAGGTGGTGAGTGACTCCGAGTTTAGGTTACCGGTTCGGCTATTCAGTTTTATTCATGACTCGAGAAAGAGAGAAGGAGAGAAGAGAGATAGAGAGAGAGAGAGAGAGAGAGAAAAGGAACGGAGCCGCGTATACAAATCTACTATCCGTAGGCCCACTCGACTCCCCGAATTCTTTTCCTTCCGTTGACCTTCGAGATCTCTGGGTATATAGGTAGCCGTGCATTTGTGTTATACGGTAATGCGTTTACAATGGATTTTAACGATCCCTTTATACGTGCGGTTTTAGCAAAACGCATGCATGAATTATCGTCTACAAGCAGCGCAATTAAATGCGTAATTGTGTAACTGAAGATCATCTTTTAATCAAACAATTATGTCACTTATTGCGGCGAGTATATGAATCAACAAAAAAAAGTGGAGTTGCCGTAAAGTTTATAATTTTGAAATATGTATATCGGAGAGAAATTTCCTCGACATACATTTTATTAAAGCGAGAGAGAAATATTTCAACCATCTTGAAAATCACGTGAGGTAACATGTGTCGTAAATTATTTTCGAGTGTGGAGAACGGCGCCAGCAACACGTTTAGATTTAATCGACAAATCGCGCGGGGCGAGATAAGCGATACGTGACGGAATGCAAAATAACAGAGCGATTCGTTATCCAATCATTATCTGCGCATGATAGCGCCGTCGATAGACGTTATCCAAGTAAATCTGTGTATCGGGCGGAGGTACTCCTTTATAAATATAACGATACAAAATATGCTTAATCTTAAGAGGATAAACATACGTCGGGTACATACATACAAATATTCTGCAGTTTTCTTCTCTCTTAAAATTATTTTTTTTTCAGATAATTTAACCGCGTGTTCAGATGTAAAGATTTAAAAATATATATAGGTATATGTATATTTATGGAAAAAATCTAGAGACTAAAAATTAAAAATATCTTCAACAATATAAAAAAATAGAGTTTTCTTCTTTTAATTCATGATATAATGGAATTTTATATAAATTGCCAGAATTTAATTTGAAATTTTTTTAAAGACCGCTTTGCAAAATCGCTGCAATATATAGCGCATAACATTTGATCGCTGCGCAATGTTTATAAATTAGATTTTTAAAGAATATAAATAAATAAATAATTTGCTTTTTCTCTCTCTAATTGTACGTAGAAAGATAGGAAGCGGATACGGAAAATAACATACCGAGACTAAAGACTTACACGGTCTAAGGGTCAATTAGCATTAATTAACGCGGCTGGTTGCAGCTGAATGATTTACTAGACACACCATGAACACCGCTTCTTTTCTCATTCTTGCAATTTCTTCTGCTTGTTTGCTCTTACACTCGACTTCTCTCAAGTTTTTGAGAATTTTCCGAAAAGAATTAAATAATCGAACGAATAAAAGAAAACGAGATTTTTTTTCATGAAAAAAGCAACAAGAAAAATATCGACAAAACTTTTTTTATTTATTTTCATAACATTTTTATTCAAGTATAATACACTGTCTATACAATCGTTTTTAAATGTTAAATATTTCTTTTATAATTGTTTTAATATAAAGAGTATACGTATTATAAGGTGTTTTTGTTTTGACAACTATTTTTCAAAGTTATTTAAGTTATTTTGAGAATTAATAAATATAATTTGTCGATAAACGAATCGCAATTTTGAAAATTAATTTCTTCTTCTGATTAATCTATTTTTTTTTTAATTCTCGCGAGATTTTTTTTTCAAATCTGTCCATCATTTTAATACGTTTGATATCCGATTGCTTTTTTATGATTTGATAAAAATATTTTTCTACTCTTTCAACTCTCTCTCTCTTTGCCTTTGAAACTGTTCTACAGGATGTCAAACGAGAAAATGCCACGGAGGATTCACAGACAGGTGCTTTAAAAATCATGCTGTCGGCATGAGTAATCGCGCGTGAGCGAAACAAGATAAATAATCAGCAGCCCGTGTTTCGGATACTATGTTGGCTGATATAAAGCGTCGCATGAGGTGCGGCAGCCCGCTTAAGGAAAATATTTATAAATCCATTAATGTATATATTTTCGCATTTATTCTTGCACACATTTGTGCAAACAAATCGCGGATTCTATTTTTGTGCGAAACTTGTGCCGCGATTTTGTTCAACACGAGCTGCATCCTGACAGAACCGCGCGAAGAACAAAATCATCTCTTAATTCTTTGTAGCAAGAATATACAGAGATTTTGTATTTATACGAGTTACATAATTACAAAATCAATATTTCTTTATATTTTTTTAAAAGAGGGGAAAAAGAAAAAAATGTAATGTGGGTTCACAAAAAGAAACGATACAAATCTTCCTAGATAAATTTATGAAGAATCGAGAGAAAAAGAGATATGAACAAAGACTATTAATAACTAATAAGTTTGCTTGTCTAAGAGATCGCAATGTTAGAGTACAAAACTTTTATAAATAGCATCGTCTGGACGTTGAGTAATGTCACATTCCAAATTTGCGATTTAATCAACGAAGGATACGAAGAGGTTCCTTTTGCACAAGGTCAAAAAGCCAGGTTCCTCCTCCTTCTGAGGATTTCGGTTACGTTCAACGGCAACGAATCGTTGAGAACTGCCAAATTATATGTATATTGCTACCCTGGGAGTTTGCTTTTCTAGCCGACAATTTTAGAATGTTGGAATTAGCATTCAGCATCGAAAATAAACAAAATTGGCATTTTTATCCGTCGTTCATTCATAGCTGCGATATTCTAGGTGTAGAAATGAGAGAATCTCATTCCGTTTTATTTTTTTAACTTGCTCACGAATCTCTTAATGAGCTCTAATATACATCCGTATCACGTAATCTGTTATATTTATCGCATCAATCGTAACACGAAAACAAATTTTATTTTTCCCTCTCGAGATACGAAAAATTGATTTTATTATAATAATATTTATTAATCAAGTTTTCCAATAAATTTTAGTCGTCCACATTTTTTTTTAGCCTTAGTTTAAGATAATAAGATGACTGAAAGTCTATCAAATCAAACGATTACTTTCGACACAATAATTTAATATTGCTATTATATATTACTATATATCGTGTTAACTAAATTATTTTTTCCAAAAATGTTACGTTGGTCTGAGAATTTTGCGATAAATCTCCGCAAAACTGCGCAAAACGTGAAACACGCGCTGATTTAAAGGGGCGAGAATTTTTGTTATAACTTAATCCCGACCACAAATCAAGGCGACTTATCACGCGCGAATGGAAATCACAAGCAGAAGAAAGGAGAAGAAACTAGTCACGATCCGCTTTGCGATGTACTCCCTTCATGCGGTTCTGTTCATCGAAACAGTCTCTTTACGGCATGCTCGACGAATTCGCCTTATAACCCGTGATTTACAATGGCGTTTATGAGGAGTGCCGCTATAAAGTTTCGTAATCCCTTTCGTGGACAACGTCGGTGAATTTTTCCGAAGGTGGCGAAACCGCGCGCTTCGATCTTGAGACGAACCTGAAGTTTTGGTAGCTGGCACTTTTTATCATCGATAAGAAATAAAACGTACCGGATATGTAACGATCTATGACTTGAAAATATTTCTTATCGCTCAGATATCGTCGCTGAGATTAATTCATTCAAGGAACACCTCCCACCTTCATTTCTCCTCAGTTGGCGCCAATCGAGCAACGTGACAAATTGATAGTCGCGTATCTGATGTGACGTGAAAAATCGATTCAATTAAATAGAACGTGTCCAAATATGCATTCCGAGAGATAAATTTTACAGTATCTGTCATTTAATGAAATCACTATTTCTGGAGGAAATAGGAAACTTCCCGGCGATAAAACTGTGTTCTCGAAATTTTATCGTGGATATTATCCCCTTATCTAGATTCCTGCTCGCGATCAGCGCGATTCTAAGCGTGCGTGGGAGCTTCACGTGATTTTCTGATTTAAGGGCACGTGACACCTTCGTCACGTGTTGTGCGTGGATGTTGTGACGGCGATTAAAACCTCGTTAGGCCGGACGCGCACCAAGCATTCCTGCGGTCCGCGTGCGAGATTTAAGAGACCCGTCTACAGGGTAGAGGTAAATGGGTAGGTCCCGGGGTTCACGACGGCGTCGGCGGCGGCGGCGGCGAAGGAGAGAACGCCACAGTGAGATAGGATCAGGCTGCTACATCCTGCGGGATCGCGGCGGACCAGCGGTATCTAATCTGGCCACTTTCGGAGCCGCGGGTAGCCGTGTTTTGGCCGGGGGATCGTGTTAAGGGGATTTACATTCATTTCGATCCTAATAACCCGATCCCTCGGATCCCGATTTGGAACACGATATCCGTTCTTTCTCTCCGTATACATATACTCCTTTCTCCTTCTCTGCTTTTTCTTTCCCTCCTCTCGCTTCCTCCTCCTTTTCCTTGCTCGACCGACTCGACCGAGGACGATAAGCTCTTGAGTTAAGGGCATCGAATGTCTCTCCCACAACTTTCACTCCTTTATAAATTATTTCTCGTTTTCATGCTGCCTTTTCCGCGGGTCGGATATAGTTTGACACAAGTATCACTGCAGTGAAATAATGTCTCTTTCGTTACGTTTCATATGCGCTACTCTTTATAATTATATCTATTATAATATGCAAATATACGATATTTATCTTGATATCTTGTACTGTGTGTGTTGTTACTCAATGAGAAATTAACGTACATTAGAGTTGATAAAAAAAATAAATCATCATCAAAACTTTATCAAAAATTAATCTTTTCGCGGAAGATTCTTCTCTCAAACGAGACCAAAAAAAACCTTTATCCTCTCTTTTGTATTTCCCTCCCTCATCTACTAAAATATTATCTGCGCAACAACTCGATACAATTTCGCCTTAACGCGATCTCGCATGCTACGTGACTCGCGCGAGAGGATATCGATATACACGGCGTCCAAGAACGGGACCAGAAGGAGGAAGCTGGTGCGAGAGATCGAGCGGTGAAAAGCGACGAGGCGTGCTTTGATTGCAGTGGACGAGGCTTCATCACCCGTGGTCGCCTTCGTGGAGTGCCCGAGGTGCCTGTCGACGACGAGCGTGACGTGCCTCGGAGCCAAAATAACACGCCCCTGGTGTCTCGTCCTCCTCTCTCCTTCTTCTCACCCCCCATATTTCCATCTCGTTCTCCTCTCCTCTCTCGTCGTCATCACTCCACCTGATCCTCCTTCGTCTTCTCTCTCCGTGGATAATCCGTTCCCACAGACAAAAGGGCCTCGCGGTCCGTCGACTTCGATCTACCTCCGCCGTCTCGAACGTCCACCTCGCGGTCTTGTCTTCCGCTCAGGTATGTAATAAGGATGTAACATGAGCCCCCCGGGACACACCGGGACGAAATCGGTCCCGCGACAGGTTACAGTCTCCTCCGATCGTTTGCGCGGGGATCCTCGATTGAAACTTTCCAGGAAATCGCACGGCCCGCGAGAAAATCACGGGGATCCTTAATGAGCCTTAATGAGAAGGCGTCGCGTAATTTGATTACATGACACACGAGACGGGCGAATATGCAAAACGTTCGTGTTCAACGAGTTCTGAGATGCGAATCGTTACGATTATAACAATATACAGACAGGTGCGAGATAAAATTAGAATATTCAATGTTTCTGAGATGTTTGGCTAATTATATTCTAATATTAATCATACTATGATAGGGTTTCAAATATTTCAAGAACATTTTGCAGGTATTATAAAATTCACTTTACCCAATATTCTAAAGAGATATATTAAAGCGCTATTTTTTTTCTATAAAAGCCACTATTAATATCCGCCTGAACCTTTTGGATTCTTCTTTGTCTTGTTGTCGCTTTTAGAGTGTCGTTGTGCAGGTAAGCAATAAGGATGTATGTAATCCGATCCGTTAAGAGCGCAGAAACACACGGATCGAAACCACGACAGGTTGAAAATTCCTTGGCGAGATTGATCGTTACGTCGACGGGCTTCTTGGAGATCGCAAAATCGTTTGATTATATTATACAATCTCCAAGATTATTTAAAAAATTATTTAAAAAAGTGAATAAAAAACTTTGACTTTACAAAAAGAAGTAAAAGATAATCTGCTTAGGTGAAAAGTGACGTTATAAGATATTTATATATGAAAAGTGAGTTGACTTTACTTTAACTGTTGATTTTCATCGACCACAAACTAAAAAGATTTGAAATTCGCTTGGATTGAAGACGCGATTCAAAAGTCCATTTTTATCGTGTTAGAGATTCGAGGATGGACACTTGGTTGTTTGACAGACTGCTAAAACAAAGAACAGAACGAGAGAGCATATATTTCGTACGGTATACAAACGAAAAGAAATCAGAGGCGCTACGAGGCGAAAGAGAATATAAAGATGAAGCAAGGAGAGAAAGACGAAGGGAAGCGTGAGATAGGTCGTTCCGAGGCGCAGGCGAGATTGCTCTTGAGTCGTTATTGCTGGGACCATCTAGAGAGCTCGACAAACACTCGATGCACCTCGCACGATTCTCTCTGAAAACACGACTGTCATTGTTGCCGTGTCATCTCTCTAGTCCCGGGCCATTGTCCTTCGCGTGCACCGATCGCGTCTCGTTTCGATAATTCTCTTCGTCGGCGATTCAATCGCGACGTGCGCCAATCGCGACAATACAATACGAGAGACAAGGGGAGTCGGTAAAAAGTTTGCCGAAAGCGAGAAACGATAATCTAACGATCTTTAAAAAAATCCGCAAGAGAATTCCCGCCGTGACGATCCTCACTGGAAGAGAAGAATTTTCTTGGGTGAATTTAGATCATCGGCGGGATCACAGCGAGATCGATAAGGTGTCGCGAGGTTGCCGCCGAGGCGGAAGTGGCTTCCTGGAAGATCAGCTGACGCCTGGGCGGTTCGTTTTGTTGCGCGGTGAATGGAACACACAACATCGGGAGCCCACTACTCCCGGGGCCCCTCGGACCCAAGAACGCTGGAAGGGAGGATGGTGGTGGATCACGAGAGGAGGGGATAGAGCAACGAGCACGTTAAAACAAGAAGATTGGAATAAAAGGTTGGCCTGGCCCCGCACGCAGGAAGGTAAAAGCCCGAAGCGGGCTGGAGGTGGAGAAGGAACGGAGAAGAAACCGGTGGGGGCGGGGCTCCGTCTGTTGGATGCTGGATGCTGGGTACAGAACCCAGTCCCCTGCTTCGCGCACACCATCTTCCACGAGTCTCGGGACGGACCCAACCCCCTTTCGAAGAGCCCGGCATTCGTGGTTCTTCTCTGCTCCCGCCGTTTCTTCCACTTCAACGTGCTTCTCCTCTCTCTCTTTCTCTCTGCTCCTTGACCTCCACACCCTCGGCCAGCGTCTCCCCGACTGTTCGGACGTCGTTTGTCTCGACGTCCCGCTCCTTTGTTCTCGACAGTCCCGTCGACGTTATTTGCGATCTAACGAGCCGTAACATGCGGCAGGGGCAATTAGTTACCACGCGCCGAACAGGGAAATTAATATTGCTTTCGCGTCGCTATACGTTGATTATATACCAGGCGAAGTCGCGCGAGACTTAACACGAGTTTACTCGAATACCGTTTAAGCGATAAGATACGAAATATGTAAACGAGGTGTAAGCGACATGCGCTCCATAATTAGCGGTTATCGAGGTGAGCTCGATGAGGGAGAGATAAAATAACGTACAGGTAGCATCCTTTGCGGAGCTTCATTTTTCGCCGCTACCGGCCATCCAGTCTTTGTGACACATTACGTGTTTCCATGCAATTTTATTTATTATCACTCAAAAGTTTATCAATGGCTTCACTATCCCGTATACACACTCATCTTACATACGAAAGTAAAATTTTTTTTAACGCTAATATCGCTACTCTCATCGAAAACTAGTGCAAGTAGTATATCAAATGACGATAGTCTCTTAAAGAAAATAATTTCCAGAAAATTTTTCGAACCTCTTTAACAAATTTTTTCTATAGAGATCCACTTTTGTGAACTAAGGCGGCTTGCCTCTGTGCGTACTTCGATTTCCGGCGCTCACCGGAGATCTCGACTGAAGTTCTTCTTTCAATTTCTGCCCACTTCTTCGCGTAATGCTCTCCCTGTCCTTAATGTATTACGAGCCGGGCCCCATTTTTTACCCCAAATGGATTTTCATAAGACCCGACATTCTCTCGGCTTTGGCCGACCGACCGCGCGCGCGCGCGCACTCTCTTTCTCATCCCATTATATCCTTCTATCTCCTCAACTCCGCCAAAATATTTGTAAATAGATGTAAAGTCTGGGAGGGGCCCAGGGGGTATCCCGCTGCGCGAACAAGGCTCCCCATAGCGCTCTACGGCCGATATATCTCTCGGGCCCTTCACCATTCTTCCCTCTCTTTATACGAGACTCCTTCGCAGCCTTTTATATCCTCCCCTTCCTCACCCCTCTTTCTTCTGTTCTTCTTCTTCTTCTTCTCCTTCTTGACTTCCATCGTCATTCTCGTGCTCTATTACCTCGGTTCTCATCATACGAGCACGAGGGTTACGCTACACCGCTACACGAAAGCCGAGGGCGCATGAGAAAATTTCGTGATGAAAAACATCGATTTTTGATCGTAATCTTTCAGCGCGCGTCCCAATATCCGGTGAAATCGAAATATGCATTCCTGCGTCTCGAAATCCGTTTTTTATAATCGGCTCGGCGATATTCTTAAATCTCTCCAAAGTATTCTCCAATTCCGATCTCTCCGCAAAATGATCGATTCGTCCTCTAAATTGACTTTCCCGAACGAAGCGTCCCTCGACTTTCACGTGCCGGAAGTAGCGGCGAACCGATCGACATCATTCTCGGTTACATTGCGGTTTGGAAATCGAAGCAACTTCGGTTATAAATTCGTGAAAATGTATCACACGCGAGGGAATTAAGGTCGCCTATTGAACGCGGATTTATATAAGCGGGGCTTTGTGGAAATGCAAATTCCATTCACACAGGAGGTTGGTTTGAAGCGCGATACTCACGGAGATACTTTAAATGGAAAATTCATCCGACAGTCGCTGGACGTCGCGTCGCACTTATGGCAATCGCGTGCACGTGGCGGGTAAAGGTTTTCACGCTCACGCAGATCGAGAGACCCCGAGGAAATAAAAGGAGAGCACCGAAGGGGAAGGGACGCGCGCGGGACCGGTCTCCGCAGTCAATAGAGGCTAATTGCCGCAAGAAAAGCTGCAAAATTCGTGGATATTGTTAGCTCCGTTTCATTCTTGGTTAGCGTCCAACAGGTCTCATTGTGACGGCCGCGAGCGAATCGCGAGCTTCGTGTCCGGCAAACCATCGGCGGTTGCGTACCGCCATTGAGATCCATTGTGAATGAAAAGGGGTGAGAGAGAGAATATAAATATGCATGCAGGCCTTTTTCGAATGTGTAAAACTTGCGCGAGCGGCAATGGTTCCTTAGCAAAAGTCGAGCTCTCCTTTATTTTCTTACCAACTGGAAATAAAGGGAGAGAGAGAGAGGGGTACGAGAGATGGTCCCCTTCTCCGGTCGCTCGAATTCACATTTCACATACATCGGGATCGGGATCGGGATCGGGCGCACGTTGACGCGATCCTTATGCTCGGTCATCCGCATGATACGGCCCTGCGTGGGCGATTGCCCTCCGAGAATCGATTTGAACGCGGGCCCGGACGCGCGGGCCCTTCGACAATGCCGCGGCTCCGGTCAATGGAGAGACTTCCCTTTGCGCGCTTTGGCTTCTCGCGCCCTCGATACGCCGCGTTCCGGATTAAGCCCGGGGTTTAAGCCGTGGGTCTCCTCCGCCTCGCTATTGGGTCCTGTCTCAACAAGTCGTTCCGTCCCGCGCGCTTCGTTACGAGAGAGAAAACGGCTATTGATTCACCGCGGCCCGGCACCGCCCGGCTTGTCGATACAGGTAGACAATAAGAGAGAAGTGACTTCGGACAAGAGAGGAGAGCGGAGAGGAGAGAGGATCAGCGTGACCGAATGGTTCTCGACGTCTCGGGGCCGTATTTATATATACACTCCTGTTTGTCCGTTGATTCGCCACGGACTTGGGCCCGTTAAAGTCTCTTGAAGATTCTCGGGACCGATCTCATGACCGGTCAAAACACGCATTCGTTTTCCTCACAGCGGTTCCCGCGGCCCCGAAGAACCTCATCTCTCTCTCTCTCTCTATCTACCTGACGCCACCGCGGTCACGAGGAAGATTCTCTTTTTTCCGCGCGAACCGTGAAATCGTCTTGAATTCTACGACCGGACTGTGTCGCGCGATGTTTTCAAATGCGACGGAAATCGCGTTAAGCGGAACTCTCCGGAAAAACGTTCTTCGTTCTGAGGAAAAAGATTAACTTTAACCCTAAATTTCTGAATATATTTCATTTAAATCCTGACTATGAAAATATTTACATAGTTATGAATGGGGAGAGATTTGTATAAATATATACTTTAGATTAATACTTTAAAAATACATTTCAAAATCTGCAAAACTTCAATAAATAGGATATAATATATGTCCAGAGAAAAATAAGCCTAGACAAATAATGTACGAAAATTTCTTTCTTACACTGTCTGGGAAATAAAATGCAATATTAAATTAAATCGCTAAATTTTTAAGATTCATTTTTATACGAAACACGTAGAGATTGTAAACTTCGCTTCTCTGTCCATCGATTAAATTCCATTACAGTCGAGTCTATCAATCTGTTACCAATCCGATAAGCTAGAACATGTAATGTTACAGAGGTGCAAGGAGAAGCTCAACACTCTGGCGATCTCGGTGATGAACCAGTGGCCGGGAGTGAAGCTGAGAGTGACAGAGGGGTGGGATGAAGAGGGCAAACACGCGACGGATTCTCTGCACTACGAGGGACGAGCTGTCGATGTGACGACAAGCGATCGAGATCGCTCCAAGTACGGGATGTTGGCGAGACTCGCGGTCGAGGCTGGTTTCGATTGGGTCTATTACGAGTCCAGATCCCACATTCATTGCTCCGTCAAGTCCGGTTAGTAGTTACTATCATCTCATTCAGGACGCGCCACTAAATGAAAGAGCACGTATACGAGTTGCACGTTCGAACGTACTTTAATTGTCTCGAGTTACTTGAGAAAACTATTTAAACCGAATATTAAAAAGCGCAATAAATTTACGGACCGCATGTAGATTTTAAATGCGGTAATTTTTCGTTAATGCCCGCGTAAACACCGATTATACTACGCCAATAAAGATGAGCGTATAAACTACTGAGCTGACGGTTATAATGACGTCGTTTAATGCAATAAAGATGCTGGAGTCGGTGCAGTTGTAATATAACGCCGTTTAATGGAATATTAAAGTCATGCTGTTTTTAGTTACGAGTAACAAAGTGATTTGACGCTTTTGAGAAGACACATATCGTATATATTTAACAATCTACATGTTATTAAAATATTATTTTATATTTGATTTTATATGTCGTCTTTCATTATATATTTATATATTATAAAAAAATACATTATTTTTTTTTAAACGAAATTATTTCATTATTATAGTTAAATATATATGCGTATACGATACCACTATTTATTTACAATACTTGAAACAAATTGACGCTACTGTTTGCGCATTAATCGTTATTAAAAATATCCCTCTTATACCGACATCTAAGTAATGGTAAAATATTCGAAATATGCGGAAATTTGTCAAATTAAAATATTGAGTCAGATCTGATTATCTCGTCGAATGTGATTTCAATTCGAATAATCGAGTAATTTGAATTTTTATTTTACTTTATTAAATTCTCAATTACTCGAATTTTAAAAGAATGTTTCAATTATTTTCGATTTATATTTGTTGTATATCTTGACAAAAATTTCTTTTCAATTTAAAAGTATCGTGTAATCTCTTTGAAGAATCTGAAATCTATAGCAGTTAACAAATAAGTTTATTAAGAGTTCTCCATGTAGTTAGTTGAATGGCTCTCCCCTCAGATATCTTTTTTATCTATATAAAAAAGTATAGTATTATCCTTATAAAAAATATAGTATTATCCTTGTATATATATAGAGTATTGTTACATTGTGCAATATTTCGTATTTTTAAAAAATTAAAAAATTAGCATGTTTTTCAATGTAAAATAATTTTTAACTAGGAAAAACTTGTTTAAATCCACCGATCAACATTACCACCCTCTAGAATTCACTTTTGATCCAGCGTATTTACCTTTATTAGCAATCAGCGGTTCGTGTTCGTTCCAGGCTACGGTCTCGGGTGTCTCGAATTTCAAAATAAATGCACAATAAATCACAAGGCGCGCCTGTCGGTCCGAATTAAAACCGAGCGTAGAAATTGGCGCGAAATCGATACGCGTCGATGCTCAGGAGAAGGGCAAACAATGGGGCGAAGGGGGGAAGCCCAAGAGTGTGACAAAAAGTGCGAATGTGACCTACGCTTGTCGCGCGATTTTAACGCTTCGCCAATTTTCATCGTAATCGCCTTAATCAGCTTAAACGATCGCGAAAACATTTAACGATATCTGCCATTTTTACTTAGCTTTGTCATATTAAGAGTTTAGGGAACCAATTATAATTTATTTTATATATTCCTATACCCTCTATTTTATATGTCTCTTTATGTTTTATTTTCAGAATCGTCTTCAGCGGGCAAGTCTGGTGGTTGCTTCCCCGGAAAAAGTCTGATCAGAACGGAAGACGGTGCCATAAAGAGGCTGGACGAGGTGTATCTTGGCGAGCGCATCGCCGCCTTGGACTCCCGTGGAGACGTCGTGTACAGCGAGGTGATCGCCTTCCTGGATCGCGCTCCGTCCGAGAGGCGACAGTTTATCCGTCTGACGACAGAATCCGGCCGAGTGCTCACGTTGACGCCGGCGCATCTGGTGCCGGTGGAGAATCGTTCGTCGATATTCGCCGCCAGGGTACAGCCTGGCGACAGGATCCTCGTGAGCGATACCGCCGCGAGAAATCACATGGACAGTCGCCTACGTTGGGACAACGTCGTCGAGACAAAGCTGGTGCTCGAGGAGGGCGTATTCGCGCCACTCACGACAGAAGGTACGCTCATCGTGGACGACGTCGTGGCGTCCTGCTATGCCGTCGTCGACAGCCAGTCGATAGCGCATTACGCCTTCCTGCCGCTGAGGATCTGGAACATCGTCACATCCTTCTTCGTGCAAAGGTTGGACGACGCGCCGCATGTCAGAGGACAAACCGAGGACTTCCAGCCGATGAAGGAGAGTGTCCATTGGTACGCGTCGATGCTCTACTCGCTGTCCACCTACGTGCTATCGCCCAAGATGCTCTACAATTGAAACCTCGCAAACATTGACAGATGTTGCGCCTCGAGTGCAATCATCGAGGATCGGATGCTCGAGTACTTGACGCAAGTGATGCGTGTTGTAAAGACTTTTTCACATTGGAGCTCCTCTCCAACTTTAGTGATGAATTTGATTAATCGTCCAAGTGTTGTCGAGGTTCTCGAGCATCTTTTTTTTCCGACAGATCGTCGATTCATATTACACGCGTATCGTCAAAGACAGTAATGTATAACCATGGCGATTGAATTGCCATTCGTGAGGGGAACGTGTGTATCTAATACAAGAATATAAAAGACGTCGTTCTAAACGAGAGAGTTGGCCAGTGAGACCTATCCGTGTTCACCGAATGATGTGTAGTATATTAAATCACTAGGTCGATATTTAGATTCATAGGACGATAAATAAAAAAGGAGTGGATGAAAAAAACAAAGCTTTAAAGAGAATCGGAGCTTTTTTTCTTTAATATAATATCCCTTCTCTTCCTTATTATATACGAAAGCGTTCGCGAATCGTGTGTATCTTGTTCGGTATATTTGTGTATGAAGTTATCTAACATCGTGAAAAGTGTGTAAAATAATAGATCACTGACTCTTCTATCATAATGTTATCCCAATCTTTAATGTATGATGTGTGCGTATGTAGCAAGGATGAGTCTATATTTAAATATATATGTCCGTTGTTGAAATTAATTTAAAGAGATGGAGAGAAGTATCTTAAGAGGCGATCCTCTTTTAGGAAATAAAGATTATTGTACATAGCTCATTTTTCTTTTCACTTCCTCTAACATAATCAGAAGGAGACGTAATCTGCTTCGATTTTTCACTCCATTAACACACATCGCTCTTGTATCCATTATTATATTATTATTGATGTTATACACCCGAAACTGTAATTATAAATCTGTGTTAAGTTTAGACTACACTTTCTTACAGTTTCTATATTTAAAATAAGACAGTTGTAGATTTAGAGATTTTCAAAGGAGAAAATAAGGGGGACGAGATGCAGGAAGTGCAACTGAAGCAAACAGATCTTATATGTATATATATATAGATACTCGTTGCTATTATCAGTTGTCAATTGCGACAATAACTATCGAGTACCTTTTCGTTGTATAGTAATGTTAAATCGTATTGCGTCACTGTCATATTTTTAATGACCGTCAATTATGTATAACCGACATAAAAGTTAATTAATTATTTTAATAATATAAAAATTATTGTCACTGAGAAATCTAAAAATTATCTAAAAAATATTATATATATTATTATATATATATATATATATTATATTATTATATTTTCGATTATATTATTATTATTATTATTATATTATTATATTATTATTATTATTTGTATATTGTAGCGCACAAACAAATTATAAATTATGTATATATGCCCTTCGAAAAAAAGATTAAATAACATTATTAACGAAAGTACATCATTGTGTCTTGTTATTTACTGTATATATGTATACTACATATCATCGATTTAAATAAATAAATGAAAAAATTTAAGCAAAAAACGGTCCATCACTGTATATACTCTAGAAAAATTAGAAGAGCTCTTTATCCTTTTTTATAATTTTTCTATGCTATAAGACAAGTCTCTAAAATTTATTCAAATAGGAGCGACTTCATTCTTATATTTTTATTCCAATGGAAACAAAATGTAATTGACGTGAAAAGTATCTTTGACGTTTCTCTGTTTCAAAAAGTCTAATGCTCCTAAATTTTTTGAACTGTCCTATCTATATATGTAAGAAATAAATCTTGCTTTGTACATATAACATTGGCGTGAAGGCGATTGTTTGCAATTTCGTGATTATCCGTGATGACAGATAATGAAACCGTAGCCGGAACGGAAGACGAACTTGGAAATGTAAGTTTTTCTACAAACAGATTATGTCGGTAGCCCCGAATCTCTTACAAAGTAAACTGTTTGGTGTCTTCTATACATACACAAAAATATAGCAAGGAAAAATTGAAGATGCAATGTGTGTTATCCCACTAAATCTACTTAAAGGTTATTTGATTGCAGCCCGGCGTGTTATTTCCGCATTTGGAAGAACTCGAGAAAAGATTCTTCGAACTCGTCAGCGATGGAAATGTCGTCGAAGTGCGTCTATTCCTCGAGGATCATCCCGACTTCAATATAAACGCCACGAATTTTCAAGTACGCACACGAGTTCACAACTTTCTTCGCGCGATTCTAAAGAACTTGGGACAAACTTTCAATATTCAAGGGATAAAATACAAATTTATAATGTTGGAGTAAATTAAAAAAAAAAAGAAAAATTATACGCGCGCGTGAAGAATATGTAAAAACACATGTAAACTCATTTCCAGTTTTACAATTAACGCCGATTATCTCGGGTACCTTAACGACGATGGCAAATGCCGTTAGCGATTCGAGACGCTAAATTACACCTCGGTGGAATGCGTTTTCCATAAATTACGGTCCACCGGATTCATTCCGTTTCCCGTCCGTGATTCACATCGGGGGACAAATCGCGCGCGCTTTAAACTTGGTAGACTTTTAAACAGCTCGTAAAGATTCCCGAATTTATCTCTCCCATCACCTCGCTCTTCCCGTGATTCAACACTCGACACCGCCGCTTAACGGTGGATTTACCGAAACGATGATGCAGTAATTACTGCAATTATCTCAAAGAGAGATACGCTTTTGCATTTTCGGTGTCAATTTTATCAAATTCTTCTTTGAGATCAACCGCACGAGTGATTAATGTGATACGTTTTTCTAAATTCATACTTGTTTTTATTGTTTGAAGTCATTAATAAAAGAGAATCTCGAGAAAAATAAATTAGAATAGCTAAAGTGAAAGCTATATCACTCTCCCTAATAGCTTTACACGAGATACTGACGCGCTATCCCTCTATATATAACGAAACTTCCTTCGAAAATATTTCTATACAATTTTAAGTGAAGTTTTAAGTGAAGGAACTTAGATGATATATTATTCTCTTCAAAAGTAGGGAAACAAATTATAAGAAGAGAAGAGAGAGAAAACGGTGAGAACGAAGACGATGCAAAATTATCTCAAATCTTCAATTCGTAAAGAAACACGGTTACCCCCCGTGGAATGTTTCCTTCGTCTGTGTGTTCTTTCCTCTCTTTAGGGTTCCAGAAAAGCGGTCAAACTGTCGTTTGACTTTGAGACCGAAATGCCGAAGCGGCGCGTAGGAAGACAGCACGATAGAAAGAGAGAGAAAGAGAAGAAGCAATCCGGTGAAGGAAGAGAGCAGAACATAGAGAAAGAAACTGGGTGTCCTCGTATATCTCTGGCTATATTTCAGGGCCGTCTTTTTACAAGACAATGGTTTCAACCGGCCTGATAAAATTATTCAAATGATCCGCCCTGTAAATTCTATGGGAATCTCTTCTCGGCTCTTTGCGAGTTCTGTCACTACTGTATTCGCGTGCCTTCACTCATCGAAGATATCACTGCTCGTTTAATAAACACCTCTTGTGTATGCTACAGTTCAATTCTTTACAATGTAAATCCGAAAGAGAATTTCTTTAATAAAATTTATTATCAATAATTAATTTAAAATTAAAAAGTTTTAAATCACAAAGATAAAAGGATTAACTCATTGTGCTATTATGATCTCTTGTGTTCGATACATCACTAATCCAAAAATATTTTTGATACAAATCTCCGTTATTTCGTACCGTGCAATTTTTTTTTTCTTTTTTTCTTTATGTAGCTTTTCAAGTATTTTTTCACAGAAGAACAACCCATAAAAAATAAATGACAAACGAATATTTAATCGAACGTAAAATCTAGACGAGTCACGTGAAACATTAAGGACGGCAGCTGCCGATTGTCACGAAACGAGGGCTTTTTACCGAACATATATCACAAGGTATTATTGTCGTGTTTGGCGTGTGGATATACACGAATAACTCCCTGTTAACTCCCGGGGGCCTGTCGAAAAGCCAAAATATCAGTGAATATTGTGACTGGTGTCGACGACAACAATGGCGCCGGTCCATTGTTGGGGTCCGTCTCTGTAAACGTGCCGCAGATGGGTGACAAACGTCGTCGTTCCATTCTTCCTATAAAAAGGGATGAGGAAAAAAAGAAGAGCCGCGATAGTGTTCCGAAATCAAGTTTTCTCTTCACCGCGGCCAGGAATTTCAAAGAAGGAATTTGGGGAAAAATCTAAAAATTTCTTTAGAATGATTCAACCAACCACTGTGTCATAATTCTTTTAGGGTAGATCGCTATTTCCGTTCTATTATCGATAATTATGCAAACAGCGGAACGGAAAGTATAGTTGCTACTATATATGTTCAGCTATATATTTTATATTTGCGTGTGAGGTTTCATTTTTTTAAATTTATGAATTACAAATTTCTTTTGTCCATATATTATGTTAATGATAATTAATAATTTTTCAGGGTGTTAGCGCGCTCCATATCGCCGTCAATGAGAGAAACGTGACGATGGTCGAGTATCTATTGTCTCACCCGGACATCGATCCGACCGACACGCATCTACACGCGATCAGGGATAATCAAATAAGGATTACCGTGCTAATATTGAACAAGTTGAATGAATTGACGCCGGGGCTCGAGTACGCTGGTGTCACTCACAGCCCCGATTTCCCAGACGATACGATCCCTCTCGCTGTCGCGGCGCAATACGGACATTTCGAGATAATTGATATGCTCAGATTCCGACGTCACATTTTACAGAAACCCCATCCGCCTAGTTGCAACTGCGACAAAGTCTGCAAGTACGATCGCGGACCGTTTCTAGAGAGACAACATTCGCAAATTTAGCTTAGGACTTCCCAGCATTCACGTGCAGTTAATGTTATTGTTAGCTTAGGACTTTCTATTGACGTATAGTTAATTCATGAAGAACCGTAATTGTCGAATAATTATATAATTTACTCCATTTACATCTCATATATTTACTTTCGTTCTCTTTACTATCGTAGACCGGAAAGAGAGAGGAGTGATATCCTGACCATGGAGAAAATGAGATTATTTCTGTACAGCGCGGTATCGAATCCGGTATACATTTGTCAAACTGAAGAAGATCCGATCCTACGAGCGTTTGAATTATCTGCCGAACTCAGCAGGGAAGCTTCATTCGATAAAGAATTCTATCCCGATTATAAAGCCTTATCCAGAGTAAGTTGAAATCTTGTGGTATTTATTTATTGGATTATTTATTACTTATCGAAAAATAGATTGTCAATATAATTGCATGTAAAAGGTAATCGATAAGTAACAATGATAAAAAAAATTTGTTCATCGTTAATATATTTTTTAATAATATATCTGCAACGTATAGTATCGAGAGACACTGTGCTTAAGCACTACGATAAGTTAATAGCCTATCGTTTTGCGATAAAGGAGGTGTCCAATTTCGCGACGGACTTGATCGGATTCGCTCGTACAGCCGAAGAAGTCGAGTGTATATTAAAACAAATCGCTGGTTTCGGTCGTAGTTCTACTTTCGCATATCCAAGACTCTTACTGGCTCTGGATTACAAGCAAAAGACCTTCGTGGCTCATCCGAATGTACAGCAGGTACGACGAGATTGAAATTCAAATTATACTATGGAATCTCATTCGAAAAAATATTGTTATATAATTAGTACAGTAAATTAGAAAAAAATTAAATCCTCGAATAAAATAGAACAAAATAATTAAAAAATCATTTTAGTATCCTATAATTTTCATAAAATTTTTCTAAATCACATTATATAGAATTTATGTGATGGCAGAAAGCTTATATTAAAATTTATATTATCTGTCAAAAGATTGATCGATAGAATGACGAGCACTACGATGAGTTTCCACAGTTTAAGAAATTTTGTTATAAAATCATATCTCTCTCTCTCTCTCTCTCTCTCTCTCTCTTTTCAGATCGTTGAGAGTAAATGGATCGGTATCTGGCACGAATGGAAGGTCAGAAGCATGTGGTTGAAATGTCTATCGGTGATTCCGCAGATCGGCATGCTACCGTTCGTAGCCTTTATCGTATTGTTCGCACCAAACTCGAAACTGGCCAAATTTTACGAGATCCCGGTCAACAAGTTTCTCTCCTCCGTAGCGAATTACTTGATATTTCTCACGTTCGTATTTCTACAATCGCGCAGCGACAAAACCGAACAGCTTCGTGGACCACCCGATACCGGTGCACGTCTAACTCTTTCCCCTCCTTTCTCCCTTTCGCATAATGAAAATTAAACTTTAAATGTATTGCATACGTAACGTCACCGTCAACATAATATCAAATAGTATGCAAGTCATTTAAATGCGGCAATCCGATTCTGTGATAGTACATTGCTCCATTTTGAGACTTATCTAAGAATATTTTAATTTACAAATTATCCGGTTAGATAATCTCGAAATCATCTGAATAAAAAAATATATAAAATAAAATTAGTTATATCTTATGTAAACATTTACCATAATTTGAAATAGATATTATTTTGATGTAAGATAAAAATAATATATATCTGCATAAAAATAAAAAATGAAGCAATTATTTCATCTCGATAATTATCGAAATATTGTTATTTAGACAGAGAAAGCACTAGATATTATGTTAATGTGATGTTACGTATAGTGTATATAAATCTTTAGAGTCAAATATTTAAGTCGATTTTCTGTTTTTAGGATACGAATGGGTTCTTGCTATTTACATAATATCGTATACAGCTGCATTTATTCGACTCTGTATTGTGGATGGTCCAGTTAGATGCTTCAGGACGCGTACAAATTGGTAAGAGATAAAGGGACTGTTGTCCAATTATTATCGAGATAACAATCTCTCAAAAAATTCAAGTTTCATAAATTTATATAGTCTGATTAATATATATATTTTTTTCGATTGCGTATATAATGCAGGTACGAGCTAGTTATGCTCGTGCTGTTCATTCTGACGTTTCTCTTCTGGATAGTTGCCGCGTTGGACGTTAGAATGAACGGTCAACGTGATCTAGAAAGAAAGTACTGGCACAAGTACGATCCGACTTTGATAGCGGAGGGAATCTTTTGTATCGCGACGATCATGGCATTCTTTAAATTGTTGTTCATCTGTCAACTGGACTATAATCTTGGACCCTTGCAGCTTTCTCTGGTTAAAATGATCAGAGACGTTGGCCATTTTATCACGATATTCGGTATCATCGTTATGGCCTTCACAATCGGTAAGACGCACGATCGAGACGTATTTTATAAATATGCAAAATTCGGGAAAACTTTTTGCACGATTTAATACTTTTTTTCTCGAAATCCATCGTTTTATTTTAATCCGGATTTTGACATCTTTTCTTTAAGGACTGTGCCATCTCTATCAATATTATGACGGAATGGTACAAACCGATGACGAGTCGAAATTGAAGACGGAGCAGGAGAATTCCTTTGTCAATTTCAAATCCACCCTGAAGACTCTCTTCTGGGCTGTCTTTTGCATGAGCCCGGTGGAAAGCGCCGACGTGATTATCGAGAATCTTCCGGGTGAAAGGGAATCGGAGACAATAATTAATCAGCATAGCTTTACCGAATTCATCGGTTATTTCGCTTTTGCTGGTAAGTATATTAAGCTGTTTTGTCAATAAGCATCGGCGTTGATAAGCATAAAAAAAACTGACTTATCGCTGTTAATAAACTACTTTGATCAAATCTGTTAGGTTTCCAATTCATTTCGGTGATAGTTGTTTTAAATATGCTAATCGCGTGTATGGCGAATACCTTCACCAAAGTGACGGATAACGTTAACGTGGAATGGATCTTTGGCCGAACTGAGGTAAGAAAATTCTTGAAACATTTTCCTCTTCGGTTAAATGGATTTCTTCGCTTTCAAGCTTAAAGTGAAAAATGTAATAAATGAGAGAGAAAAGCAAAATGATAAATGGCCGATGGAAAGGGGAAGATATCTGCTGAATGTTTCAATATCACGTGAACGAATATCGTTCTATTTTTTTCAGGCTTACGTCGATTTCATGCTCACGACAACACTTCCACCACCGTTCTGTATCTTCTCGATATTCACGGGGCTGCGACCGGTGGTCGAATATATAAAAATACTGTTTAAGCCGCCGCCCGGCAAACGAGCACGATGGGACTTTGTGAATTGTTGCTATATAGTCAGTATATGCCCTCGCTTCAATATTGACCTAACGTTTCGTGTTATTAAACCAAATATCAATTATCGTATTTCCAACACGAAGAGCTTAGCGTCCTACATTTCGTGTCGAGGAATTTATTTATTTATTTTTCCCGTAGCAGTTTATTTCGAAATTTTTTTTTAATATCTATATAATATCACGATCTACGATCAAAGCGAAAACATGTATAATATGCCGTAGGAAGATCTGGAAGAGAAGAAAGACGAGCGATTCGCAGAAGTTATGACGCAACTAGTGCAACGATACCTTCGTCAATACGAAAGGAGAGTAGAGGAAACGGATGTGCAAAAACTAAGGAAAGAATTGATCGAATTCAGTAATATTCTGAGAGAAGCTCTTAGTCCGTCTTAGATGCTTCAGCACACATATCCTGTGATCGATTATTAATTTTTTAATCCTTTACAACGGCATAACTCGTAACAAAAACTCAATTTCTGTAATAAAGAGTAGTAGTCCTTATCTTTTAGAAAATAAGAAATATTTTATCAGATTCTTTTTTCTCTGCCTCTTTCTCTCTCTCTTTTTTTGTGAATTGAAAACAGATAAACAGATATACAGATAAGAAGGATATTTCGCTGTATATTTAAAGTTATAGGAATCTAGCAAATCTAGAAAAATTGAATATTTTTTAACATCATATAAAATTTTTATTTGAATAAATAGACAATACTTTCTCTATGAAAAAAAAAACCACTATCGTTCTACTGTTTCAATATTTGTCTATTTGTTTAAAAAATATCTTATTTATAAATTTGCTAGATTCCTACAATCTTTTAAACGGCTCTGTTAGATATTCAAATGCGATAAAAATTCATGTTTCTTTAAAACATTATTCCGCGGGAAAAGGAGAAAATAAGTATACGTTGTGAACGTTGCATACAAAAGCAATTTTCCGAGCAAGAGATTGTTAAATTTAATGCGATTTCCGCTGCGTCGGATGCTAAAGATTCTAGCGATCAAGAAAAGGAGGTCGCGCAACTATCGATTCGTTGTAACAAATCGAGCTTACGATTCATGAATTATTCTTATGGGGGAATTTTTCTCCTTGTCCTTAATAATAAACGCGGATCGAAAGGAAAGGTTTTTTTATACCGGGAACGTGCGTACACCCGTGTCATATATTTGTGATCTCGTTACGAATTCGCCGCGTATCCCGGCAGCTATCGTTAATAATTTGCGAGCGACAATGCGTAATATGGCAATGCGATTTATACGCTCCGTGCGTCGGACACAACTATAACGAAGCGTATTCTTTCTATCGTGCGCGTGTGCGTGCACGTGTACGGGTTTGCGCATATGATACAGCTGCCGTTAATAGTTAATAGCCGTAATTGTTCAGCAATTTGTGCATCTTGCGTCTCTATCGTGTAATCTTCTTTTTTACAAGTTTCCTTATCTTTTAAAAAATTTATTCATGAATCCTAACAAGATCTTAAAAAATCTTTTCAATTCTCCAGAATATTGAACGTTTGTAAGAATTTTTTTCGCTGTTTCAATGTGTGAAACAATTCTCATTCTCGAGGTCTATCTTTTATTAAATTAATATAGCGCCCTATATACTGCGTAACTAGCAATTTTCTTTCGTTTCTCCTGATTCTCCGATCATATAATTCAAATTCCAATCTCAGCCTTCTTATATTCTCTGGAGACACATTTAATTTCATCCGAGAGAAATTCAATGCTATACTGAGGAAAGACGCTATACGGTGAAAGCACAAGCCGAAAATTGCGGCAAGAGGGAGAAACCACTCCGTTAAACGAGTGACAGGTGATATTCGCCGATAGAGAACCTCGTCGACGAATCGTGAAAGATAAAGAGAACCCGCAACATAGCTAACAACGTTATCGTGCCGAGGAAATTGAAGCAGCAAGTTTCGGAAATTTCAGTATAGCCCTAGTTAATGTGAAAAACTATGATAACAAATACAACATGACTTAATAACGGAATATTGATTATTCATTTATGTTACGTTGAAATAATTAAAGTATTTTATTTATTTTTTATTTTATTAATTATTCAATAATTGTATTTTATTTAATTAATTTTATATTCATTGCTCTAAAATACGCAAATGCTATTTTAAGAAAGCATCACTCTCATAAATAATTACTTTTCCATACAATTTATTTTCAGATAAATAAAAAATTAATCTCGCGTAAGATTAAGTTTATCATCTTCTTCAAAAAATCTGAAAAAGATGACAGATGACGATTTTCTTTATGTTCAGTCATTCGCATTCGAATTTTCATCTTATTGAAAAAATTATACATATGATATATGATATATAGATATGAGAGCTGATTAAATCCCCAAATATGCGGAAAGAGGACAGGAAAGAACAACAATTGCGCGATTATAATCGATTTATACTCAAGATATTGTAAAGATGGAAAAGTGCAATTAAATATTTCTTACGTCGAAAATAAAAATTTTTTAGATTTCTATATTATGCGGGGTATGGAACGACAAGAGGAATGCGAGTGGGAGAAGAGCAGCAGGAGCTTTCTGGAGGATGCGCATCACGATGGACCGTTCGCTGTGACAGTTTGCACGCGACTCTTGCGCTGTAAACAGCGGCGTAATGGGAGGGAGGAATTTTCCTCTACGTATATCATTAAAAAAAAAAAATTGGTTTTCCTTCCTCACGTCGCTCGACTCACGGTGATTTGTCAATGACAGGAGGACTCCAATAACGGAATGATCTGTCAATGACAGGACTCCAATAATGGAATATGATCTGTCAAACCTAATTATTTCCAATTTATAAAATACATCAAGATTTTCCAATTGTTTTCAATATCAAACATTATTTTGTAGTTTGTACATTTTGCGATGGATGTGAAAAAAGACTGGTTTTTTAAGAGAAGATGATTGATTTACCCGGCTACTGTGATTGTGTGATAAAAACGTAAAGTGACCATCGAGACGAGATTTCGGAAATGATTACTGGAGCTCAATGGTTTTTATTCTGATCACATAGTGGCATCATGAATCCGACGAATCTTATCTGGACGCGGATTATTCAACATCGAGCCAATTTCTATAAAAGTAGATCGCTGTATCCGTATCCGCGGGGAGAGATCAGTATGACGATGAGACACTTTGAAATATCGAAGGACGAAGGAGGACGCTAGCATTCAATTTGCCGCGGGGTGAACGAGAGCGAGACGAAGCTCGACGATGCGCATAAAATCGGATATTCTGTGTCCGCAAACCGTGCTAAAAGGGGATAAAGAAGAATCGCACGCGCAAGAACCCTCCGATATCATAATAATGTAGGTGAGAGAAAAATCACAGGGAAATTCTATCTTTCTCTTATGTATACATTAATATGTATAAACGTGTATATAAGTCGTTACTTGGATAAGAATTATGTCAAGAGCTGTTTATGTTTATTCCAAGCGTGCCTTATTTTATATAAAGGCACATTAAAAGCAGGGATTCATTAGTATATTCCCCGATAAATATAAAGCTATTATAGAATATCACGTTCCGTGTAGCAATTTTTCCTAGTACTCGATCAATCTTCGTAAGGTATAACTCGGATTAAATGTAGGGTGACTGTATAATCTATAGCCCCATGAAAACAACATGGAAGATAAAAAAATATCTAAAAATGTCTAGTTGATTTACATCTAACATTTATTATATGTGACATTTGTATTTTAAAAATAATATTAAAAATAGAATATTTATCTCAAATGTGTATTATAACGTGATATATTTCAAACACCAATTAGAGGAAATTGATATTAGAAGGGAGTGAAACAACAAATTAAATATTTTTAAAGAAGCAACTCGAGTCTGAAAACATCGGGAAAAGACAGAAACGTATAGTATATTATTGTTTATATCATCAAACGTCATATAGAACTTTCAAGAATAAGAGAAATGTATACATTCAAGAGACATCTCTCTGTGTGCTAGCTATCTCTCTCTCTCTCTCTCTCTCTTTCTCTTGATATATAAATTTTTTTATCTATGTATGTGTAAATTACTTTTTTACTCTTCCTTCATGCGTCCTATTTACATTATATTATGCATTCATATAATATTTTGTTCAAAACATATATTATTATAGACATTTCTCATAAAGTATGCAAAAATCGCATATATGTAGGATATGTTTAATGCACATTTTATATTGTTTGGTATTGTTTGGTATTGTTTTTGAGTAAAATATCATAGTATACTTTTACATATAAATTATTATACATATATAAGAACATGACGCACGCGAGACAATAAAAAGAGGAAAAGAAAGAGCCATTTAACGATGTTTTTATTATCTTTTAAAAGGATGAAAAGATTCTACGAGGGAAGATTCATAGGAAGAAAACGATGAGCCGGAAATAAACCGGAGTTCTCGCAAACGTAATGTCTCCTGCATAAAAAATTCTGCCTCTCATGACGTATAAGGATGTCGATTCTCATTGCACAATTTTCGAAAAAAACTCTTACATATCGAAAATATAAGAGAATGTAAGAAAATATTTATAGCGTTCAGTTTAACATCATTTTCTTTAAGTATAGAAAGATTATAATTACAAGAATTTTATCTAAAAAAAAAGAATCTCATATACACTCTCGGACAAAAAAAAAGCATATGTATATATATATATATATATAGACAGTAACAAAAACTACATAAATAATATAATATATCAAGAAAATTTTGATTGCACACACACACACACACACCAAATATTTTCCAAAAGCCTCTAATTATAACATTATTATAGAATCATTAAACGACAATTCTCTTTTTCATCAATTGTGCGTCCCTGTTAAAACTCGCGCGTCGTTATTGTTATCGAATTAGAAGGGCATGTTTATTGACGCAGAGATATATCGTCATTTCCCATCCTCCGGTTCTGTAACCCTTCGTTAATTTTACGCAAATGATCACAATTAATGATACGAAATAATGATCACAAATAATGTTACGCATCAATAAACACGAATTAATTAGATAAATCAAATAAAGCGATAGGAAACGTGTCATTACGATAAACGGTCGTTATGCTATTTGAGAGAAATGGTACACAGCGCAAAACGATTAACCATTGTGCGAAATCCGTCCTTTGTGCGAGGTGCAATTATTCTTATATATTTTCCAATATCGACGTGATATTCTCGAATAATAAGAATAAAAAATAAACCGAATGCTGCAGTATCACAGAAACTCAAATGAAAGGCACATTTTTCGCGCAACGTATAATAATTTCATTAAAAATAATTTCCGAAAAAAAAAGCGATATATATATCAATATGTATTCTCTCTCTCGTTTCGCCTCAATTCTTTTGCGCTTCATTAAGAACAGAAAGTCTGGTCTAGCAATTTATAAATTTCGCGCATAGTTCACGTTCGTATTTTTATATAGCAGCGTCTTTTTACATCGCGTGACGTTTTTTAACCCAAGAATACCATCGCGCATACACCGACGACTCGTCGTAAAATTCTCCGAGAGATGAGACCAATGATACCGCTTTCGGCAAGCATCTAGTATTATTCAAATAAAAAAATATGATCTCCCTAACATATCGCGCGGCATTTATCCTAGTCTCTCGTCCAAGACTTCCGCATTTTTTTTTTTTCGCTTATATAACAAGAACTTTTATAGATAGAGTCCTTTTTTTAGGACATTCTCTATTATGCGTCTCTTTCCTCACGCGCGGAGAGATCTGGCTCTTTATCGATTTTACTTTACTATATAGGAAGAGACGTGACGAAGAGAGAATACCTTCCGGAAAATCATAGAAGAGAGTTAATATGTGAATAATCATTCAATCGAGTGAGAATATCTCGCCACGTCGCGAAATATCCTATGTAAAAAAAAAAGAATACAAGCACGTCGAACGATGTACGTATTGAATCTGAATTAGTTATCCATAGAGAATAAAATGGGCAAATAATGAAAAGAGAATGTTGGAAAATACAATCAAACGAAATACAAGCGAAATTAATTAAGTTCAACGATTAATTTTACGCAGTCATTTCTACGTACTATATTTGATATTACGGAAAACGCGTGGCGTCGCATTTCATGCGACTTTTTCGATTAATTCACGTTCGGCGAAAGCCAGTTAAAATTTCTGAATTCTAACAAGAATTACGCGAGATATAATTTAAAAAATAGAATCTTATAAAAAATTAATTACGGCGCTATTCGTTCGAGATGTTATCATCACCGACTAAGCTGATCCGTAACGAATAAAAATATAAGATTATTTGAGGGCAAAATAAATGAAAGAGCTGGTAATCGCTTATTTTAGCGACTCATGCAAAACCGAATATTTTTCTACACACTAACGAATTTCCGAATAATTTATTATATTTGGATTAATCTAATTGGCCAGATCCAATTTTTCTTATGCATTTTTAATTATAAATCCTAAACCGACGAAATTCAGTGAATCCTTTTCATTGCGTTCATGTATAACAAATACAAATACAAATCGATCAAATTTACTAGAATCAAAAAAAAATTAAAATTTGTCACATGAATTTCTGTTACAGCATTTAGCAGCGTTAAATCCGCGTTTGAGATACAAAATGGACGACACAATTTCTATCTTTCTGGTCGTCATTCTCGCGATCAGCGGTTTGACGATGATGTCCGCGCTGCTCGCCTGCTACGCTTGCATCTTTCGCGATTTGTGCTGTCGGCCAGGAGGCAGATCTAAAAGGCGACGTCAACAAAATCCCCAGCAAGAAATCGATAATCCCAACATAGCTAGATTAAATACGATTCCGTTGAACGATATCACACAGGGAGAAAGTATGCCCACGGAATCAGAAAAGATTTAAACGAAAGATTACGAAAGATTTAAGGACACTTTCTTTGCAGCAATAATTGCATTACAAAAGTAATGCAAAATGCAGAATTTCAAACCATGATAAATGAAAATGAGATAATATTGTGAGAAGATAATATTTATATGTGTATAAAATATTTCCAATAAATCTCCAATATACTTTTAAGAGAAATATTACTTAAAATATATACATATATAGGAGTTAGGGAATAATGTTAAATGTAACTTGAAATTCGGCTGCGCATACATTCGTTCATTGTAAATATATATTATAAATCTGTTATATACATAATCAGATATACATACATACGTACACACATATATACACCATATGCCATTTATTTATCGCAAAGTGTATGCAATAAAAGATCTAATAAAAATGTTCAATAGTATATGATCATTGATAACAATCTTGTATCATATCTGTATATTTACATCTACTAATTATATATAAAATAAATTTTAATTGTATTTTTCTTACGCATATTATATATATGTAACATATGTAACGTGTGCGCATCTCTTCTATGGTAACTTTATATGTAATTGGTATAAAGATCTCATCATATTATAAATTATAAAACTTTGATTTGTACAAGCTTTAAGAGATATCTGTTAGTGCGTTTATTTTACACAAAACTTAAAAAAAAATAAAGATATAAAAAGCAAAAAAAAGATTAAACAAAGTAATTTATATAAATACAATGTGTTTCAAAATTAATTATCTCTGTTACTTATAAATTATGAATCACCTTGTATGTATAAAAAAAAAAAAAAATAAAAAAAACCAACCAACAATATTTTTAATATAAAATTAAAAAATTCTGTGTCTGTACGCGCGCACGTATTCGAATGTATAAATGTCGAAAAATGTTAGAAAAATTAATAATTGGTTCTATTACGCAACAAATCTGCTCGCTGAAAAATGCAAAGTGCATTTAGAGATCGCACAGTTTTGAAAACTTTGTTAACAATGTATGGAACATACATTTACACCTAAATTTATATATGTATTATCTAGATATATTAACTAAATAGTAAAAAAAAATTTGCATTAATAACGAGGTTGCAGCGAGAAAATCACCAATGTTTCTCATTCCATTTTTAGTATAATAATTCGAATATTTCAATCTCGCTTATGTTAGATTATTAAGCCTCCACTATCATTAATCAAATAGAAAAAATAAGACACATGTAAATTTGTTTCATAATCTTGAAATAATTTTTAGATATTAATGTATATTTCAATAGCTATACGGAGCTAATGAATTCTTCAGAGAGATTGTATGCAATATATATCTTTCTTGAAGATATATTTGACTAGTTAATCTGACTGTTGAGTTGCTGCAGTACAGAAAGTACTACTTCACGTAGAGTCTAAGGAAATAATAATTCACTAATCAATTTTTTACATCTTAGAGAAATATGTCAAATGTAGGATAGTTATAAGAAATATAGTTGTTTACCTGAGGTTTACAATGCTCCTCCAACCAACTGAACACACATCCGGATAATTCCGCAAAGTTAGCTACAGAAACGTTATTAAACGTTTGGAAAAGGCGATCCATTATTGCCTGAAACTGCAACAAACAATACATATTATGTAGGATAGGCGATTAATAATTGCAATTTAGTAAAATAAAAGTATATGTATATAATATTACCACTTGAAACTTCATTTCGTCTGAAACACGCATTTCTGCGTGTCCTGGTTGTGTCTGATGCGCTTTGACGATCTGTTCATAATTAGCTTGCATAATGCGTAACGCAACAACTTCTTTCCTCAGCCCGTTACGTTCTTCCTCTTGCTTCTTCTTTTGTTGCAGTAAAAACTGTATGTAATCGATGGATTTTTGAAGCACCGTAGCCTTGGAGATCTTATAACCTGATGAATCTGTATGTTGACAAGAGGGAACCAAGTCTTGAAGGGAATCATAACCCTTCTTGATAGCGTCTCTTCTCTTCTGCTCAGCTTGAGTATGGGCTTCCCTTCTGCGCTCTTTGTAGCTTATAGTAGAATTTTTGTTATCGCTGTCCTCATCCTCTGAAAATTGTATTTTCTTATCAATTTTCTATTGTCTAATCTATTATTAAGCATTCTTAATCAATATGGAAAAAAACACCAGTATAGAAAATTTCTTACCTGTATTATGAGCTGATGAAGATGGCGTGTTCACTGATCCTGTGCTACTACAACGAGAAAAAGTATATTTCTCCGTAGGACTAGATGGTTCCAGCTTCATGTCACTATCTGATCCTACATTACCACTACTAGCGCGCATAGTCAAGCCAGCTGTTTTCAAAAAGAAGTGCAATATATACTTTTAACTTTAAATGATTGAACTTTATATTTCAATATGGTTTTAATCAAATCTTTTGTACAAGTGCTTCTTGAAAAATAAAAGATTGACAAAATTACAGAATTTGAAGATGTTAGAAGCAGCATTTACACAATTATCTTATTTAAAAAAAAAAATGAATGGAATAAATCCAAGTGGACCAGTAGAATCAACTGGATGGAAAAACATGACAAAAAGTGATTTACATTACTGACAATGAGCTTTAGAGATTCATCTGCCTAAGCTAAGACGATATCAGCAGTGGCTTATCAGCACTTTGCGATAGCGACTGCTATTCGCAGATAACGATGCTGTGGTTCACAAAATCAAATCTCCTCAATAAGAATATGCGCAATTAGAAACTAACTTTTTGTTTTCCATTTGCTGCATTTTACATTCTTTAAATCTCTCTCTTCTTTCTTTTTCTTCAAATTTTCTGTATATTTGTCTCATCTTAGACCTGTTTTTTTTCCTTTACATTCTTTTTACTATTCTGAAAATTTTCTTTTTTTCTATTTCTCATCTTAAAATATCCGAGTATTTACCCATTTCATTAAATGCACAGAAAATAACATCCTAGCAATTAAGAAAAACAGATTTCTATATATGTATAATGCAAATCTTAGCAAATAAATCATCGATAATTAACAATCAACATTCTGCCAAAACAGTCACATGGTCGGCTGCGCGGATTTTCAGACGCGCATAACAGACTTTGCATCCCCTCCACATGGAAATAATAATTGTATTCGCAAAAGACACAACACTTTGCGAGAAGCGAACGTTTCTTAAATATGAATGATACGATCAACAAGAGTATCTCGACATGTTCAACAATCGTTCGCTCCAATTTTTCCCAATCATTGCTCCCAAATGTAGAAAGTTTGATTATAATAGATTCTCGGAAAAAATGACAGAAAAAATGACATATATCTATTGTTATTATTTTTTTTTTCATACTTACAATTTTCGTATCCATCTTTATGCAATGAATCCGCCATTGTGCATATATCAGTAGATTATTTTACACCAAAAGAACGAGAAATCAAATCGCGCACAGTTTAAGAAACAATTGCGGCTCTGATAAAGCGATCTCAAGTCAAAATATTCCAACATCGGATTAGATTTATTCGTGTATTATATTAGGAAGAAAGTGTCAAGGTAAATGTCGAGAGCCACGCCGAATTTTCCGGCCAAACACAACACCGTAAACAATTTCAACGTATTTGTCACGAAATTATATACTTTTGCTTCGTCTTCGCCATCTTTTCTCACAGAGATACAATAAAATTCCCTCTATTCTGTCTCTCTCGTTATTCTTGACTCTCCGCTTCTAAATCAGCTGTGCGGCCTCGTACGCCGCACATACTACGTAACCACGTGATCGAAAATGAGTGAAAGAACGGAAAGAACGCAATGATGTTCCGTCTTGCGCATGCGCCGTTAAAATAGAATGAGAACCCATTCCATCTAATCAAGAGATCATATTGCAGAGAGAGAATAGTGGAAAAATCAATCATTCCAGAATAGAGAAATTCGATTGTAAAAATATTTGTGATTAATAGAGTTGTTTTTTGTCTACGTTATATACTTTCTCTATATATTAAAATAGAGAAATAAAATATATATTAAATATTCGATGGGAAAAAATTTATATACACAAAAACAATACCAACAAAATTTGTTCGCTTATTATTATAATTATGCGCAATGTTAATGTTTATGTCATATCCTACATTATATACCGAATAAAAAAATATTTTGCATAAAATATCTTCTCCTTATATTCTATATATACACTTTGTGAAAAGAAATCTTTCATATTCTTTTTGTATATCGATATATACATACATATATATATATATATATATATATATATATGTGTGTGTATAAAAAATTCAATTACATACATAATGTAAGAATTATATATACACGCAAATTAATAAAGAGATAAAAATATATATACAACGGGTAAGAAAACAATATCCGATCGAATAGAGATGAATTGATATAAACAACTTTATAATGATGTTTCTCATCATCATTTGTTAAAATAATATGAGTGACAAAGAGAGAGCAGAGAGAGATAATTGATAATATTCAATCAGAGATGCGATAAAAATGCGTTTTAAAACATTAAACATTTCCGATACATTTTCAGACTTTAATTTTCTTTCTTATTTTTTAATTAGACAAAAATATGCATAATAATATGAAGTTCATTGCGAATCAGGCATAGTTACTATATATATTAAATCTTTATATAGTTATAAATTTTCAAACAACTAAATCTAAATGTTATTTATCTTCCAGTGTTATTTATCGTTATTATTATTTAAAAAAAAGGAACTCCTTGATAATCCATTTATATATAATATGTATTATTGAAACGCGATCTTATAGAATGTTAAATATATTATTAAATATTTTAATCACAATAAAATATCCATGATGAAATATATCTTTTATAATTTATATTTCAATTTTAAAATAACTTTGCTTTAAGACAAATTATCAATTAATATGAATGAATGGACTACAAAAAATAATAAAACTGGTACATTATAATAATAAATTATTATATTTATATAATTATTTATATAATTTATAATTACACATACGGTTAATAATCATTAATGTGTTCTTTATAAAATGAATTAGATCAATATATGATGTATATATTCTAAAATGTATTACTTTTTTAAACAGAAATTTTTATCCTAATCTGTTGTAAATCCATTCATTCATTTGAGGTAACGGAACTATCTACAGTCTACAGTCTACAATCTACAATCTAATTTCTATAATCTAATTTTTACAAAACCGTTACCTCGTGATAAAATAAATTCACTCACCAATCGATGCAATAACAGCGAAGTTGAGTCACTGCATCGAAGCTGCGTTGATCTGTAATACACAAATAGAATTAATTATAACAGCGTTCAAAATAATTAAATAATTTCTAAAAATTACTTCAACAAATATATAATTAAATAATTTAAAAAATTTTTTAAAGACTTGTTTTTATTATAAACCTTTATATAGAAGCTTTAATATGTCAAAAGTATTTTTTTTTAATTCTCTTGTGTTTAAACCATTTAAATATAGGAATAAAATTTAAGTATACACGGTTTATAACAAATATACAAATAATAAATATTTACCTCAAGGTTGCTCCGCCGGTGCCCGATGCCTTCTAGGCCTGCTCCTCCTCTCAGGTTGATCAGGATTGTCCATTATCAAAGTCCTTCACATGCGCGATACTTTAAACACTCCCGCACTAAAACGCCCGACATTTTTAGACGACACTCCCGCACTTAAGCGCGTTACATTTTGCACGGCATTTGAATGTCTTACGATTATAGCTGCTTGCGTCGAAATCCAAATCAATTCAATATTTCTATTTTAATATAATTCTCCTCTCTCCTCTCTATTTCACTGCTATTTCTTCGTGGCACTCGATCACCTGCGAAAACAATTCATTACAACAATTAAAATTAATAACAATTATGCGCGCCCGTACTAATTACCCTCAAATACAATTAATAAGCACACAACATTTTTAGCACGGCATTTTCGACTTGGCGACGCGCACTTGGTTATGGTGGTAAAATAATGCGGGGAAAGCGCGCGAAACTCGATACTCGCGGTCTCTTGTGATGTCTCTGGATACTAGAAGGGCCATTTCGATCAACTCTGATTAACTTTAATCGACGATTAAACTATATATCTTTGTCTCTTTTTAAGAACGTAAAAGAAGCAAAGAGACAAAGATATAGTTTAATCGTCGATTAAAAAGGTTAATCAAAAGTTGGTCCAAGTGGCCCTAACCTCGCATGCACGCCAGCAGAGATTAACAACAATAAATCATCGATGATCGCACAATCACTGTATTTATACGCTACGCGGTCGAAAATTATTAAAATATGATTTCAATACACGACAAATGATGATTATAAATATATATATATCACGAGACGACGATTTATATAAATTCGTATCGCGTCGATATACTTTTACTCAAGTGACTAAAATACGTGAAATATTTTCTTCGACAACCAGCCATCGCTGCGATATATTTGACCACTTAATCTAATATCTAATTAAATAACTGCATGGAGATTCATGCACTAATCACTTGTATACTATGATTGTGATATTTTTCATGATCACGTCAAAACTAATGCAGCACCGCGCTGTTAATTGTGTACCATGTACATACTTATTGCTCGACTGTCGCCGCACAACAATGATAACCTATATATATATATCTATATATATACGACGGAGCGCGTCGTGTCGTTACCTGTCTGTTCGAGTGTCGCCGCGCGAATGACGACAATGCGAGCGCGCATAAACAATAATGATATGCCATACGGCTCGCTCGATGCCGTATTTTTATGCTACGCAAAGATTATTAAAATATAATATCAATTATTACCTCTCACCTCTCACCCAAATGCCGTTGTGATTCTCGTGGACTCATCGTCTGGCGCTCGCGATATTTCGATATGGCGTTATATCGATATATGACGTATGTCGACGCAAACTTCATGTTGATATAACTAACCTGTCGTATCAATAAATTAAAGACGTAACAAGCAATTCGAAAATATAATATATCGTATGCACACTCCATTTTGAATGCGTAATTCTACGAGTATTATTATTAATAAACGTTCGATATATTACGTTTTTAATGATTTGGAATTATATTTTCTCTCGATATTTTCGCATCGATATCTACTTCACGCACGAAATATCTCGAGCAAAAACTTATCATCTCGATACACTTACGAGTATTTAATTCTACAAGTTAAATAATTATGCAAAATGATACTCACTAATCACTCGTCAGAGATGAGACTGATTCTCTAATACTTTTAACAATCGCTTCTCGAAAATGAATGCGTAAAACACGGAGCGCGTCGCGTCGCTGCCTACCTGTTCGAGTGTCGCCGTGCAAATGATAATAATGTGGCCACGCGTAAATAATATATAGAATATAATATGTACAATACTGAATGTCATATTTATTTCCACCGTAGAATGTATTATATAAAATAAATGTATGCTAAATATTCTCTTTCATTTCTTATAAATTAATTATATGATATTAATTAATATAAATTAATTTTTATTTGTACTTTGTGCACTTCGCGATGACTTTTAGCACCAAAAATGAAATTGCTTCGTACTTTTCGCTGAATCTCGCATGCGAATGAGTACAGACGTGTCAAATCGTGTAATAAATAATCGTGCAGAGAAACTAAATAAACTTTCGAATTAATTGCGGCGATAATAAAAGCTGTGTCTTACCGGTAATGATGAATAAATAAAAAGAATATAGATGCGTTCAAAAATCTCTTGAAAAAAAGGAGTGAAGATTCCTTCATCCTGATTGGTTAATTAAAAATTGTTCTATCCTACAGGTAAGAATTTCGAACGCATCATATATTGCGTCACGAATGACGTATGTTTTGCCGCGTAAATTTAATTTAGCTTATAAATTTTTACGAGAGAAATATATGATTTTATACACGTGAATTTAAAAAAAATGTTATAAATTAAAAATATAAATCTGAGAAACTATTAATATATTTTTGTTAAAATATATATTAAATAACAGAGAAAGAGGAAAAGAAGGTTGATACTATTAGTTTTATTTCTTATCTCCATTGTGTATCCTGCTTTTTCTTTTTCTCTTAAAATCAAATAAGGACTTCTCATTTTAAATATACGAAAATGTCTTTGAATCTAAACTAATAATAATATAAATTTCATATTTCCTAAAATTGAGAAAAAAGCATCCATCTTCATTAATTTGTACACAATTTAAATATTTATCTCTCAATTTTATAAATATTTTTTGATATATAAAATAGCAAAATAAAATAATTACAAATAAATATAATCACATCTCTCTCATATGTTTGAAGAAAATTATCATTACTTTATTTTCTCTTTTTAACTGGTTTTTAAAATATGTCGGATAGTGTCAATAATAGTTATTCAATATCATTTGATTTGTCTTATTTAAAGTTATTCAAAAAACAACTGATAAAACATTAGAGAGCCTAATGTTGAAAGTATAAAATCAATATTATATATGATTTTATTTGATAATTAGTATTATTATTTAACAATACAGTTAAATAGAATCAAATATGAGAGCAATAAAATATATAAGACAAAAATAATTGATAATCTTTAATACGACTGTAAAATAATGTTATTTTATAAAAATTACAGCTTATTAAAAGAAAGTTAAACACAGAGAAATGCTCTCATCTCACAGATGTACAATGTATCGGTACAAATTAAAAATTGATATAAAAGAAAAATAAGAAAACGTTCACTATATAAATTAAGCGCAAGAAACATCTTTATCTTTTGACAATGATAGATGACAATTAAAATCGATATATATATAGCGATACATTAAAGAGATATTAGAAAACGGTTTCTTTTGTTTTTAAATTATGTTTATTATAAGGTGTATCTAATATATATATTTACAATCGCTTTAATACACGTAAGACCATTTAAGATAATATATCCGTAATTCTTCGGCGTTACAGCGCTTACTCCTGCCGTAACGCTGGCAATTGTGTTTCTATCTTTCCTTTGTCTAATTTCCTTTCGTTTTGTCTCCGTGAAGTGTACACGATTTTCTCTCCGGTATTTCTGGGTATTTGTCTATTGTGTACCTGAGGCAAGGACCGTTGCTTGCATTATTACGCTTGCAGATAGCAGGCTTTCGGGGTGGAGTAGATATATTTTCGGGAGAAAAAAAACACATGTATATCCTCCTCTCTCCATATATAATAGAGCTTCTCTCCCTCCCTCTCTCCTCCCCCGCGCGGACAGCACTCTACCGTCTAAGAAATTATTCTACTCCTAATCGCACATATTCACTGTTATACTCGATCGTAAGTCTAACTTAGATCCATATATGCGTAGTACACAGTTCTACATTTGTATCGTTCGGGGACGGATTATGTCGGAAAGCCGAGAAGAGCGTAAACTATTTAAGACGACGTTGTTGCAACGAGACAACATCGTTGCAGATGTTGACGTGTAGCGAGTGTATACGTGAGGTATGTTTATATATGTATTATAGGCTAACATGCATCGACAGTCGACTAACTCTGGTTAGCGCAATTTTTCCTTCCTATATATCTTTACATATTTTCATTTTGTTCATCAATTCACAAATCGAGAAGCGCATTCTTTTTAAAAGTCCTGGATTAACGCTAAATAACGTTGCCTTTCTTGATTCGATTCTTTATTCACCTCTACAATTCTGAATTTATCGATCACGGATCAACAATTTGTATTAAAATATATCATTTACGACATTGGTATTGGAGAAAAAGCTATTTTTTCTCCCCCCCCCCCGCTAGTCTGTATCGCTAGTGTGAATTAATTAATTATCGGTAATTACTTTGCTTGTAATTAACTCAGGTTCATATATAATAAAATATAAATATATGTAATTATATATAAAATATATCCATATATATTTTCTTTTTCTTACGTAATCTCTTCTGTCTGCATGTTATATATTATATAATTTTTGCATTATTTAAAAAAAGCAAAATTTTTTTAAAGAAATGAGAAAAAATTGCCTATACACAATTATTATACATAAATTTATATACAAATATATATAAATATATGTTATGATTATATAGACATTTTTCTAACTTTTTTAAATTTCGATTCGAACATAATGAAAACATAATGAAAATTATTCTAATTATTTTTCTTGTATATACGAATAAAAATTATACAAGAAATAGTAAATATATTTTATATATAATTATATATATTTATATTTTGGATACTATATGAACTTTTTATCCTGGACTTTTCTTCTTTACGTAGGATAAAGCTATAATGAACATATTTTATATTATACACAGGGATATAATGAAAAGAAAAATCTGTTGATCAATTACGAGAGAATACAAAATCTTTGATACCAATTGACCAGAGTTAGCGCTGATTTGACATTGATGCAATTCGGCCGCTGATATCGATTCTGAATTTATATGTACTTCGTTTTTAGGGGCCCGAATAATGCAACAGAGTTGAGATGCTTCGTTTCTTTTTCCCGAGAATTTCATCCTCTCTGGATATTCGAGAAATATTTCGCGCGACATTTTACAGAGTGAACGTACAAGCATTTCGAAATTTCCGACACGTGTGATTTGGCTATGCCCGCCCCCGTAATGCGCTATTCAACGTAACATTAATAAGTGAAGTTTACATGCTCGTTCGCAGCCAGAAACGCCTCACGTGTTTTCTTTTTTTTTTTTTTTTTCAGATCAAGGTCACTTTCCCGCGGTTATAAATCGATAAAGCATCACATCGTAAATTCTCGTAGAGTTTGAATTTAGTTATTTTATATTATATATACATATACATATATATACATATATATACATATATATATATGTATATATATACACATCACACATTCATCTCACACATATGTGCGTGTACTCTCCTGTTATACTCGCACTCTAAGTTTTATCTCTGTTTTTTCTCTCTCTAATTTCTTTTGACATCGATAAAAAATTATATATATATTTATATATATTTTTTCATATATATTTTAATAATTATTTTATCGTTAATTAATTAATTTTTCAATTAATTAATTAATCATTATATCTTATTGTTCCATTAAACTAAAGTGTGTTCCATATGCACACCTCCCTCCCTCCCCCTCTTCGGCACACAAGTACCATTCAAATATATATACATATATATATACATACGTTCACATATACATATAAATGTATATATATATATTTATAATAAAGTATCATTCACTTATTTATCCGTATTTTCCATTTTTTTCTTTCTTTTAATAAGTAGAATCATGAATAACTCACAATATCTAACTACGCTGCTTTGAGATTAATTGGGTAATCAGTGCAAATAAGACATTAATTGCTTCTACTGTATCAATAATCGCGCAAAGTAAACCGTCAGACTTCCGAAAAATCCAATTGCAAATATCCTCGATTCTTATAATTTACGAATCTGAATGCCTGTTACTTCAAAATCAAAATATGCATTCACAAAGAGAAATCTCCGTCGAATTTATTAATAACAAAACTTCATTTCTTTTTACTTAATATACAAAAATGGCATGATACCCAATCTTCTTTTTTATCTAAATAGAATCATTTCTATAAATTATTATCTAGTTCTATTAATATTGCAATGCGCGCGTACACCATCTCTCTCGCATAATTCTCTTAATAAGACGGTGTAATTCGTAAAAATAAACTAACACCTTTCCAGGTATTCATCAACATTTTGCTCTTTTCTTATGATTTAAATTTGTGCCAGATATTTTCTGGTTATCTCGCGCCATAAGGCTAGGACAAAACTTTCATCATAAAACATTTTGATTTTATCCAGCTTTGAATTAATCAAAAATCTAAATAAACACAAATTATAAACGTGGACAATAAAACATCTATCATGGTATCTAATCATATATGCAATTATAAACAATTTTCTAAATTGAGCAAGCTTAATTTAAAAAATGAATTGATGATTATTCGTATATTATTTGCAGTGTTTACGCGAATTGGTTTTGATAGATCAGTTCTTTTAAATATTTTTTAATCAATATCATGAAATAAAATTTGCTAGAGGTTTAGTTTTAATTTTTATACATGTAAGTTATTACCAAAATATATTGTAAAGAATAATTCAAATGCTAAAACAAAATTTTCAATTTTCTAAAAAAATTATGTACTTTGCATCAATTCATTTTATATAGAAGCGAGCTTTCATGAAATTTATATATACATAAAAGTTTATATGTATAAACTTTTTTTCTGTTCTCATACTGTCCTAATTTGATCAAAAAAAGATAAAGACGCGATATTTAATTTACATTCTAGCCATGACAATTAGAGACAAAAACATTAATTCACATGATAGAAAAAATAAGTCAAAGATGTTACTAATTGTTAGCATTATTCACAAGTGCATCTGCACTATATTATACAATTGCAAAATTATGTAGTTTTCTATGAAACACTGCTACAACATAAACTTCATAATTTGTTTTCAACCCAAACAACAATCTATAATTATCAAATTAACGGACAATATTTCTCGGATCTGTGACACCGAACAGTGATATTTATCGAACCACGAAATAAACTCTTTTCATACGAGTTGAACTATGCTCCTGTCTTTAATTTCATGGTTTTATCAAAGATGCACCAAAAACATGATGAAAGCCACTGCGCATTTTTGATCAAAGAGCAAAATGGAAGGCGAGTCTTTTCGCGACGATAATAGTTATTGTATTCTATCACGTGATACCGCTGTTAAATGCATGGCAAAGATAAAACGCGATTTTAACTTTCTATTATCCTTTTGCAATTATTACCATCGTTGCTACGGTACACCGAGGGTAATAATTGCAAAATAATTACAAAGAATTTTAACAGGAATTCGGGAAAGTATAGTTAAGACGTTGCTTTATGAGCAAAGCAAATGATCGGCTAGGCTTCTTTAGAATATTTATAAAATGCACGCCATGCATCGGCGGCAACATCTCTGTCCATGAAAAAAAATCTGATGCTCATTATTAATGCGATTTTTTTTTAAACGAGGTTCGTTGCGCAATATGCAGGACGTTCGGTGAGGAAATTTTGTACTCTTCTATAAGATCATCGGCTTGCTGACATAAAGAAACGCGCGTAAACTATCGTAGAAAGTTCCCCATCTCTCCGGAAATCCATTAGAGATTAGTTGAACGATATTTGTACCATGATCAGTGTTATCGATTTTATATCTTTGAGCGCTTAGCCTGACGAGACTTGGCAGTGCGACGTGATTTTTTCGCGGGATCGCTCGATGTTTCCTCTGTGGTGGATCTCCGTTTAAAGGATATCGAAGGCACGGGAGCCTTTGGGGGTGCCATCTCCTCCGTCGGCGTCGACGAAGGAGATTGCGTAACTACGGATTGCTGTACCACCTCGGTGGGACTGTGGGCATCCGCGATGGGAATGAAGTCATGCTCTTCACCAAATGCATCTGGCAGCACTCCCTGATTGGCTAAAGCTTGTAAATCCTCCGTAGGAACTGGCATTGACTGGCCGCAACCTACACACACTGGTATTGCTGGAGATTTGGAGCGCCAATACTGCAGCTCGGTTTTGCACTTATTCAATTCCTAGAGAAAAAAAATTAACTATATTCATAAGTTACAAATATACAGATATTTTTTTATATCATATTTTTGCACCAAATGAGAAGCTCGGAGTAAAAATGGACCAACACATGAGATTTGTAACACGTTTTCACAATTAATATACGATTCGTATTAAATATCAAATTGTAAAGTGAGTTCTTATAAATTATGACGGATATTTGTCCCGAACTCCTCGAATGTACCTGGGTAAATACCTGTAGAAGCGTGCTGAATTTTCGCGACGTCTCCTCATTCTTCTTGTCATTATCGTCCAGTCGAGTAGCATATTCCACAATCTGTTTCTGCTGTTCTGCAATTTTCGATTTGCAACTCTTTAAATCCCTGCGCATCAGTGTCAGCTGGCTATTGTATCTTCGCATGCCTTGTTTTATCTTGCGAATTCGTTTCCGCAGAACCATATTCGATTGTGGTGGCGACACACTGGATTCCAAGAGAGCAGCATCGTCCGAGCAATGCGACGAAGAACCTTCTTCTTCACCGGTACTGCCCGTTTTTCCGTTTCCAACGGTTAAAGGTGTGGAATCCAGGCACATAAATGGTTTACTCACACTACTAGTAGCTGCAACAATATTGGTCTCCATAAAGTTACATCATACAATGAAAAGTATAAAATCATCGATTTCACTTACAAGAGAACGTCCCTGCAAGATCCAGAAAGTCAGCACCGAAATAAGGTATTTCCGGTAATGTTGGTTCAATGTGTTCCTTGAAATATTCCATAGCCATGGTGCTCAAATCAAACAGTTCATCTGTAACCTTATAAGGTCTTTGCAATTTCGGAGTAACTTTTATGTAATAAAGAATACGATAAACCTCGTCCAGAATCTGCAAAACACAGTAGAGTTATTTTTTATTTTGGTTTTTTTGACAGTTAACAGATTAAACATATTTGTAAACAAGAGAAAAATATGGACGTCATAAAAAAATTTTTTTTTATTATTCCAAAGTTATTGCTCCCAAATTTTAGTATATATTTTATTTTAATTGTCTACATTATGTCCACTAACACATTACGTCATTATTTGATTATTATATCAGGATATCAGCTTTTGTAGCTTTTTATTTAAAAACATCATTAGCAATATATTTAGTTTTTTTCAAAGTTTTCAATTCACCATCATTTTTGAAACACTTGGAAAACTAGAATAAAAAACTGAGTGAAAGATAGAAGATATGCATATTCATAACTTTGACTGAATGGATATGTAAAATTGATTTCTGCGCATCAAGCATTGAACTGTCATAATAATTATTTAGATACCTAAATGCTACATAGAACAATCAATAGAATCGATCTAAAATAATTTAGTAAAGTTATAGAGACATGCACACAATATTTTTGCTTACTTTTTCATTCTAAATTGATTATACATGCAGTGCAAGAGAAGAGTAAAATGGGAAAACATAGGGAAACATATGGAGGATACAAAAAAATGTATATACAGAATCGATCTTGCTGTATTCGAATCTGGCGATACGAATAATCCTTACTTTCCAAGCGACCCTTATACTTACTTCACCAGGAAAAAAGCAACAATGCTTCCGTTCAATATGTTTGCCGAAACTCATTTGCAGCAAGGTAAGCCGCATATGCAGAGTTTCTATGATATCAGATTCGCAAGCTAAAGGATGATTTCGACGTGCGGATTCGCGTCTGGGCATTTGCGCCTTGATAGCCTGGAAACGACTCAACATCTGAGCTTGCAGCTTTTGAAACGTAGAGTTGAGGATTGATCCACAAATGCGGTCCAATTGATGGCAAACCTGATGCAAACAAAAAATGTTTGCTATAGTAAAATTGATTATGGGAAATAAAGTTATATGTTTATATTAGTACTTAAATATAGTACTTACTAGACGCATATGAGCTACCATATTGAAGCCTAAGTAGCTAAAAATCTTCTCAAGGACTTCAACAGGTAAATCCAAAAGATTCAGATTGCGTGATTCAATAGTGGATCCGCTGTTAGATGAGCCAGTTGTTACCGAATGGTGCTTTTTCAAAGAACTCACTTCTCCGACTTCACTAACTGATCCACTACTACTGCTGTTTCCCATGTTGCTTGATTGACGAGTCGACACCATTTTCTTGCTTTTCAATGCGCAACTTTATCCACAAAAATCTGAAATAAATAGTCCGACTAAAACAATTGTATCAGATTTGAATTACACATAACAATTCATTCTCCTCTTTCAAAGTTGCATATTGTAATAAACACTTGATTCTTATACATTCATATGATATATAATCTAATTTTTACATATTAATTTTTTTAACATATATTTTAGAGAAATTTTTGGTAAATATAGAGAGCAAGATGCGGTAATATATATATATACATAATAAACAAGATTAATACAATGTAAAATTATATGTATAGTTATCCTCTTGGAAAGTTAAATATTTACAATTATTCAAATTATTCGTATGTGCCTATTCATTAAAACACACACGCAAACTAATTTCTTATAAAATACACTATAACGAGGATGCGACAAAAACATATAATGTATAGTTCAGTTTGATAAAGAACTTGAAAAACTTGCAAATCTGTTACTGTTATCCATTTGCGAAAAATAAAAATTACATCGAAAGATTAATCTTCATTTGAAGTATAATATTTATTAAATGATTTTATTCTCCCCGCGTACACACAAGTGAAAAAATTCCGTAAGCTGCTTCCTTCCTGCAGAGAACCAGTTTAAATAGCAATTAACCAAGATCTGGCCAAGTCATTAAACTCGCTTCAGAACGAGGAGCGAAAGATCGCGACACGAATGTGCGAGCACAACTTGAATAAGGAATCGGGGACCCAGAGACTTGGCCTGACGACGAGACAACAATGGACAGATGAGGCGAAAAAAAACACCGATATCCGAAAATTCGTATACATTGTTGAGAAAGTGACGATTCTTATCCGCGAATAGGGCGATCGCGCTGTTATGAGGGTTCATTTCAATAATGCCTCTCGCGACCATTTTCGCCTCCGTTGCGAATTATTCATAACGATCGTACTTTCCGAGGAGAGGAGTTATCGCTGTATCTCGAGGAAAAAACGAATCACCTGCACGCACTGCTCGATCTTGTCTTGAAACCTTTCGGTCTTATTGGGTCATACACGAAACGAAAAGGAAAGGAAAGGATAAAACCTCGCAACGCTTCGAATTCTGACTAGAATATTCTCGAGCGGAAAAAATTCGATGGAACATTCTCTCTCTGTCTCTTTCTCCTCCTCTATGAAAATTCGGAAAAAACCGGCAATTTACAAAGCATCGTCGCGACAAAACGAGGCTGATTCATTCGGCGTTCACTAACACTAGTAGTCCAGCTCGAATCGACGTTTCTCAAGTTCTGGATCGCATCAGCGTTGCTCCGTCCGACACACCGCACTTGGCCAAACTTTCATCTTTTGTCAATTTTTTGTCGCCGTTGCTTCGATGCGCGAGAGAGATCAGGACAGATTGTTGGCTAAAAAAAAATTAGTTCACCACAAGGGTGATGATGTCTGTTAGCAACACGGTTCATCCGCTTAGCGAAGATGAAAGAATTATCAACGAATTACTAATGTCTGATTAATATTTTGCTCAATTCTGGTTATTCAGACTATTATTTTATATCGTGTGTATATATGTATGTACGTATATATCGATGCGAGGCGACATTAACGGTCACGAAAAGAGGTTTGCGCGGCGTCGCAAAGAGTCGGAAGAGGGGGAGTGATGTAGCATGAAGAGAGAGAAAGAGGGAGAGGAACCGAGAGTCGCGGCGTTAAATGACGACGAACAAAAGGTTGCAGCCCAAGAAGGAATCGAACGCGACGAAATCGATTTCACTGCGAATGCGAAGGAAATCACGGCGCAATAATAATGAGTCGTAATAATGATCGCTTGTACTTGGCCAGATATCTGGAGTAGATCCGCGTCGAGACAGCGATTCCCCGATGCCTCTCTTGATCGTCCCCGTGGAGAGAACGAGCGGAACGACTCAAGATGAACACCTTTTTTTTTTCGCCAATACCTCGAAGAAACGTGCGGACGGACGCGGACGAGAGAGAGAAACAAACGTCGGGGAAACAAACCCGATGACCGTGCGCGCGAGTAAATCGATGCACCCGCGATCTTCTCTCTTTCCCCGCTACAACTGGTATAATCTGGTCGCCGAGAGCGAGATCGGAAGAGAGAGGGAGATAGAAAGGGTGAGAAGAGGAGAGCGCGAAGGCTCGAGGGCTCGAAGGGAGACGACGTGCCCCGAGTTAGGCGAGCGCCAACGATCACTGTATCCGCGTTGGCGTTTTCAACGACATTTTGACGGAGAGACTTCTCTGCCTCTCCACACTACCGCGTTCGTTCTCGCTTCGTTTCACTATCGACCCCCTCTCCCTCTTCTCTCTCTCTCTCTCTCTCTCTCTCTCTCTCTCTCTCTCTCTCTCTCTTCCACTATGGCACTTGCTATCGCTCCCTCTTTGTCATTCTCTCTTTTTCCATCCTCTTCACTTGCACGCATTCTCTCTTTCTCTCTCTCTCTCTCTCTCTCTCACTCACTCACTCTTTCTCTCTTCTCCGTTAAAACGGCCGTGCAATTATGGCGCGGTCAGGTACATAATCGCGTAACTCGGGGAAAAAAGAGCCGCGTAGCAGGCCTCCAACAGTTTAGTAACTTTCCTACCCTTTCACTCGCTCTCGCGTCTTTTACCTGTTTACGCTGCCTGTGGCTGTTGGCTGTCCTCGTCACGATCGCACAGATTATCCGCTGCGACGAGAGAGTCTCGAGGATAGAGCTCTCTTTCTCTCTCTCTCTCTCTCTTTCTCCCTCTCTCCTGACTATCGAAAATAAACGTTGTCACTGGCCGCGACGCGGCGGCGAGCTGTTGCTGCCTTCCTCGCACGCACGCAAATTTCGCAGAAACAGGAAACAGTCACAACGGTGACAGCGGCCCCCGCGCGACCGGGCCGTTGCTACGCTCCAAAGCGGCGTACCGAAGCAACGCCGACGCTGACGACGGCGGCAACGTGAATGCGTACATATGTATTACCCGCAGCGCAGAGAATGCGCTCGCGATCGCGCTCGCGACGACTACACGCTCGCGTTCGATGCGATGCGATGCGTGTTGGGCCTTTGGGCGCGTGCGAACTGCGAACGACGACGGTGCACGCGCGAGGCTTCTGATTGGTCGCCGCGCCTGCTATCGGTCCACAAACCGCTAGGTATATGCACATGCGTACGCTAGGAACTTTTCGATCGCCCTAGTATCTTTCTCGCGACGCGCGCGACATCTAAAAAAGCAGAACAAGTGTGTTTCACAATTAATAAAGAAAAGTTGAAAAAATGTAAATTCCCACGTATATCCAGCTTATTTTCTTGTGCTGAACAAAATTTCGATTTTCAATATATTGTATCATGTCACGAAATTTTACGAAAAAGATGTAAAAAAGATATTTTAATGCTGTATTAATAAGTAATTTATGCTGTATTAGCTAGAAATTATTTGATAAATGTTTTATGCAAAATTAAATATAAAATGCACTTGCATTGCAAATGCTTTGAAGCACTCGCGATTTACTAATCGATATAAAGGAATCTTTATTCCATAATTATCCTGATTTATAAGTTAAATGATTTACCACATTTGTAATGCTAATTGAAATGTACTCATAATGTTAAAACTTTCAATCTCGAAGCAATTTATTACGCGAAGATTAAAATTAATTTTTCATGATTTTTCGTGATTAAATATTGGATCTAATACATTTTAAAAGAAAAAAAAATTATAAATTAAGGAACATTGATGAGAAGCACACACACATACAACCTGTCTACTAAACTTTTCTGAAATGTTTATTCAAACTTAACGATTTGTCGAGTCATCAAAAAATTCTCGCGAATTTAAAACTGATATAGCTGCAATTATGAAATTATTTGTGGCATCTTTATTTAAAATCCTGAATATAAAATGTATTTTTTATTAAAATTGCACCTAATCTTTAATTTATGTAGTTTTCAATAATTGTGCCATCAAGAATCATGTAACAGTAATTGCAACTTGATAATTCCATTGAAATTGTAAACAAATATAATCATATAAATATATTCAATCATATAAAGATACTTCAATCATTAGATTAGCAATTTATTGAAATGCATAGATTGATGAGTTTCCGCCATTTTCACATATCATGCGTTTTGTTATCAAAAATATTGTCTTATTTTATATATTATATATATGTATATATACATATACATATATGATGTTAATAAATTTTAATCAGCCATTTAATATATGTATATTAGTCAAACGAAATAAGCTATGCAAAAGGCATTTGTTTATTTAATAATTATATAACACATTACGATAAGAAATGATTTACCAAAAAAAAAAATCATGTCAATCTGTCAATCAGATTCATTCTCTCCCTCTCTATAATCAATATTTAAAAAAAACTATATAAAATACATAAATATCATGTAATTATTGCCTTTACCGCATTCCTGCATTTATACTAATAATAGATTACATATTGTATATATGTATCATGGCCAACGATACATCGGCAATCAGATGGTCACAAATTGTAAGCTATATATCGCACACATATTAGCTGCCCGATTGTTATCTCAATTTCTGCCGTTGTGCAATCGACGTACAATAGTCGAGCAGTAACATTACGCCTTCATCATTCACTAATGTTGCATTGTTAAGCGTATAACCAATTACGTTAATTTTCCAGAATCCTATAAGTGCAACAATATTTCGTTCCGACGTTAGCGCATTGAAGTTTCCAAACAAGCGTAATGCTTTATATCGCACGTGCACCGGTTTTAATTCTTTATTAGTCACACAGTGCTGTGGAGATGCTAAACTAAGCAAAAGGAAATTCAATTTAGATCTTAATTTTTGCCTTAATGACCGATTATTCTCGCATAATGTACTACTATTAGCTAAGAATGCAAAAATGTGTGTAATTCTTCCTGTTATAAATATTCCCGTAGAAAACCTGCAATCAATTCTGTCTTCATTTTGCTTTAAGAGCGTCGACTTCACTGAACAAATAATCCGTCCTCTTCTTTGTTTTCCACATGTTACCTTAGAGATTTGTATTAGTATAGTACGTCTATTATGCCCCATTACGGCACACTTACGAAATCAAGTTGGCTGACAATTTCGACGAAATTCTTGTCTTTAACGCTATTGAGCAAATTGACCTTCGTTCGATATTTCAATGTTTCTTTTCAGAAAAAAATTTGATTAACAAAAGCGAAATATTATTAATTGCGTAACTTTTATTTGAACGATCTTTTTTTAAATCTAAAATGTAAAATTTAGTAGATAACATTTTATAATGAATAGAAAGAACTAACATATATTTTGTATTTGATATTATCTCATATCAAATACAAAATATATATTAGTTCTTTCACATAATTGTGTTGCATTTTTCAAATGTAATTTTTATTTATATATTTTTACGAGTTTTTCTCTTTAATTGTACTTTATACTATACTTTTCTTTTACTGTTTATATCTTATTATATATATTTACTACGAGATTTTTCTTAGAACGAAAAAAATATCCAAAGAAATTAAAAGATTAAAAAACTAGAGATATATATTGTATACACATACAAGTCATGGAATGAATCTAATCAGTCTATCATTAGTGGAATTTGATAAAAATATCTCTTTTATATAGATGATAAAAACAGGATGTTATTAATCTCTTAATAGCCAATTTGCAAAATGAGATCACGAATTGTGTAACAAATCTGCCGCGGATTACAGTCATTGGAGAAAACCGCAGAGAACAATTTCGCGAGAGACGGATGTTGGGAATACCGAAAAGCGGCGGTAGAGACAAGAGAGTACCGTAAATTATTCACCACATATCGCCGGATATATTCAAGAAACTTCCGCCTGTACCGGTCAAACAAACTGTCAAGTATCATATACATAGGATGAAAGTGTGCACCTGTAAAACTGAAGTCTACAAAACGTCACATTGTAAATAAATGATCCCGTATATACGAAGAGTTTGTATAAATGATTGCCTGATTGCCAAATTGCCAAGTTTTCAACTCAAGCACCTGTCAATCTTTTCCTTTTTCACTTGCTACGATGGTTTGACATGTGATAAATTATCATCTGATTAAAGATAGAAAAATCCGAATATTGAACATTTTCGAGAACGTCAATAATATAATTATAAATTATTATAATGTTATATTATATTGTAAAAGTATACATCTATAAATATCAATTGTGTATATGTGTTCTAGAATCATGCGAATATCATATAAAAATATATTTCATATTCGGAATTAAAATAATTATTATTCGTCTCACATTCTTTTCTTGGAGAAAAAAAATAATTCATATAATTATCATTATATATATATATGTATATACATACACACAAAAGTACAAAAGGGATATGAAATAAATCCAGGTTGATTTTCAGACAATCGGTCTCTAATATTGTCAATTCAAAGAGCCAGTTTTTGCCGATTTTTAATCGATTTTTTATTCATCTATTTTCTGTCAACTCCGGATCATATCTTGAAATCATTACTCGACATGTTGATTCCGCGACGTTGTCACGAAATCAACAAATTGTTCTTCCCACCCCGCTGTCGACGCGGCAGTGCGGAGAGTCAATCGCACGCACGCCGTAAAATAGAAGCGGCCGACTCTTATTTAACATGGTCGACCGAGCCGGCGGCACCTCAGTCCTCCACCGACCGTAACAAAGCATTCGCATTTTCCTTCGCTTATTCCTCGACGAATCGGCGAGTCCGCCGCGGGATTTCACGGCGTTAGACGCCGACGGGGTGAACGATCATGGTGTTTTCGGTCGCTACTCTCGGCCTTCTTCTCCTTCCAGGTACGTCTCTCCGCTTGAATATTTAACAGATGGTTTTATAGAATAGCTTTTCTACATAAAAAAAAATTTAACATCCCCTCGAGGTTGCTTCTTCAAACTCTGTTGTTCTTAGTCGTGTAAATATATATAAATCGTGTAAGAAGAGGATATTATTTATATATGTATATAGTTGTTTGGTGTCGAGTATTTTTGACTTTAAAAATAAATTATGACAATATACTATTTAAATTTGTTTATCTTTTTTTTGATGATCTCACAGAATAATCAGTATCTCAAAATTATCGATCCAAGAGTTGTTAATTTATATGATATTAAACGCAAATATTTTTTTGTTATTATAGAAGAATCGTTATTATATTTTTGTGCGTTTGATTAAATGTTATAATGTACAGATGAATTATGAATTTGTGTACAGTTGTGTAACAAGGATAAGTATTGAAGTATCTTACGTTAATTTCAACAATGGCAATGAAAAAAATAACGAAATTATTCGAATCACGCTTGGATGATATTTTGAAACTCTGTCATTCTTAATCGTATTCTTATTCTTTTTAAATTAAAAGGATATTTTTTTTACTAAAAATAAATTATGATAATATTTAGGATTTTTTTAACGATTGTATAAATAATCAGTGTCTGAAAATCAACCTAGAAAGTCTAGAGACTATTAATTTAGATGATATCAAACATTTTCTTGTTAAGTAATATAGAAAGATATTATATTTTTATGCATTTCGTTAAATTATTATTATTAGAAATATATGAATTATAAATTTGTGCACTGTTGTAGCAAAACAAAAATATGGAATAAAAAATGTGCAATAGCTTTGACAATAGTTACGATGATAAAAAAGATAAGGAAATTATCCGGTGCGCACAATAATGATGATGATACATGATTCTGCGAGATTTTTCATATGAATTTCGTGATGAAAAAAGTGTCTCGATTATAGCCATAGCGCACAAATTATATCATCGCCGTTATGCTGTCAATGCACTTTTGTTTAGCGATAAAAGCAGATTTCGAGAGCAATAGGGATGCAATTAATTTACATATAGACAAAACAAAATTGATTAAATAAATTATTCGCTGTGTTCAATAAAATCGATGTACTAATACTAGACGGTTGAATCAAAATTGCAACTATTCGTGTATATGCAACGATTGCAGGTATGTGTTAAGTATCTTCAACCGTTACATTAATGTTGCATTCAACCGCATTAATATGCATCGAAATCGCTGCGGATGACTGCAGAATACTCTACAAGAGTCGCGATTGAAATGCTAATGATGATTCTCGACCTGCTGTCAACCCTTCGGACCATTAAATTTTAACACGATTCAATAGCAAAGCTCGAATCGTGATATGTTTGATTTAAGATTTTTCTGTAATAATATGAATTTTACTTTTAAACACCTTATCTCAAAGTAAATAAAAATAGACATATAATAATAATATATCTTATCTCAAAAATAGTATAAAAATAGTATAAAAATAGAATATAACGATAGGTATAATGATAACTGATAACGATAATTATGTGATAACGATAATCGTGTGGAAGTAATCGTATGATGGAATATATTATGAATTCTCTTCACGACATGTTTGTATGTCGGACAAATCGTTAAATTAAAGCACATTGAATAAATATATTTATTTGTAATTTTACTATACTTTATCCAGTTTTAAGATCTTACACAATTATAATATATCCTTGAAGATATATAATAATATTAACGCTATTATTCGAAGCGGGATAGCACACACATACAAAGAAAATTTAAAACAATTTTTCGTAATCTATATAATGTATATAGTAAAGTTGATGTTAGCTGATTCCCCTTCGGCTAATTTGACGTCTCTCATATTTTCTTTTAATAAATCGACTGATAAAAATGATGATATATCCCGATAAAAGTCGCGATATGCTCAAATTGTAAACATTATCGTTTTATATCACATCAGTTTTGTATATATATATATTGTTACGTCCCTAAATATATGTGTATGTGCGTCTGCTATTTTTGTCTATCGTGTTAAAATGTACGGCTTCACAAATAATAATCGATCAAGAGTAAAAGAAAGAAAGGCATCTAAAACTTGAGTCACATAATTTCTAGCGATTATTGACTTATGTCTTAAAGCGAGCACGAAACTTGAAATCATACGTGACCGTCGTCAAAGACTGTTTGAATTGTAAAAATGTAAATTCCCGACGATATATGAATGTTTTCTCAAGAGATAAAACTTGATGGATTGACAAATGGAACGTGGAACAGAATTAATGAAAGAATTCGTTTAATCAATAATTAGAATCTTTCGCACGTTACGAAAGTTTGATTAAGTACGATTAATTATTTATCGTTACGTGAAGTCATTTCTACATGTAATTTAAAAACAAAAATTCGGATAAAAAAATTATTATTGAACGATGCAAAATGCGTAGTTTTCTCAAACGCAATCAATAATTGATAATTTATATGACATCTAACATCAATCTACGTCATTTTATTAAAAGATTAATGAATCCTATAATGTATCTTCGCGAATATTCATCTTCTTCAAAATTAGATATGTACAGATGAGTCTATTGTTAGAGCAGTTGTATCGTCCGCCTTTTTTTACATGGACTAACTGATTAAATGAATGTGATATTAATTTTATTTCTTTTTTTTTTGCATAATTTTTTTATATTAATATACGTAAATAATATACTTTTAAGATAAATATTCTTCGGTTTGTACCGGTATGTTGGCGATTGTTAGACGTCTCCGTCGAATAACAATGAGATATTAATAAACAATAAAATAAAGTCGAAATTTTTACTTTATTATTAGATATCGCGAGCCCTCGATGCTCCTTGCACGCATCTCACGTAATCATGCGATAAAAATTTTGCATAATGGAAGGACGCCGAGGATGGCTCGTCATCCTCAAGATAATCGCTTTAAATCAGCCAAGGATTTCCAGCCAAGATGTCACGTTGGCGGTCTCTTCGTGTAGTCGTTTCGACTAACAATAAAACGAAAGTAATATTCTCGAGTAAATCGTTATACTTGTCGCATATGTCGAGCAGATGCGGAGAACTTTAAACAAGGCATTGCAAGGCGAGACGACTTGCCCGTCAAATAAGTACCGATGAAAAAAAATCCCGCGTTAACGGATAATCAAGAAGTATTCTGACGCATAATAAATGCACGGAAATGATCAATTGTCTTTCCGTGATCAGAGAACTCCAAATACATTTTCAGCTTCCGCGAAAATCTTTCTGCACATTTGACAGCCAGTTCGTTAAAAAGTGTATTAATTATATTTAGGAATATGAGCAAGAGATATCGATCTATTCCAAATTCGTTATAAATATTGTAACATTTTCTTAAGCTTCAATAAAAATTTAGTAAGACAATATATTTTTTTTATTAATATTAATTTTAGGTAAAATTATACCCGATATAAAAAAAATTATACAAATTAATTTATATAAATTATATAAATCAAGACAAAATATTGTAGATTCTCGATATCCAGATATAAATTCGTATTTTTATTTATTTTTTTTATCCAGTATATATCATCTCTCATTATAAATCGAATCTCCGTTCTATTAATATCATTATTCATCATTATTTATTACTCTATACCGTTTCCTCTCCGTTAAATTTTTATAACACGAGTAATTATTCTATTAAAAATGTTTCTTTTCAGGATTGTGTCTAGGCGAGGACTTTACTTACGACGGAAATCAGGGTGAGATTAATTATAAATTCGCTGTGACATGTTACTCCGAAACGAGACCAATCTTATTCTCGCACAGGTCCATCGCATTGGGGTGAGGACTATAACGCGTGCATCGGGAAACACCAGTCGCCCATTAACATAGAGGAGCATAATGTTAAGAACGTGAGTCTGCCGCCGTTGAAATTGTTCAACATTGGCAATCCGTCCCTATCGTTCGTGACGAACAACGGTCACACAGGTGAGGATTTTACGGTTTGTTTCTGACCGCACGCTTAAAAACATTCTCCGCTTGTTTACCTATCTACGTGTGTAGCCTAGGTTTTTTTACCTGGAAAAACTATCGCGTTCACGAGAATCGGAATCGAGAAAAACGAATTTCTTCGCGGTATGATTGGAAACGAAACGAGGAATAACGGCTGTACTATAATTATTGCCTGCCGTAAAAGCAATAAATCGCGTGAATGTTGAATAAAGGAGACTGGAATAAAAAATTCGCAAGTGATACATTGAACGGTTAAATCCCGACGGTTAAGTCCCGATGATTAAATATGCCATAAAGAGCCCAATTAAGTTAACACGTAATCGGTCTCTCTACATGCAGAAAGATATTTTAATACGCAGTTGTCAACGTTATATAAAAAAAAGATATAATCTAGAAACTGATATCTTAATAATTATTGTCGTTGTATGCTACAATTTAGCTTCCTCTTTCTCGTTTTTCTTTTCAGTTATGCTGAAAATCAACGCATCCAAAGCGCCCGTGTTAACCGGAGGACCTTTAGAAAATGATTTTTATGTGTTTGAACAATTGCACTTCCATTGGGGAGAAAATGATTACGAGGGATCCGAAGATTTAATTAACAATCACTCGTTCCCGATGGAAATGCATGCCGTTTTTTACAAGGAAAATTACAAATCGATGGATGAAGCTTTTAAGCATCCCGATGGCTTGGCTATTCTGGCATATCTATACGAGGTAAGAGAAAAAAAAAGAGAAAGAGAAATCGTGTTAAAATTTAAATAATTATATTATTTTATTTCATCCATTTTTCGCGTAATTGATATCTTATACACGCAATTAATTTTATCTTTTATATTACTGTAATTCTTTTAACAGATAATTTTATGTTTTAAATTAATTTTTTATCTCAATAAAATTATGTCTAGGTAAGTCCTAATCCGAACCCAATGTACGAACCTATCGTAGAAGTATTGCCTGATATAGAAACGGTAGGAAATGAGAAATTATTGCGAGAGCCCTTGCTGTTGGAAAGATTATTTATACCGAATATTACTACCATCCAAGACTATTTCACGTATAACGGCTCGTTGACAACTCCACCTTGTCTCGAGGTAGCGATATGGATTGATTTTAAGGATCATCAACGCTTGTCGCATGAACAGGTATAGATCATATGTTGAATATAATTTCGTTATAAAATTATTTATAAAGTTTGTACAAAGAGGAATTTTTTGACTTATTTAAGCTGTGCACACATAGATTTATCAATTCAAGGAATCATTCGCTCTATTTCAGTTAGCTGCTTTTCGTGATTTACGGACTCAAGAAGGCAATAAAATGACTCACAATTTCCGGCCGGTGCAGCCTTTGGAAGATCGAATAGTTCTTCACAACATTCCGTCAGGACAGAAGAATATTCCTCGCACTTATCATCGTTTCGATGAACATTCTGGACAGCGCGATGTCAAAGTGCCATTTTCCATCATCGCGCTAGGAGTTCTTTTTGCGATCCTTTTATTTGCCACATGAACACCTGATATGAAATATTCTAGTCAATTACGTCTTTCAATTGCTATCTTAATCTTTATTAGAAGAATGATAGAGAAATTGACACATATTATTGCACAAAAAAAAATCAGAAATTAATTTAATTTTGCAATATTGTTTGAGAATCAAGCTATTTAAGGCTCCTGGTACCTTGCCGACCATGTCGGAATCGTGACGTCAGAGACGAGAAAACACACGCTATTTTTTTTTAGATGCCATTTCTAAATAAAAACATATTTGCATAAAATAACACTTAAGATCTCTTTAATACACTTCTAAAAAATGCCGAAAACTATCCTTTTCCCTTTATAATCAATCAACAGCTGTAAAATGTAATATTATGAGGCCCAGTCCTTCTGGTCTTTGCACATGCACAGTCATTCCGTATGTCAAAGTCTGATATCTCGATCATTTTACGGTTGTTGATTGACTGTCAAGGGAAAAGAATAGTTTTCGGCGTTTTTTAGAAGTGTATTAAAGAGATCTTAAGTGTTATTTTATGCAAATATGTTTTTATTTAGAAATGGCATCTAAAAAAAAATTGCGTGTGTTTTCTCGCCTCTGACGTCACGATTCCAATATGGCCGCAGTGAGCACCCAGGAGCCTTAATAGAGCAAATGTTCAGAAATGAATTTTTTCATAATTCTAGCACAACTACTTTGAATATATTTATTTTAAATATTTTTTTTTGACGCACATACACATACACATGTATGTATGTGTATGTATAGTTCCTAATAATAGCATCAATAACTGTATTTTATGTATTTTATGTATACAGTAGATTATTTTTTTGCACAGCTTGCGATATAACAGTAATGTTAAAAAGTAAAATATTGCATTTAAATTGATAAAATTTAGACTTGCGTCATGTCAACAAGTTAAAAGCATTTAATTTAATTCATGAAGAGAACTTTATCTGATTTGTATATTATAAAAAATAATAAAACATTACAAGTAAAGGTTATTATTGATAATCTTACATGCTATAGAAAAAGAGAAGGCATAATTTATTATAAAATATATATTACCGATAACAGTACTTCTATTCTTTGTTAGTCTCATTTACATAAATTGCTAGATCTTGTTGGCCTTCTTTGAGACACGCTCTTACTTCTTCTGCTATTGCCTTCTGTGTTCTCCTCTCTAATTTTTCTAATTTTTTAGCTATATCTCGCTTTAAATCCCAATCAGGTTTTCTTGGTGCTAAATTACTGATGTCCTAAGCAAATAAAAAAATATGTGTTTCTATACACACAAAGTCAACCGTAGTAATACTATGAAGGATGGAGTTAGAAAATATATATGTAGAATGTTCCAAATCACCTTTTATGGCTTCTTTAAATAATTTGGAATCAACTTTTGCTTAACAAAAACTATAGAGACCAAGCTTTGACATCAGTTTTGTGTAAATAAAAGAGATGAGAAAAGGTAAATATATGAGAATAAATCTGTGATCCGCAATCATAACTTACTAGTTCCTCGATGACCACTTTGCTGCTCGCAGCATCCAACTGTTCACGAACCACAATTTCTACATCTCCAGGTTTTGCATCCTCTATCATATTACTCTTCAAATTTTCATCTTGCGGCTTGTAGCTTCGGAATTTCGGCCTGAAAATGAGATTTTAAACAATTTTATAATAATTCAATCAATGAGGTTAAGAGATTAAAATCATTCATGGAAACAAGAGATTTACTTTGGCAATATTTCGTCCGTGTTGTTCTTATTTTCTTTACTTTCTTCATTCTTCTTTTTGAGAGCCTGAAGCCGTTCTTTTCTCTTCAGAGCCTCCTCTTCCAGTGAACCAATTTTTTCTTCTGACATTTTTAAAACCGCTTTAATCAAACTCTCCGATTAACTTATCAACGTAATACCCTTAGTATTACACAGTATTTGGTTAATATGAATACAATTATTAATTGTTCGATGCATGGAAAGAAAAGTTAGATTATGAACGACGAATTATAAAACTAAAAACTTTGCTGTTGACACAGTTTTATCAGTCGAATGAATCGCCGGTTAAATTAATCCGAGTTTTCTCAGATTCTCCTAACCTCGAAATTACAGTAGAATGTATTGTGCATTTGTCAACTTTTATTTTTATTACCAAGAGAAAAGATCTTCAACTCGTGTGGAAGATTAGGTTAAAAACATTGTTATTAACTAGCGTCACTATTCACAATATATATATATATAAAATATATAGACGAAGTTTATTGTTTATTCTTTAACCACACTTCGGTCTTCGAAATGCATCGACAGTTCGGCAGTTCGGCACCGCTCGGAACACCGACGAAGATTGCGTTCCGATATATATCGCATATCGATATATATCGTTTATCGATATATATCTATCTTTAAACTTAAATCTTTTCTTGCCTATCAGCAGCTAAAGACTGAGACATAATGAGAGAATAAGAAATATGGAATTAAACGTAAGAAATTATAAAGAATTAAGTCCATGTCAGACTACGTGTTAAAGATTGAAATTAAAGATTAGGATTTAACCAATCAAAACAAAAAACTCTGTTCCGATTGATTATATTTCAATCTCTATATTCATAGTCTGATATCGGCTTAAATCTTTACAATTCTTTATTTCTTATTTATTATGTTTGAGCTCTAATGTTTATGTATATATTTTACATATTTATGACAAGTACAAGCTGCGCACTGTATCGTGTAGCGCTACATTGTACTTTCGCTATTTTTCACATATACATACATGCACTCCGTTTGAAGTTTATTTTCGCTTTATATCTATCGAAGCAACATTTTAATCGCACCACTTGACATTTAGAAACATAGCAATACGAAAATATGTTATTAAAATGTCATAGATTTCTTCCTCCATTTCGCTTCTAACATTTTAATTCGGAGAAAAACAAAATGAAATTTAAATTCGCAGAACGTAAACAAAATTATCAAATATATTAAACATACATATTGAAAGTAATATGATTAAATTATTTTTATATACATAAAAATACGTGAAATATATTGTATAATTTAGAATTAATAAAAGAGAAGAAAAAGTTGTAAAAGCTATCTAAGCATAAATTATACAATTTATGCTAAAATAGAAAGAAAAAGAAAACAGAATATATATATATATATATGATACATATTATAAAACAGGTAATTTCAGCGCTATACGTATGTTTAATTCAATTTCGATACAGTCAATTAAAAACAACTATAATAAACAACTTTCACAAATTTATATGTTTCAGATATTTAATACACGTTTTTCGAAGATGTCTTAAACATTTTTTATATTTTTTAAATTTAAATGATTATAAAACATTTTAACATTCTGAAATATTATTGACTTTATAACACTTCAATTTTTTAACAGAAATTAGTCTATTTTCTTATTAATCATAACTTTTACTTATCAAAAAACAACAAATACGATCAAAGCAATTGGTTTATGATTGCGAACGCTAAAGTAAACTTTGTTATAAACATACAGACGAACAGCGACGACTAAAGTAATAATAATGATGATTGAGATATTTTGTAAACAAATTAGTTTATTAACATTTATACAAGAGGTCATACAATCCAGCATCAGATAAATTATAAGCGCAAATTATATATAATACTTTTTATTTATATTTTATTTTAATGTTAATTTATATTTTAATGTTATACATATATATATATATATATATATATATATGTTCAGTCACGCAAGTCTCTCAGCTGGCGCTCGCAAAGGATCCGCATTTATAAACGAATCGCTGTCAACTTTCGCTTACATAGTCGCTCTCGCCAAGAATGCATCGCAACCAACATCGATTTTAGTTTCAAGACAAAGCTTGATACAAACACATAGGAGAAAGAATATATTTAAGCTAACAAATAATTAAATACATAATAACACATCTCTGATAAATGTGATGAGAAAATTGACGATTATTCAAATCTAACTAAAAACATTTAATGAGACAGAAGAGATATCCAACGTCCCCCACGAGATTCCTCGATTCGCCCGCCTCGCGGGTGAAATCATGGATCTGTGCCAAACGTTTGTGAAATTGAGGACATACACGTATACACGCGCGAGATGTGGCTCTCGCGTCGGCGGCTTCTTTGCCGGTATTGTGTGTGGAGGGATACCGCGGCCCGGGGAAAGTTTATTTACAGTAGAAGAAGCGTTTTCAATCCGCGGTTCGATGCACGACTTCGCGAGACCTCTGATCCTCCGAGCGAGCTCTCTATATGTTAAGGCTAATGCGAACAATATACACACATACAGGCTACGATACAAATCGTAGAACGTGCTAACCAGCGGTAGAGTTTTGGTCTTTAAACTTGGTCTGCAAACTTGGGTCTGACATTTCTCGATAAAGATATAACTGGAAAAGCGATGAAATAGATAAATGTACATATACTTTATATCTTGAAGTAGATAAATAATTTATAAATTTTATCGTAAAAAAAACGTACATTTTATTACAAATTTAACATAAAAGATATGTAAGGACAAATTTACGAATTTTCCAAATTTAAACTTTACGCGACATGTTATCGAACATAATCATAATCAAACCCAAGTAGAATGCGATAACACAAATGATGTGAATCCGGCGAAACTTCTTTTTTTTATATGTTAAAACATAAAGTAACTAATTTTTACTGTTAAAATATAAACTTATTTCTACGGTTATTATAAGCTTACGTTTTATGATTACGTGCTTCTTTTCTATTGAGCGTGTTTTCTTGTACGATTGTCGATGATGTTGGCGGTACCCGATCGCGTGAACGCTATTCTATCAAGAATGGAGCAGAAGAAAGTGCCTCCACAAAAGGGATAGATACAAGGAAGTGAAACTGAAGTCACACAACTATGTACAGAGTGTCTGTGTCGCAACTAAATGCAAACTTGCGTAATCCAAGCTCGGGAAGGCCGCACTACTACCGACAAGTTCTTGTTTAAAGTACAATCGTAATTAATATCATTACGTTTGTTAAGGAAACGACGGCTCCCTCGTTATATACCGCTTCCCTCCTGGAGTGAGCTTGCCTCACGCGTATCAACCGTAGAAACGACGTAGGAGAGTAAAATCTCGCGGGAGGTAACCGAGGGCAATCGATTCGATTTCACTCGGAGATGCTGGTATTCAAGGTTACTATCGTCATGGTACTATTGAACTTACCAAGTCATCTTGCGTTCTCTCGCGAGCCGTGAATAAGCATTTCTCATTGTCGCTCTTTTGTGTATGTGCATATATATATTGATTTGCATCTTAATGTGTGTGTGTGTGTGTGTGTGTCGGGGCCAAAGAGAGCCTTTGAGAAATTAGAGAATATCGATGTAAAGAATATAGTAGAAACGAAAAGAAGACAGATAAACGTTAAGAGAGAAGAGCGCGATAAATGAAAGGATAGAGAAGAAGAAAGAGAAAGAGAGAGAGAGAGCTCGATTTCACCTTGCTAATATCGTCCTGTAGTAATTTACACGACTCGTCGAAATCTTATATCGATTACGCTCGTCTGCTTCTACTCTCACGCGCTGCTCAATTTGCCGCGATTGTTCACAAATTGATAATTCTTGTTGGGCAACGCACCAACGTTCAACGCCAACACCTTGGACACGATGTTGAGGTCCTCGGCACCCGGGCCCTGCACGTTGCCCAACTTGCCGGCGACGCCCGACTGAAAAAGCAAATGCTGAATCTGTCTGGCGGGCGTTTGTTGAGCTCTCGTCGGGATCTGATTGAACTGCGTGTAAGGATTGTAAACAAATGTATTAGGATTTCTCGTTGGCGCGGCAAAATTGAAGGCATTCCTCGATGGAGGTGGTTGCTTGTTATCCAGGTTGAAGCCGAAATTACCAACCGCGTTGAAGGCCTCCTGCCTGTTGAATCTAGTGGCCGGAGCCACAGGCGGCTGAAAGTCGGTAGGAAACGAGACAAAGTTCTGATGCAATCGCTGCTGGTGCTGTTGCTGTGGTTGTTGACGAAACTGTTGGAATTGCAACTGCTCTTGATAGTTTGTACGGAATAATGGTGGCGCGGCGGCGCTGGGAAGTTCCAAGGACACGCTCGGCTGAAGATGAACAGCAGGTTCCACAGGTGACTGAAGCGGCAACACGTTCGTCTGTTGGAAAATATGCTGCTTCTGCAAAGGGAAATGATTGTGCTGATGCAAACGATAAATTCTCTGCTCTTCTAGCTGCTTCAAGCGCTGCTCTTCCAATTGCTTAATCTTAGCCTGCTCCTCCAACTGCTTGATTCTAGCCTGTTCTTGCAAATACTGTTGCTGCTGCTTCTGTCTCAACTGCTGTTCGTAGAGCTGACGTTGTCTAATGAGAAACTGAGTCTGCTGGATCTGTTGCTGTTGCAAGTCCGCCAGCTGCTGCTCCAATAATTTCTGTTTAAAATCCAATTGCTCCTGAAGAGTCAGAGCCTGTCCGTCGCCAGATTGCCTGTAAATCGGCACGACGCTCTTCGGCACACCGAGCTCGTCCTGTTGTACCGTAAAGGCCGCCACCAGAGGTGCCTGAAAGATTCTCACTTCCTCCGCTGGAGATTTATCCTTAATGCTGGAGGACAAGGTGACATTGTCTTTGGGCGAAACGGTCGGACTAGATGCAGTTGGTTTCGGCGCAACCAGCACATTGGCGTTCGCGATTCCATTGCTAGCGCTTTGTGTCAAACTCTCGGACAATTGCGTGATCGGCTTCAACGTCACACTCTGGATTCTGTTGACTAAAGACGAACTGGTGGAACTCTTCAGACTCCTCGTTTCCAACGTATCCGCCTTGGATTCGCTTCGCGGCAAGTAAGTCGACGGATTCTTGTCTGGTACAATTACGTTGTGCACGTGGAAGCTTCTAGTGTCATCCCGACTAGCCTTTTCTATGATCATCGGACTCGGAGAAATGTACTTCTTCGATTCGAGAGAACTCGAATTCTGCAACTTCTCCTCGTTGGGAATTTCCTCATCTCCCGGGAAACCGTCGAACGAGAAGGAAGCTTTCGGTATTACGCCGATATTCGTATTCAGATTTTTCTTGACCACGTCTTCGAAGGTCTTTTCGATGGTCATAATAAGCGATTTCTCGTCATCGTCCTTTCGCTGCTCCGCGGACTCGGCCTCCAATTCTGTCAGCGCTTTCAGCAATGCTTGTCGCAGGTTCTTGTCAAGCTTTATCGGGGCCGGTACAGTTTCGAGGTCCTTGGCTGAGATCTCAGATTTCTGAGACCTAGCCAAGCTTGAGCAGACTACTGCTAGTAGAATCGTTATGGCTACCTGCAAAGTTACAATATATTAAAATGATATTTCGTTACAGAGATTATGTTACGACAACTGATATTATTAGAAAGCAATATCTTCTCTCTCTTTGCTGCGAAATAAAGCGAAGAAAATTTGTGCATCGACTAAAATTATCTATGATAAGAATAGGCGTCTATATGATTGAGTTTCACTGTATTGATTCGAGAGAGATCGAAAGCTAAAGTTTGTTCGTTCAATCTATCTCCGGTTAGTCCCGTTATGAGTGGAAGAGAGGCCCCTAGGCGATTTTCTCCTCCTAAAAAGACAGTAAATACATATCTACCAGCTTTCGAGTCGTGCGAGCGAGACCAATAGTTTGCATGTTTTATGTAATTACACGTACACGCCTGACGTCGCCGAAGAGACACGCGCGTGCATAATTAAATGTACAGACACGTTCTCGAAAAGTTGAGGACCGCGTGTAGCAGGTGTAATGAGCTTTCGACATTTCAAGCTACTTATTAGCCACTTGTCATGCAGGCTATATAATATTTTTTCTGCTATTATTATTAAATACAAATGCATATTTAGAATACAATCAATCTTGCTCCGCGCTGTAAACCATTGTTAAGGATAATCGTTCGACGAGCTACAAGGAGATGCGTATCGATTGAGAAAAGAAGAAATAAATGCGATTGATGAATAATCAAGATTGAAGACTTTTATAGATACTTAATCCCTTTAAGATCCGCGCGTTATAGGTTTAATTTCAACTTTCATTGAATTTTAAGAATTGTCTATTTTTGTTGAAAAGTACTTTAGCTTCACCTTAACGTCGATTGCATTGAAGCGTATTATATATTTTCGCGATATTAAATTTTTTAAATTAGGAATATAAAATATTGAAAGTAATATTTTTTATCCTTTTGCTAAAATTATATAGAAATTAAAAAATGGATATTAAATATTCGTACGATTTATTATTTCTTAGTCTCATACACAATAATGAATAATTTCTATTTACTATCGATCAATCAACAATTATCGCACTTTTGACTTTGACATCTAAAACTATTCTTCGCATCATCTCGTATAATTACGGGCGAGTGGAAAAGTGCCACCTTCGATTAATGGCAACGTCTAATAAGACGTAAGGAATATCTTTCATTTTCATAATGATACACGAGACGAGTAGCGTGAAGGACGTCGCGCGAACAGTGCTTAATCATTCGTCATTAAAACAGCATTCGGATATGATCCGTCTTAGGTAAGGGTTTGCACGATTCGTCGTGCGGAAATTATTCAAATTAGGAATTGGGAATGTAATCCATTCACATAGATGGCACGAATGCCTACGCCCTAAAAAGGTTACGAGCTACCCACCACAGAAGCGTTTACAAGCTTTGAACTTTCATCCCGCTTCAAATCTCCATGGTGGGAGTCCAGGTATGATGCATTCGCAGACGCGTCGCGAGAGAAGAGTTATTGACGTACTGTCAACCATAAGTTCCGCGAAGATGAAAAAATCGAAGAGAATTTCTGGCGAGAATGCTAAGCGTTTTCAAGCATGCAGATGAAAAAAAAAAAAATGAAAAAGAAAGAAGAAAAGCGCCAGCTGCGCTGCATTATACGAGGACCTTTGACATTTGCAAAGAAAGTTACACCCAGGGAAAAGACAACGGAACGACACGCCGGAGGTCAACGACGGTATATCATCGAATTATGTATTCTTCGCACAACCAGAGCCCGCGCTTAAGTACCAACGTTTTTGTCAGCAAAAGGAAAGTGTTAGAGATGCGCGCCTGTAAACTATCCCTGTAATTTGCACACAATAAAACGGGAGGATTGCCACGTTTAGCGCGCGCTTCTGCGTTATAAAATTGTTCCGAGCGTTTCCCTCTTCCTTCCTCTCGGTCGATCTCGTCTAATGGTTAATTGGTTCGCATTAAAATTTCTCAGGAACGAGACTTTGGAATATTACTTCGGGGAAACGTAAGAACGTTTGTTAGAATGTTCGCAAAGTCTGCCGTTCACTCGAGCGAAGCGAAGAACGCGAAGCTCCACATACAAATTTGCCGACTTTTTCCTTCGCAATTATAAATTCGCGGATCGCCGGCGGTAAAAATGTGACAGCAAGGTACGACACGTATCTCGCTCTACAACAACTTTGGGAACTTTCTAAACTCGTACGGGCGTCCTCCTCCGTTTGGTCCAGCATCCCATTAATCTTCAGCCGTACACAAGCGGGAGGAACGCACTCTGCGACTTCGCAGGTGTCTTACCACTTAATAATAATGATCCGGACGCGGCTGGAACTGATTCGCGTTGTTGCAGCTTTGATGTGGTTGGTTTCACTTTCGAAACTCGACACAATAGTCGCGCTTGACATGTGTCACCGCCTTGATACGTGTCGCTCGGATTTATAGACACGACGCCCCTTAAGTAATTCTTTGCATAATAATCGCAGAGTCGCTAATTAATCAGCCGCAAAACTCTCGCAAAAGTCGAGAGGCGCATAAATATACGTGCGCATACAGGCGGAAGAAAAGGCGGAATATCGCAATGAATTGTCCTGACCGGTTGTTAAAAAGATCCGTGTCATATTTGGCTATCGCAAATCTTTGACTATGCAAATGTTTTTTCGCGTTGCGAACTCTTGACCCGTCATTTTCTAGCGCAGAGAGTGCGAGTTTCACCGCGCCTAACAGCTGAATCGCTAAATTGATATTACTAATGCACGATAGAAAATATTGCATATAAAGTCTCAGATCTCTCTCTATATTCTCTCTCCTTTCCCCTCTCTTTTCTCTTCCCTTGCATTAATTATGTGCACATATGTTAAAATTAAAATTATAATTGCTTATATTAAAGATTTTAATGAATCGAGTAACCAAAAATTTACGAGTCCAAAATTCTATTGACTGACAAAGTGTTTGATCAATTTTGTTTTGTCAGTTGCAAACTTTTTTAAAATAGTACATGTCGAAACTGTCGACAAAGATTTAATGGATCGAAAGTTGCAATTAAGTACTTAGCGACAAATCAACATCTGTCGAAATTAATTCCTTCACGATAATAATCTGAGGCTGAGACAGTCAAGCTCCAGTTACACAATCAAACTCCAATACAACAAAAAATAATTTTTTTTCAAACACAAAAAAGAGAGAGTAATCATTGAGAGTGATTCTGTAATTTTTTTCACGCTAAATAATGATTTCGATTTTCAAATTGTTACGTCAAAATTTTGAAAAACTTGTAAAACAAACTATATGAGAAATTGGTTTTTTTTTGTACTTTTGTTTATTAATTGTTATTATAATAATTTTTCAGATGCTTTCTATATCATTTGAAAAAGCAAATTAATTTTTTTTAATGTAAAATTAATCATTAACAGATGCTAAGAAATCTTAAACGTCATGTTCAAAAAATAAATTACATACGTCATATTTAAAAATATATATAAAATAGTAAAATATAAGAAAAATAAAGCTTTATATAATATATAAATATATTAAAATTATTTCGTGGGAAGTTCCAACTCCGATAAATTTCTTTAAATAAGAGAGCATATCGCACGGTTGTCAAGATTTACGATAGTGGCTGCCAGTCCGAATGTATATAATATGTGACAATGATTATTGAGAAACTTGTCACATTAACCAAAGAGAAAGAAAAAAAAAAGAAGAGATGAGATCGACCATAACGTCTGGTTCACGTCGCGTGTTCGGGAGTGGGGAAACAGCGTGAGAGAACTCGTCACATTGATCCGGCTCGAGCATAATACCACTAACGCGGCGCGTAGAGGAAGCAGAAGATGAGGAAGAATAAGAAACCGCGAGAGCTGATGTGGCGGCACTTTCACTCGGCAGAGTATGTCGAGGATGCGCACCGCTCGTGAACTTGCTTTACTCGACTCTTGCCGGCGTGATGAGCATGAAATACCGTCGTTACAAACTCGCAGGCTCGGCCTTTCGTGCCGGATTACGAATCAACTTGACGCAACAACATCCGAACATAGTAACACGCCCAACCGCATTTTTTTCTCGTCGCTAACACAGAGTGAGAGCGCAACTTCCTCAGCTTAGACGATAATTAGCGGCAAAAAAAATTCGGGACAAAATTCTATTTATAATTTTACATGTCACATGTAACAAAGAAAATAATTGCTGGGCAAAACACATATATAAAATCTCGATATTAAAAAAGAGTTGTAGAAAATTTTAAATAAATTTTTGTTTTGAATTTTAACATGAATTATAAGTCGCAGATTTTAGGGCATTTAATAAATTGAAAATAGGCAAAAAAGCGCGTTCGTATTTTATACACTATGTATATATGTAGATTTATTTAGATAATATAAAATATTAGAAAAGAATATTTCTTCACGCTAAAGATAATTGCTCTTTTTATGCTCCCGATTATCTCGTAAAAGTGAAGATACATACTCCTCGGATGATCAAAATTGAAACACGATCGCGTGGAATGTATAAGCTACACCGGAATATTTTCCCAAATGTTAATGAGGAACAAATTTTCACTTTTCTCTTCGATTTTATGAATCTTTAGACATATCTTTAACATAATTTCTGAAGTATGAAAAAAATTCAATTTTAATTTCAATAAAAAAAGTAAAAATTTCTCCAGCTATGATAAAAATCTCGCAATAAACTAAATTAGACCCTAGGCGACCTTCCGAGGGCGACGAAATATCCTAAAAATTCTCAACGTTAATTTTAATGATACAAATTTTTCAACCAATGTGAGATTGATTTTTCCATGTCTGACATCGATGTAAATAAATAAACGAAAGTTGGCATTGTGACTAATTATATTAAACATTACATCTCGTATAATAAATTTACGTTAAAAATGAATAATTAGAACAGGAGCTACATAGATTATTATAAGCTCTTTAAGCAGACTCGATTCACTAGAAAATTGCCTATAAAGAAATTTAACGTTAGAAATTGAAAGGTTGGCACACAATGACCATCCTGAAAATCTTTATTATTACGGAGAAAAATCGATTTCCGATATTAAGAAGTTTGTACGAATACTGCATTAATTCATAAAAGATTTGAAGAATGTTGGATTTAAGTACACTTACCGCAAAATTATCTCGATTGTTGTCATTACGTTTCTTGTGTAAAAATATACATTATCTCGAGATCAATTTAGGCAAATAATGAGCAAGGTCTTGTAATGAGCGAAGAAAACTGTTATAGGATCTATAATGCTCGTACTATTTGAAGCTAATTGGTTAGATCCGAGAATATACTCTATTTGACCGCTTAGCGATTTCACATCTAATAATCATGTTTAGTGAAGACAACGATGGTTCGACGATCGAGTAACAATCAGTTTTCTCTGCCAAGTGCAACCAATTTCTATGAAATAAAAATCTTCTAAATATCTCTTGCTAAATAAAATTAGATAGAATGAGATGAAAACGCATATTGGATTAGTTATTTCTTTTTTATTTACAGATTATTTGATTAATTGAAATCGAAAGCGAAGGTAACTCAATTTTCGACAAGAGATAAATAGATAGAGAAAAAGAGAGACATCATTCAAGATCATTCAAGATCATTCAAGTTTTATTCTTCCCCCCAAAAATTACGCAATCAATTAGCAAGATTTATTTCGCGCTTTTTCTCAAATAATCAACTTTCCGCTAGTTGCATCACGGTGTATCTTGATCTCTTGTAGATTTCGGATTTCGTGTACAGAAACGCGGAAATGGAAGACGCGTGAAAGTGCACTTTACCAGCAGTGTCGCCAAGTACGTTTCGATTATACAACGAGTCCTTGGCGTTGAATAACGCACAAACCCAAGATGAACGGAGAGAAGATGAGCCGATGCGCCTGAATGCAATTAAACACGAATGCACCGTGCAAAACACCATATCGTATTGCAAGTTTAGAGTGAAAGTTTCGAGAGATCGAGGGCCTCCGTCGCAGAACCGTCTGTCCCTGCTGCTCTCAAAAATAATTCATTTCGGTCGGACGTATTATTTCTCAGTCTATCGACAAACGATTTTTTGATATTTTTATTTAGATACTCCGATCTTGGAAGATGATCCACCGAATATCTCGAACATTCCGCTGACAGTAACAAGTAACAGCGATCGAAAGCTTTCCGCGTCAAAGATCCAGAGTTGGAAAGTCATCGAGGTAGAAGCTTGGACGGTGAAGGCAAGCGTGAAAAATTCGAAGCGTGGGAGCCGATTAAACAACAATTGTTCCGACGCCGTACGTGATGTCGGACGTCGACGAGAGGTCTACGAGAGGCCTCGATGAGAGAGAAAAGTTCAGAAAGGATGCCGAGGGGCTTTCCACTTTCGATGCGAAAAATGGTCGACTCAACGGACCGCGAAGCTGAGGAGGCCTCTTCGAGATTATTAAGGAAGTCGTAAATGTTACGGCGCGCGTTTTCTAGCATAGTCGGGCGATCTGACCGCGGATCGATCGAAATGCATCGGTTACGAAATGGCCGGAACTCCTTCAACGAGAGAAGAGGCACGTGGGCGGGGAACCTCTCCGGTTGCGCGTATTACGTGTTCGCGCTGTTCTGAATCCGAACAGAAGTTTCCTCGTGCACTTCTTACGAGATCGACAATCGGCATTGTCCGCGGTCGTTTCGTAAGACCTATACCTTATAGGCCCGCATGTAATACGGGGTTCTTTTTTTATCACACAGGTCCGGCATTCTATCTCTCGGAATGGATCGCCACCGAAATGAAGAGAGCGAGAGAGGGAAAAACCGGAGAAGAAGAACTTTCTTCCCGCGGAGCTCGAAAAAGATGCCATCTACTTTCGTGGGTCATCGAACTTAACTTGTGCCACAGGTATATCCGTCACACCCATCTTTCCGTGTCATCGATCCCTAATAATTACTTTCTCTCGAAACGCGCGTCGTCTACCAGAAGTATCTCGTCGATGTGACCATGCATTAAGATACAAGATTTCAAATAAAGATTCAAGATTTTCCCTTACCGTTACTATTACGACAGTCGGGGGAAAAAAACGATTCGAAGTAAAAACGGAGGACACACATCGTTACGTGCTCGCGTCATAAATCACTCGAATTCAATGATACTTTTTACGATCCATTGAATCCTCTCATTTCGATTAGATTGTTTCAGAGCGACGTATCGTTTCTCCGTCGCATGCCGATTTCAAATGAAACTCAAATGAAAAGCCTTACTCTTGTAATGCACACTATGTATATAGTATTAATCTTCTTTCTGGTCCATTAGGTCGACCTCCATTAGGTCTTAGAAAGAGAGAACATCTAGACTGCGACGAGAATAATCTTTCCAGTCGAGAGATTTCGCTATCCATTTTTTTTTTCTTTCTTTATGCACAGTTTTTTTTACAAAGCCGGATCGATTGCGATCGTTATCAGCTTAACACGCGTATCAATCCTCGCTTAACTTAAGATCCGCGAAACTCTGATTTCGACCTTAATTAACGCCACACACGATCGTACTACATGACAACTGGGTCGTTAGGAGTGCATATTTATGATGCTCGCGTGTTGCATCTCGGAGATTCGAGCGGAGAATAGAAATTGATCTACTGACAGTCCAGCGACTTCAACAGAGCGCGTCGATTCATTAATGCGATTCAAAATGAGCTAGCACAGTTCACAGTAAATTGCCGCGAGCGTAAAGAGGACTCCGACAGACGAGTTGCAGAGAGACCGGCAGGAATGATCTCTCCACCTTTTATCCGAATCAGTGACTATAAATTAACGCGACATTTATTTGCTTTCTTCTTTCTAAATTAATATCTCTAGAGTTGCGATATTCTTGTATGACATACTGCAAAGTAAACTTGTTTAAAAGTCACACGCGTATAAAGTAAAAAATTTATTAAAATTTATTATTTATTACGAATTTTCACTCGATAATTTAAACGATAGCCGGAATTTGTTTTTAAGAGTAAGATAAATGGTAGTTTTAGAAAGTTTTAAAATCGCAATATTTAATTACGTATGTTTGTATGTACTGATCAAATATATCATTAAATAAATAAGCGTATAATTAAAGTCACACTACACGCGATATTTGTGGTAATCATCATTTACGAATACATTAAAATTTATGGCATGTATAATTAGAAATAAACAGTGCAGCACTCATAATATATTAGTTCCCAAATGTATCATTTGCCAAATCGCGTGCCATAAATAATAGACTGCAATTTGCTAAAGCTATTTGGCCTACATATAATTTTAGTGCATTTTAACCGAGCGAACAGCCAATATTTCCCGGAAATATCGAATTGACAAGTCGCATGGGAGATCTCGTCGGATCAATGATTCATTAAGTAGCCATCGGAAACCGTTAACTATAGCGAAGCAAACTTCTTCCGCGCGAGCGATACGATATACTATCTGGAAATCGCGAAACGTATAATGGAAGAAGAAAGTAGCCACCGCGTGAAATGCTCATCGCAAGTTTCCTCTAAGTAGAAACTCGCGAGTATATCGATACGCATCTAGTTGAGAACAAAAAGATTATTATCATCAAGTAATTTTTCGTTAAATAATCATCTTGATGATCGAACTTGGATTATCCTAGTTATATCATTTCGACCAATAAGGATACCATGATACAGTTTTCCCGCACATTAGTTCTTCTTCCATCAGCATCCCAAAACTAGCTTCAGACACCCGATTATCAATTATTATAAATATTAAAAATATTTTTTTAAATATATATACTATATACAGTCGAATTGTTTTTAATGCTGATCACTTTGCACTCATCTGACTCGAGTCGCACTGTCACTTAAATCGCACGTAATCCACCACAGCGAGAAGGAGATAAGAAAAAATCGATATGCAACGTGATAGATAAAAAGAGAAAGAGAGAGAAGAGACTATTGGAGAAAAGTTGTCGAACAAGCGGAAAAGCTGATCAGTGAATGAGTTTTGTACTCACCAAGCGCATGATGCTGTCTGTGCCACGCTCGTACGGTTCTCGGCTTTTACTCGGGAAAAATGATCTCCGTAGGTAGGTAGGTAGGTAGGTGATAGTTTCGTGAAAGAAAGGTGGGGTCACGTACACCTCACCGATGTTAACACACACGTACATGTACGCGACAGATTCGGCGTTTTCTTGTTACTTTCGGCTCTTTTGAATATTACCGCGTTCCCGTAACCCATTTTCCCCCGTCGCATTCCCGCGTATTTTGCGAGAAAGAACTTTGAAGACTCGTAATTCAGAAAGTTCTTAATGAAAAAGGATTAAATTATATCCATAATAAATTGTAGACCAAAAATATGATTATTTTAGTATGCTTTAGAGCTGCCCGATGTTTTCTCATTCTAATATTAGACAGTAGGTAATATTAGATTATAATATTAAGTTATATTATTGCAATATATATATTTATATATATATATATATATATATATATATGCATGTATAATAAAATAAATTTTCTTTAATGCAATATAGAATATCTTAATTAAGTAATATCTTAATTAAGTAATATCTTAATAATAATTTGAGATTTTAATTATCCAATTTAAATAGAATATCTAAATTTGAAAAATAAAATTTATCTTATATTATTTATTACAAAATAAAAATTATTTTTTTTCTTTTAATATGAATTAAGATATCAATATAATAAAATTTAATTACAAAAACTATTGCAATAATAAAGATTAAATTGTCAAATTTGTCTTCATCAGAAATAAAAATTTGAAAAAAATTGACGATATTAAATAAATTATATAATTTTCATCTAAAAAACTAAACTTTATTATTATCGCTTTTTAAAAAAGATATGTAAAGATACTCGCATGTATCGAAGTTTATTGTTGTCGCTTTTCCGCGATGCTCATTGACTATCAAGATTCGCGTTGTGTGTTATATTTTTCGTAGCATCGAAATGTCATCGCGAGGATTAACAGTTTGTCCAAAATAAAATTAAATAAAATAATATTATGTTTTAAATGATGTTTTATAATACTTTAAACTCGATTAATATATTTGACAGTTATCAGCCGATTTCTGTCAAAAAATATTAATCGTGGATAAAGTATTATAACATATATTATATTACTTATGAAATATTATTATTTTAATTATAATAATATGCTGTAAATAATATATGTTATAATATATACTTTGTCTGCGATTAATATTTTTTGACAGAAATCAGCTGATAACTATCAAAAATATTAATCAAATTTAAGGTATTAAAACATATTATTTTTTTATTTTATTTTGGATAAACTTTTGGTCAAATTGCTAACTCTCGCGACAGTCTCTCGATGCTATAAATATAACGCACAACGCAAATCGAGGCAGCTAATCAACATCGCGAAAAAGGGACAATAATACTTGCGAGAATTAACTTAACATTTTTTAAAAAGGGACTAGAACAACACAACTGCGCGCCAGTCCTCGAATCTAATGTTAAAAAGAATAATACAGAAATCAGCTGATAACTGTCAAAAAATATTAATCGAGTTTAAAGTATCATAATATTTTATTTAAAACATATTATTTTAATTTTTATAGCATATTATTTTAAAATTTAATTAGCAAATTAATAACGCTTTAATCAGCTGATCTATGTCAAAAAATATTAATAAAGCGTTAATTTGCTAATTAAATTTTAAACTAATAATATGTTAAAAATATTAAAATAGTAATATGTTGTAAATAATATGTTATAATTTATAATGCCTCTACGATTAATATTTTTCGATAGAAATCAGCTGATAACTGTCAAAAATTTTAATCGAGTTTAAAGAATTATAACATATTCATATTTTAATGTTTATAACATAACATTTAAAATATTATAACATTTTATTTAAAACATATTATTTTATAATTTGTATTGCACTATTATTTCAAAATTTAATTAAACAAATTAATGTTTTTCATCAGCTAATCTCTGTAAAAAAAATATTAATCAAGTTTTTATATAAAAATTCTTTTTTATATAAAATCGAGGAATGGCACGCGCGTAGCGCGCGTTGTGTTGTTCTAATGTCAAAAAATAGATATACAGATATATCAAAAAATTACGATCACGGATTTATTTCTTAGAAAAATTATCGTAAATGTTCCAAATTATCACGAACTAGAACATTTGACGATTTCGTCTTTTTCGGTAGATAAAATGTGGATCTTTCGATAACTAACTATAAGATAAATATTTTCTAGATTGCTAATATATTCTAAAATTATATATACAAAAACGTCATATTTAGTTCAAGCAGACTTCGATTTCAATAAATTATGTTATAAAAATATCGAAGAAATATTGCACGCACTTTTGAGTGGAAAAAAATAGAAATCAAATTTGACTGTAAAATGCTTCAAATCATTACAAAAATTTAACAAATTTATTTTTAATTAATTATTAATTACCTAAAAATTACTTTGTGAAAAACTAATTATTAAATAAAAATATTGCTCTCTCAAATTTGATTGAGGTTTGAAACTTTCTTAGAGAGCATTCTTGGATATTTAATCTTATACATCAATAACTCTTTTATACGAAACCATTTTATTTTATTTTTAAATTTTCGGTATATATTTAAATATTGTATTATGTTTTTGCAAATTTTTCGGGACCAAACAGAAATTATTTTGTTTCTAGAGTGAGCCATTTCATAATAGCACAATATTTGTATATTTTAATATATAACAAATATAATCGCCAGAAAGTTTTAATCGTGTTCATGAATATGTAAATGTACATGAACAAAAAAAAAGAAAATATTTGACACTTTTATTAGCTTGTCATATATTTTTTTATTTTTTTTATTTTTTTAAGAAAATTATGTATTTCATTGTTTTAACGAAAAAATTAACATATGTATATTTTCTTAAATCTTGTTTTATATAAAGTTAACATATAATTTCTTAATTCCTTTGTCAGAATTGCGCTCTAATCAAATTCTGGCGATTAATCTACATATACAGGTAATGTTATACATATGTATATGTTACATGCAATACACTCACCGATACGGTGCGGAGCTTTATAGTACAAAGCGTTGATCTATACATATAAAAAACACAAATTATATATATAAAATTATATAAATTATATATTTATATAATATTATATAAATTTCTTTCAATTATAATCTGCTTACCGCATGGTTGCTCCGCCGTTGCCCGATGCCACCCCGGGCTCCGGGCCTCCTCCTCGTAGAAGCTTCGAAACACTTGCACTCGCGTTAATTTTTTTCGTTCGCGACTCGCGGCGACGCCTGGATTTTAAATATCACATTTTCGACGCGTTTCGGTAAAACGCGAGAATCGCGAGAGCTTATTCGCGCGCGAATAGAACCGATGCTCTGTTTTCGGGTCGCCGCTTTATTCGAGGCTCACTTATAGGATGGCTTTATCGAACGACGATGATGCGGCGATTCCCCCGCGACGCACCCAGGAGTCGCCGATATTCCAAGAAATGGGCACTACATTTCACAATGTTTTATATTTCACAATTCAACGACGTAGAAATCGCGGATCGGCAACGCCGAAAAACTCCGGAAATTCGCATCGAAAGCGCAGCCAGTAATTCGATCCGCCCGTGTAGTAAACTCGCCCATGTAATGGAGTCGTCCGCGTAATGGACTCGCCCGTGCAATCGCGATCACGATGTCGGTACACGATTTCGCGACGCGATCGAATTTGTACAATAATTAAGCACGTAAAAACACTAAACTCATACTCGTACTGTCGCGGATCGACGTTTTCGCGTTTATCGCCGATCCGCGACAGTACGAGTGTGAGTTTAGTGTTTTTACGTGCTTAATTATCGTACAAATCCGATCGCGTCGCGAAATCGTGTACCGACATCGTGATCGCGATTGCACGGGCGAGTCCATTACGCGGACGACTCCATTACATGGGCGAGTCTACTACACGGGCGGTTCGAATTACTGGCTGCGCTTTCGACGCGAATTTCCGGAGTTTTTCGGCGTTGCCGATCCGCGATTTCTACGTCGTTGAATTGTGAAATATAAAACATTGTGAAATGTAGTGGAATATCGGCGAGTACTCTGCGTTGATACCACTGCTT